>NW_026870037.1:2400000-3000131 GCF_029168945.1 Cannabis sativa | reverse complement strand
TTTTTTTTTTTGTTGGCTTTTGTTCTTTTTACCTTTTTCTTCTTATATAACTTTTTCTTTATAGCTTTGAATGAACAAGAAAAATACCTTTTTTTTTTTTATTCAAAAATATATATATATATATATATATATATATACATACTCGATATAAATTTGCAATGTACCTCCTATTATAAAGTCACATGAATAAAGATAAAAGAAAATCCTTAAATCATCATGATTATAGTATTTACTAGACATAAAAATTGTTATATTAATTTTACACAAACATATAACTATAATGTATTTGATATAATTTTTTTTTTTATGAAAACAATCCCACATGCCCATCCCGGCTGAGCGAAATTTAATTGGAGAAATTTCAATAGAAAAAAGAGTGCTCAAGATGAATATATTAATAAATATTTTCCCGAAATACATCATGGATACAAAAAGAAAGACCTCACTATAGGCCACCAAGACATATAATCATGAGTAAAAATGTTAGTTTGACCAAATAAGTGTGCACACTATTAGCACTTCTTTAAGGGGTCACAAAACTAGTGAAAGAGGTCAAGCCACCCTACCCAATAAAGCAAACAAAACCCGTTTCCAAGGAAGGGCGAACACATGATTTTGTTTTAGAATGATTTTGTCTGCTCTTGATTTTGGAAGGTTCACTAAGTGAAATGGGGATCTCAAAAGGGCCTTTAACACTATTAAGGACAAGCTGAGTATAGCACAACTTGTAAGAATTAGGGTTATTGATACATTATCTTATATAATAATACTTTCAAATAATAATAATAATCAAATGCAAATAATTAAGTAATTCGTGTAATTAATACCCCATATATAAGTTATAACAAGTTAACTATTTTCCTTTTGATAGAAAATGCATGCTTCATTTTGGCGGTTCAGTATTTCAAGAAAAATATCATTTCAATGATTATTAATCTTACCATTATTTTCCTCAATATTTCTCATCCATCTCGATCACCTGTCATCATTAAGATCGGTAATGAAGCATTACCATTATTTGGATGTAAGATCAGCTGCTTCCTTTCAGTATTTTGCCATTCTGTTTTACTAAGCTTCAAAGAATTTCAAACTTCTAATCCCTATTTTCTCTGAAAGTGCATGCCCTATTTATCTCTCAGGCTTAAATATTCTTCCTTCAGAAGTTTTTATTACACCTTTTTCTCTCAACCTTGAGATATCGTTACGAACCAGACTCTGGTATAAGAAGTCTCCCGAGTGAGGAATTCTTCAAGGCTTCTTTTCATTCAACAACCCAATAAGTGTACTTCCTGTACCCATTTGTTCTTTGATTATTTTTTTCCATATATATTTTTTTATTATCAATTTCTTGTATGGAATTTTTATATGGATTTTTAACAACTTAAGGTTAGAAATTAGTGGTTAAAATGATTTCAGAGGCTCGAGTTTTTATGTCTCTATATTTTTAGAATTTTGAAGTATTTTTTTCCTCCTCCTTTAATCAAGACAATGCCTGCTTCCGAATAAGATTGTAACACCTGACCTTGTCGAACTTGGGTTTTCCCTAATTCTAAGCCATTGTTTTTAAACCCCGTATTACATGCGACCCCAAATCCATACTTCGAGTTAGAAATTGACAAAAAAAAATAGAAAACATTCACTTAGTTGGTTATGTTAAGAAGAAACACAAGCTCGCTATAGGCAATATAGAGATGAAATTATTGAGAGTAGACGTTGTAATCTATAAGAAGCGTACTTTCGCCTAAATTGCCCAATTTAGTAAAAATCCCCTTAGTGAGACCATTATTTTTATCCCGAGTCACCGTTGATTTTCCACCAGGTGATCCTTAGATTTTGATATTATGCGCTACAAATGTTAGAATTTCATTGGGGTCAAGCAATTGTATATATAAAATGTAAGTGTCGGGTCATCAAATAAATAAGTCAAAATTTATGTGGTCTATTTTGGAATAAAGTTCTATGTGGATACTAATGTAGACAATTTCTAATTCCCTGATGAGGGGCCAAACAGAAATAGTCAATAAATATTACCACAGGTTTGTCTGCCGTTGGTAATATAATCGGTAATGGTCCCCATTTGCATCGTATTTTTCTTTTTTTCACTCTTGTTTACCTCAGATCCTTTACTATCACCAAATGCGCAAAAGTTTCGCAGAAAGTTTTGATGCAAATTAGAAGATTATACTAACTCAAAAGTCATTACAAAATCGATTCTAGTTTTTGGACTCCGCATTTAAAGATGCTTCCGCTTAATCTATATTCTATCGTTCGATTCTCATGAATTTAATTAGGGCTATATTCCGGTGTAGTTTGGCGTATTCTCAACATGTGGTATCAAGAGCATCCCTAAATTAATTCGAGAATATATGGTAGTGTTGATCTTCCATTAAATTAATTGTGGTATCATGTATATATATATATATATATATGCTTATACCATTGTAAATTTCGCATTACATATACATGCGATTAAAATTTACATTGTGTATACATATACATGATATGCATGCGATTAAAAAGTGTTTTACGATTGACAGTTTTATATGTATATATATTGTTGCCATTTAAGTGTTTTGGCATATGTGATTGGGTATATGCCATGTAACGCCCTAATGCGTTAAGTGCATACGCCATGCGCTGTTTTTTCAATTATTGTGCCAGTAATCTTTGCTAATCACAAAGAAATTTCTCGAAAAACGTGTCAAATTAAAACTTTTGCTTTTAAATATTAAACTTTGTAATATAATATAATATTTACGTATTCCGGATCCCGTTTTTAAACTTTGTAAAATTTACTTTTCAAACTATACATTCTTCAAAATACATAATTTCCTGTGTCGCATAACGACTTTCTCTAAAAATATAACTCCCGCATGTCCCGAGAATCCGAACACTCCAGTCGCGCCGCTCGACATGTACAATCTCACCCGAGCTCTGGGGATTCACTCTTGTCTCAGCCTTTCGCCTTTCCTTTACTCTTACATACATGTATAGAACCGTGAGCTCACCGTACTCGCAAGAAAATGCATATAACATACCATATAATTTCTTCGACTCCGTAAATAGTGCGCCCATTAGCACCTATTTACGAGCTTTACCATGAGTATGAACGTTCAATACCAGGGTACAACCACTATACCACATTCACATCGTACCTCACTGTATGAGTGTTGGTAGGGTTTACCCCAAACACTGAGTAATACTGAGTGATGTACCACACACCTTAGTATTTTCTCGTGCCCGTGTTGGTATCACTGTAACGTACTCACAACCACAATAATCACTATACCAATGCACTCTATAACTTATTCATACAAGTGTTGGTAGTACTTAACATAATTCAAGCATGCATATACAATCACATATACACACATTCAGATAATCACATCATACATTATACACAGTTCTTACCTGTTTTCCGAATTCAAGTGTGCTGGCCGACCTGAACGGAATTCTCGTGCTAGATGGATGCCCTAATCACAATAATTGTAACACAGATGAGTTGACTCACCAAATCACTTTCCTCGGACTTAAACTTGAAACTAAAAGTTTCCTATCGATAAACCTCATGGCAATACCCTAAATATCTCAAAATTGGCCAAAACTAGGGTTCCGGAATTTCCCCAACAAAAGTGCATTCGGCTCCCAACCGAAAATCCAGCTTCCGGGTCACCATCCCGTCGACCGGATTGGTACAGTCCCCTGTATCCGAATTCCTGGCTCGTGCCGGAACCCAAAAATTCCCCCCATGACCTCAAATCTCAACCAAACTTTATCAAACTCTCCAGTACACCTATACAATGCATAAACAACCATTTCCAACCTATAATTCACAGAACAAGCTAATAAATCAAATTATGCCATTAAAGCTCAAAGCTTTGAACTCTAAACTTAAAATTGCATAAAACCATCAACACCCATTAAAACCAGCAGCTAGGACTTAGAATCAACTCAACTAAACCCTAAATTTCGAACCCTAGGCACTTCAAACCATAACAGCCCCTAATTTACAATTTCATATATTCAAATCAAAGAAAAAGCTTAAAATCACATCTTTAAAGGTTCTAGAGCTTTACCTTAGATGAAACCTCCTTGAATTCTAGCTAAATCCCAGAAAAATAGGATGAACAAGTTGATCCTTGCCCTGGTTTGCTTCAGCCGAAGGAAAGAGAGAGAGAGAGTTCAAGAACAATACAATTTTCCAATTTTTCCTTTTTCTTAATTTTCCACAAATGACAACAGTTTTTCCAATAACTCTTTGCTGAAAATAAACCTAGGTTAGGTGTCAAACACCTAGGCAGCCACCTACTCCCCATTTGTCCAAATGACAAAAATGCCCTTTAATGTATAACTTAGGTATTTCTAAAGTTAGGGGTAAAATGGTCAAATTCCATAACCCCGCTCAACCCCGATAATTTATTTCCTCTAAAATATTTCCCACTATAAAATAAGGTTCTAAACTTACCCATGTGATCAATCTAGCCATCCATCGCATTTTCCGTTGTCGCCGAGCAAAATTACAAAATTAACATATTTCACATATAAGCTAAATAATACCCCTAGAGTTTAATAAAATCTCCGGAATTGAGAAATTATAACTCTAATATTTATTTCTAAATATTGGGGTCAATAATTAAATTAATTCACAAATAATAATAAAATAATAAAATAATAAAAATTAGTGCCGACGCTTTACTAATCCAAATTACTAGAGAGCTGGCCATTACAATTATCCCCCCGTTAATAGGATTTTGTCCTCGAAATCTAACCCCGAATACCGGATGCCGAGTCCTCATATCCGACTCCAATTCCCAGGTGGCTTCTTCCACCTTACTATTCCCTCCGCAGCACCTTAACCAAAGGCAATAGTCTTGTTGCGAAGAACTTTTTCCTTTCTATCCAAAATCCGAACAAAGTTGCTCTTCATAGGATAAGTCTCGGTTGTATTTCAAGGGCTTCATAACTCAAGACATGAGTCGGGTCCGACACGTATTTCCCCCCCTTAACATAGAAATGTGAAATGCGTCATGAATGTACTCGATAATGCCGGTGGTAAGGCTAGCCGATATGCTACCTCGCCCGACCTTCTCGAGTATCTGAAATGGCCCAATGAACCTAGGGCTTAACTTACCCTTCTTCCCGAAGCGCCTAATACCCTTCATTGGTGAAACCCGCAGGAAAATATGTTCCCCTGCCTGAAATGTAACATCTCTGTGCTTCGGATCAGCATAACTTTTCTGCCTGCTTTGATCTTATCAATAGCTTCATTGGTCCTCTGTACTAACTCTAGACCCAAGTACTTCCTTTCTCCAGTCTCGTCCCAATGAATAGGAGAACAACATTTTCTACCATATAACATCTCATAGGGAGCCATCCCTATTGTACTTTGCAGTCGTTGTTGTAGGAGAATTCAATTAAAGTGTAAGTACTTACTCCATGAGCCCTCAAAGTCCATGACACAGCTCGCAAAGAAGTCTTCTAAAATCTGAATAGTTCTTTCTGACTGACCATCAGTCTGAGGGTGAAAGGATGTGCTAAACTTTAACTTGGTACCCATAGCCTTCTGAAGACTCACCCAAAACTTCGATGTGAACTTTGGATCCCTATCTGACACAATAGATTTAGGGGCTCCATGGAGACGAACTATCTCCTTCACATATAATTCAGCGTACTGATCCACTGAATATGTAACTTTCACTGGTAGAAAGTGAGCGGATTTTGTGAATCTGTCCACGATGACCCATACTGAATCACACATCCCCGTAGTTCTAGGCAAACCAGTTACGAAGTCCATTGCAATGTCCTCCCACTTCCATTCTGGAAGGATTAAAGGTTGCAATAACCCTGCCGGCCTCTGATGTTAAGCTTTAATTTGCTGGCAGGTTAAGCACTTGGACACGTAGTCCACCACATCTCTCTTCATCCCATACCACCAGAAGTAGGGTTTCAAATCCTGATACATCTTGGTGGTTCCCGGATGCAACGAATAAGGCGTGGTGTGAGCTTCATCTAATATTTCTTTCTTAAGCTCATCAACACTAGGAACACAAACTCGAGCTTTGTATAATAACATTCCACTGTTCGAGACTCGAAAAGCCTCTAGACTCCACCAAATGCCATTACTTCGTCTCGAACCTTAACTAGCTCGAATCTTCCAACTGTGCCTTTCTAATTCTTTCCAACAGATCAGATTGGAGTGTTAAATTATGTAATTTCCCGACCACGAACTCAATCCCTGCACTAACCATTTCCGAGGCTAGTTGAGGTGCTATCATAACTGTAGTACAAACTTGCCCGGGACCTTTTCTACTTAAAGCATCGGCCACAACATTGGCTTTCCCGGGGTGATACAAAATTTCACAATTGTAGTCCTTAACTAACTCCAACCACCTTCTCTGCCTCATATTCAAATCTTTCTGGGTGAAAAAGTATTTAAGACTTTTATGATCAGTATAAATTTCACACTTTTCACCGTAAAGATAATGTCGCCATATCTTTAAAGCGAAAACCACAACAGTGAGCTCTAAATCATGAGTTGGGTAACGCCGCTCATAATCCTTCAATTGACGAGGGGCATAGGCTATGACTCTGTCAGCTTGCATCAGAACACATCCCAGACCCTGTCTGGATGCATCACAATAAACCATAAATTTTTCTTGATCTCATGGCAAAGCTAACACGGAGAGCCGTTATCAAACGTTGCTTCAACTCCTGAAAACTTGTTTCACACTTATCTGACTACACAAATCTCTGATTTTTCTTGGTCAATTCGGTTAGGGGCATAGAAAGTTTAGAAAATCCTTCGACGAAACGTCAATAATACCCTGCTAACCCGAGAAAACTTCAAACTTCCGTCACGTACTGGGCCTCGCCAATTCTTCACCGATTCTACCTTGTTTGGATCGACCATAATTCCATTGTTTCCAACAATATGACCTAGAAAGGACACCTCGTATAATCCGCACCGCACTTTCTGAACTTGGCATACAATTTGTAATCCCTAAGTCGCTGTAATACCATTCGAAGATGATGCTCGTGCTCCTCTTTTGACTGAGAGTATACAAGGATGTCATCGATAAACACTATAACGCAGTTATCGAGGAAATCCTTGAATACCCTATTCATAAGATCCATAAAAGCCGCAGGAGCATTAGTCAATCCGAACGACATTACCAGAAACTCATAGTGCCCATATCTGGTTCTAAAAGCAGTCTTCGGTATGTCCTCCTCCCGAATTCTAAGTTGATGATAACCAGACCGTAAATCAATCTTTGAAAACACTGTCTTTCCCTGAAGCTGATCGAACAAATCATCGATTCTCGGGCAACGGTACTTGTTCTTAATCGGCCGCCTTGTTAAGTTCCCGATAATCAATACACATTCCGAGGGTACCATCTTTCTTTTTCACAAAGAGAACCGAGCTCCCTCAGGCATACACCGGGTCGAATAAACCCAATATCAAGCATCTCCCGAAGCTACAACTTAAGCTCCTTTCGAGTTCGCCGGAGCCATCCTATATGGAGCTTTAGAAATAGGTTCGACTCTGTGTAAAAAGCCGTATCAATTACAAAGTCAATCTCTCGTCGTGGTGGCAATCCCGCAACTCCTCGGGAAACACGTCAAGAAAATCTTTCACCACCCGACTACCTCAGCCCAAATGTTTCAGTGTCTCGGAGTCAAATACCACCGCTAGAAATCCTACACAACCGTTGCGTAGTAAATCTCTAGCCCTCAAGATTTAAATAACCGGATTCGAGACCCCCGAATCGATCCAACATAAACAAATGGATCTTCACCTTCCGTTGAAAAGTCACCATTTTTCGCCCACAATCTATATCGTCCGAATACTTGGATAGAAATCCATTCCCGCATAATGTCAAACTTGGTTAATTTCAATTCTATGAGGTCGTACTCAATTCCCTATCTTCGATCCTAATTGGCATAGACCTAATGCGCCTATTAGAGATAATCATTTCCTCCGCTAGGCATTAGGGTTCCAAACCCTCTTTCTAAAATATCACAAGGCCTACCCAAAAGATCAATTACTCTTGTAGCTACATATGAGCGTGTAGCTCCCGAGTCAAATAATACTGTAAACAATAAGCTTGTTGACGGAAGCCGACCCGTCACAACCGAAGGACTCGATGCGCATCGCCTTGGGTGATGGCAAACACTCGAGCAGAACCGGTTTCACTTCGCTTTGACTCCTCTTTCTTTGCTCGGGGGCAATCTTTCTTGAAATGCCCCACCATGCCACACAGAAGCATGTCTTCCTTGCCACACCGTCCCGGATGATGTTTCGCACCGTGGACACTCGTGTAAGAGTAACCCCGGCGCCCTCCTCTCGCCTTGGTTCCCACGAATCGCTTACTTTGCCCCGAGCCACCAAGAGGCCGGAATAACTTTTATTTTTCGCTCGTTGGTGGAGTCACCACCATCCCTACCATAAACAGGAGTAGTGAATAGTGGGGGTCCCACCAACACTCGAAGTCACCCGGGCTCCTAAAGGAATTTCACCGCACCCTTGGCTCTCAAAGCCTTTTCAACCATCTCTACATACGTGGTTGCCGCAAAGGGTAGTAATCACTAGATCATGCCGAATCTTTGCACTCAAACCCGCCAAATATTTTTCTTTCATCAAGCTCTGGCTGACAATCCCAACCGCAAGCTTGGCCAACGGCCAAACTTTGTCGTATACTCAGTAACCGACATTCCCCTCGCCTTGAACTAATCTCGTTGAACTCTTTCCGCTTCGCACCGGCGGCCGCTTCATTGTAATACTTGGAATTAAACAATTCCTCGAATTCATCCTGTGTCATCGCCGAGACGTCCGGAGTGAGGGTTATCGCTCCCACCACACGAGCGTCTTTCCCGAAACCGAAAAGCTGGCGTAGGTCACCCGGTCATTTCCAACCACTCCCATAAAATCGAGAATACGATCAATCACCGAAAGCCACCGCCGGCCTTCATCACATCAGACCTCCCGTAAAACACCTGGAGGTGCCCGTTTTCGAATCTTTCATACAACGGCCCATACGGCTGCCAACAACAAGTTGTTCGCCGGCACCGCAGAACCGCACCCGCCCGAACCACTCGAGGGGGCACGCAAGCAGGACCCCGCTCGCCTCAATCTTTGGATCTCTTCATCTTGTTGGCGAATCTATCTTGCATCTCCGCAAATCTTTGCTCCCAATCGTGATGAGCTTGGGGTGGATTTACTGTGGCGACCACCCCGAGCCTCGCCACCGGCCACGGCCGCGACCACGAGGATTTCGAGGATTCCCCCGACCGCCTCCGGCTCAACCATGCCAACCTCGACTTCTTCTATTTCGGCGTGGCGTCCATTTTATAGGACTCTAGCCTCGCGAATCCATAAGCCAGCAGTTAGA
Source organism: Cannabis sativa (assembly GCF_029168945.1). NCBI lineage: Eukaryota > Viridiplantae > Streptophyta > Magnoliopsida > Rosales > Cannabaceae > Cannabis > Cannabis sativa. The sequence continues at coordinate 2,990,742 of NW_026870037.1, read as the reverse complement.
CAGCCGATCAAAACTTAACACCGCTCTTAAAGACTTAAAGGCAACACACTTTTTTTATAAATAATTAATTAAAATCTAATATGCTTCCTAACATGCTTTCACATTCATATTTATTTAAAATACTAAACAAGTACAAAGCTATCGAACCGTGAACCGAGCTTTCCGATGAAGATTGTACATGTCATAGCAAGCTTCTGAGACAAACCCGCGCTCTCGATACCAAAATTGTAACGCCCTAATGCTAAGTGCACGCTGGCGTTGCTTTTTCAATTATCGTGCAATCTTTGCTAATCAAAGAAATTTCTCGAAAACGTGTCAAATTAAAACTTTTCGCTTTAAATATTAAACTCTGTAATATAATATAATATTTACAGATTCCGGGATCCCGTTTTTAAACTTTGTAAAATGTACTTTTCATACTATACATTTCAAAATACATAATTTCCAGGTCGCACAGCGACTTTCAAAATATAACTCCCGCATGTCCCGAGACCGAACACCTGTGTCGCGCCGCTCGACATGTACAATCTCACCCGAGCTCGCATTCACTCTTGTTCGCCTTCGCCTTTCCTTTACCTACACATAGTATAAACTCGTGAGTCACCGTACTCAAGAAGAAATGCATATAACATACCATATATTTCGACCCGTAAATAGCGCCCATACACCTATTTACAGTAGCTTAACAGATGAGTATGAACGTTCAATACCAGGTGGTACAACCACTATACCACATACACATCGTACCTCACCGTATGAGTGTTGGTAGTGGTTTACCCCGAACACTGAGTAATACTGAGTGATGTACCACACACCTTAGTATTTTCCCGTGCCCGTGTTGGTATCACTGTAACGTACTCACAACCACAATAATCACTATACCAATGCACTCTATAACTTATTTATACAAGTGTTGGTAGTGCTTAACGTAATTCAAGCATGCATATACAATCACATATACACACATTCAGATAATCACATCATACATTATACTACGCTCTTACTCCGTTTTCCGAATTCAAGTGTGCCGGCCGACTCCGAACGAATTCTCGTGCTAGATGGATGCCCTAATCACAATAATTGTAACACAGTACATGAGCTTGACTCACCAAATCACTTTCCGGACTTAAACTTGAAACTAAAATTTTTCCTATCGATAAACCTCATGGCAATACCCTAAATATCTCAAAATTGGCCAAAACTAGTGGTTCCGGAATTTCCCCCAACAGTGCACGGCTCCCCAACCCAATCGGTTCGGGTCACCATCCGTCGACCGGCTGGTACAGTGTCCCCCGTAACCGAATTCCTGCTTCCGTGCCGGGAACCCAAAAATTCCCCCATGACCTCAAATCTCAACCAAACTTTATCAAACTCTCCAAAGACACCTATACAATGCATAAACAACCATTTCCAACCAATAATTCACAAGAACAAGCTAATAAATCAAATTATGCCATTAAAGCTCAAAGCTTTGAACTCTAAACTTAAAATTGCATAAAACCATCAACACCCATTAAAACCAAAGAACTAGGACTTAGAATCAACTCAACTAAACCCTAAAATTCGAACCCTAGGCAATTCAAACCTTAATGCCCCTAATTTACAATTTCATATATTCAAATCAAAGAAAAAGCTTAAAATCACATCTTCAAAAGTTCTAAGGCTTTACCTTAGATGAAACCTCCTTGAATTCTAGCTAAATCCCAGAAAAATAGGATGAACAAGTTGATCCTTGCCCTGGTTTGCTTCAGCCGAAGGAAAGAGAGAGGGAGAGAGAGAAAGAGAGAGAGAGAGAGAGAGAGAGAGAGAGAGAGAGAGAGAGAGAGAGAGAGAGAGAGAGAGTTCAAGAACAATACAATTTTCCAATTTTTCCTTTTTCTTAATTTTCCACAAATGACAACAGCTTTTCCAATAACTCTCATTTAAAAATAAACCTAGGTTAGTGTGTCAAACACCTAAAAAGCCACCTACTCCCATTTGTCCAAATGACAATAATGCCCTTTAATGTATAACTTAGATATTTCTAAAGCTAGGGGTAAAATGGTCAAATTCCATAACCCCGCTCAACCCCGATAATTTATTTCCTCTAAAATATTGCCCACTATAAAATAAGGTTCTAAACTTACCCATATGATCAATCTAGCCATCCATCGCATTTTCCGTTGTCGCCGAGCAAAATTACAAAATTAACATATTTCACATACAAGCTAAATAATACCCCTAGAGTTTAATAAAATCTCCGGAATTGAGAAATTATAACTCTAATATTTATTTCTAAATATCGGGGTCCATAATTAAATTAATTCGTAAATAATAATAAAATAATAAAATAATAAAAATTAAGTGCTAATCGCCTTTACTAATCCAAATTACTAGAGCGTCATTACATGCCATTTAAGTTTTATATGTATATAAATTGTTACGTATCTTAATTCAATGCGGTTTATACATAATGTTTTGTTCGCTTATGTGTAAATGCATTCTCGTTCGCTTTTTCTTTGTTTATTATTATTATTAAGATTTTATTAAATTATAATAATAATAATAATACAAGAATAATTAAATTCAAATTTTGGGTTTAGTATTTATTAAGGATATCTAATATTTAATTAAATTAATTGAAACAAAAATATCACCAAAGTGATCTCTTTTGTGTAGATTAATTTATTAAAAATATTATGATAATCGTGTATATGTGATTCATAAATTTATTAACTAACCCAAAGGTGAGTTAATATTTAGTTGAATTTCATGCATGTTTCGTGGTGATAAATGTGTGACAATTATAAGGTATTTTTGTGTGAACAATATGTTAGTCCAAAGATCAAGCATATTGTTTGACATAATTTATTGTCAATATTTGATCACTACAACAAGAGTACGCTTACAATTAATATTACCGTCCAAAGACTTAATATTAATGTTGTGTTTGGTATCTCGAGATGGGATTAACCATTATTTGAATTTATTATTTTATTTAGATGCTTATATGAGCATGTTATTTATGTAATTGTATTGTTCTTTTCACTGTTGCTAGTGTATCTCGCTAACCTTAATCTCGTACGGTCCTTAATGGTAATAACTTTAAGGATCGGAAAGAGAACATTTTTATTGTTCTTGGCCGCATGGATCTTGACCTTGCATTAAGGATGGATCGTCCTGCTCCTCTTACGAATACTAGTACCTCCGAGCAATGGAGGATATATGAGAAGTGGGACCATTCAAACCGCATGAGTCTTATATGATCATTAAGTGCGCATACATGAGGCTTTTAGGGGTGCGATGTCCGAGGAGGTCACCGATGCCACAACTTTCCTTGCTGAATTGAGAAACGCTTTGCAAAAAGCGATAAGGCTTTAAAACAAGTACTCTTTTAAAGAAACTTATTTCCATGAAGTTTAAGGGCAAGGAAAATATAAGTGGAGTACATTATGGAAATGTCTCACCTCGCTTCAAAGTCAAGGCACTAAAGCTTCGAGCTTTCTGATGACTTGCTTCGTACATTTAGTGCTTATCTCTCTTCCTCCACAATTCACCAATTGAAGGTCGCTTACAACTTCCAAAGGGAGAAATGGACTCTTAATGAGCTCATTTCATTTTCAGTGTTCAAGAGGAAGAAAGATTGAAGCAAGAGAAGACCGAAAGCTGCTCATTTGGCAAGCACCTCTAAAGATAAGTGGCAAGAAAAGAAAGAATGAGGTCGCTAAGGATAAAGGTCCTACACATAAGAAACAAACTCAAGCGCAATAAGGATGCTTGTTTCTTTTGTAACATGAAAGGACACATGAAGAAGAATGTGCTAAGTATATTGCATGGCGAGCAAAGAAAGGTAAATTTCTTACTTTGGTCTTTTCCGAGGTAAATTTAGCTTCAAACACTGTGAAACACTTGGTGGTTAGATTCCGTGTGCTACCACTAACATCAAGTTGTTTCTATGCAGTGATTGCCCGAGTTATCGAAAGCCAAATGATGCCGAAAGTTAAGCATTTATGTGAGAGATGGTAAGTCGGTAAATGTGGAAGCAATAGGCCATTTTAGGTTGTTGTTACTGGTTACTATTTGGACTTAATAGATACTTTTGTTGTACCGTCATTTAGACGGAATTTGGTTTCTGTTTCTTGTTTGGACAAATTGGGTTATTGTTGTTCATTTGGAAACAACTGTTTCAGTTTATCTATTAATTCAACATACCGTTGGAACCGGTTCACTTATGGTTTATAACAACTTATATTTGCTTGACACCGTTGCTTCTTATAGTGAAACCCCGAATGTGGAATCACGTGGTACTAAGCGTAAAATGGATAATGAAAAATTAAGTTCTTTATGGCACAAACGGTTAGGTCACATCTCCGAAAATAGTAGTTGAGCGACGGTGTCCGATGGAATTTTAGGATTCAATTGATTTTTCAGACTTTGATGTTTGTATTGAATGCATCAAAGGCAAACAGACCAAAACAAAGAAATTAGGTGCGAAAAGAGCTATAAATGTCTTAGAGTTGATACATACAGATATATGTGGGCCATTTCCTACACCTTCTTGGAATGGTCAACGATATTTTGTATCATTCATAGATGATTACTCAAGATATGCGTACCTATTTCTACTTCATGAAAAGTCTCAAGTCTTGGATGTGTTCAAATCTTTTAAGGCTGAAGTTGAGAATCAACTTAGCAAAAGAACAAAGCAAGTCAGGTCTGACCGTGGTGGTGAGTACTATGGCGTATATGACTCGATCGATGAACAACGTCCAGGACCTTTTGCCGTATATCTAGAGGAGTGTGGAATTGTCCCACAAGACACTATGCCTGGATCTCCTAGCATGAATGGTGTTGCCGAAAGACGAAACCGTACTCTTAAAGATATGGTAAGGAGTATGATCAACCATTCATCCTTACTTTAATCACTCCGGGGAGAGGCACTTAAGATAAAGAAATTACATTTTGAATAGTGGTACCAACTAAAGTACCGTAAAAAAACACCTTATGAGCTTTGGACAGGCGAAAGCCTAGTCTTAAGCACTTTCATGTTCGGGGATGTCCAATCGAGGCTAGGGCCTTATAGGCCAAATGAAAAGAAGCCGGAACCCAAAACTCGTGAGCGCCTACTTTATTGGATATTCCGAACGATCTAGGGGTTTTAAGTTTTATGATCCAAAAGTAAAGAATATATTTGAAACGGAACTGCAAATTTTTCGAGGATATTGAGTCTGGGGGAGAAATACGTTAAAGACTTTATTTTTGAGGAGGATTTAGAATCAACCACTCCTCTTAAGGATGAGTTGATTCCTATTCCAATAGTTGCTTTTGACAATATCCAGGATTCCATTCCTAATATTGATCAAGTTTTAGATCAAGAGCAACCAAACATAGTCAATCAAACCCCAGAGGTACAAACTCAACAACCTCAAGAACAAGTGCCTTTGCGACGATCCACTAGAGAAAGAAGAAATGCCATTAATCCGGATGAATACATAGGTATCTTCAAGAACATGAGGATGACATTGGAATGATGGAAGATGATCCAATCAACTTTCATCAGGCCATGAAAGTTCTAACTCTCAAAAGTGGAATGATGCCATGAATGAAGAGAATAAGTCTATGCAAGATAATAAAGTTTGGAAAGTTGTCCCATTACCAGAAGGTGTAAAACCAATTGGTTGTAAATGGATATTTAAAACCAAGAGGGATGAAAATGGTAAATGTGGTGAGGTTTAAGGCACGTCTTGAAGCAAAAGGCTATACTCAGAAAGAAGGCATTGATTATAAAGAGACTTTCTCTTAGGTTTCATCGAAAGACTCTTTTAGGATAATAATGGCACTTGTTGCTCACTTTGATCTTAAGTTACATCAGATGGATGTTAAAACAACGTTTCTCAATGGCGACATTGATGAGACAATTTATATGGAGCAACCAAAAAACTTTGTGGTTGGTGACCCAAAGAATATGGTTTGCAAATTAAAGGAATCCATCTATGGACTCAAGCAAGCTTCCCGTCAATGGTACAACAAATTTCATCAAGTGGTTCTCTTATTTGGTTTTGAGATGAATGTTGTTGATGATTGTGTGTATCATAAGTTTAGTGGGAGTAAGTGTATATTTCTCGGTTCTATATGTCGATGACATATTACTTGCCACTAATGATATAGGGCTTATTGCACGAAACCAAGAGATTTCTATTGAAGCATTTTGAGATGAAAGATCTTGGTGACGCCTCTTTTGTTTTAGGAATTCAAATACATCGAGACCGTTCTCGGGGTATTCTTGGATTATCACAAAAGAGCTATATCGATAAAGTACTCAAACGGCTTGGCATGCAAGACCGTAGACTGTGTGATACTCCCCGTCGTTAAAGGAGACAAATTTTGTCTTAAACAATACCCTAAAGTGAAGCCTTGAAATTCAAGAAATGCAAAAATTCCCTACGCTTCTACGTTGGGAGTCTAATGTATGCTCAAGTTTGTACGCGTCCTGGATAAAGCGTACATTGTTGGAGTGTTAGGCGTATACTTAAGCAATCCAGAATTGATCACTCGAAAGCAACCAAAAAGGTTATGAGATATTTGAAGAGAACAAGAGAGTACATGCTCACATATGAGGTCGATCACTTCGAGATCATTGGATACTCCGACTCCGACTTTGCGGATGCCAAGATAGTAGGAGATCTACTTCGGGCTACATATATCTATTAGTTGGTGCAGCTATATCATGGAGGAGTGCAAAACAAACACTCATAGCTGTTGGAAATTATTTTACCAGGATCTAGATTTACTAACAAGTATGTTGGATTAACAACCTAATATGAATTCTCAAACAATGAAAATAAACACATATAAAGTTAGAAAACCTTACGGTTGGTGCAACGAAATATTATGACTCCTTCCGTTCGTATCTCTAGCCCTTGATTCCTTTCAGTAGCAGGTAGCATCACCAAGATCCGAACCCGGATCTTCTTTTCTCCTTCTTTGATGCGTAAATTCCATAGTCTTACATACTATGATTGAGGTACCACTTGATGTGTGTGGGCACTACTCATCTCACAAGGATTTCAAATTTTTCTCTCTTTTTCTCTCTTGAATTTCGTGGCTTATGGCTTACAAGAGAAGAGAACAAATGTTGCTTTATATAGGGAGAAGGGAGAGCACAACTTTCCAAATAAAACAGTTTCCTTAATTACTGTGTAATCAATTAACTGCCTTATTTAGTGTGATCAACCACTTTCCTATTTTTGCTAGGCTTTCATTAGAAATTACATGGCAATTAAAATTGAAAATAATAATTGGGAAACACACAAAGAGGTGCCGGCCATAGGGTGATATGGGCCTCACTTGGATTCGCAATTTCCTCAATTTTATTTCAATTTCTCCAAAAATGTCATTTTTCCAATTCTAATCATTTAAATGCCAAAACTAATTATTTAATAACTAAAATAGATTATTAAATAATATTGTCATTTAAAATAATTATTAATTAGACATACAAAGTCTCTTAATTAATAATTAAACCTAGAAACCCTTTTCTTTACGATTTCATCCTTAAACTGTGAGAATTCATAAAGTAGACATAGTCTAACTTTTAGAATTATAATTGATTAATTAAAATCAATTAACTGAGTCTTACAAGCAGTATGGTCTCAACTAGTATGGGGACCATGGGTCTATATAACCGAGCTTCCAATAAGTCGAACCGAATTTACCAAGTAAATTCCCTAACTTATTAATTCCTCATTGAATCCACACTTAGAACTTGAATCGCACTCTCAAATACATATAGAAATGCTCTATATGTTCCACGATATAGACACGTCATTAGTTATCCATTGTTATAACCCTAGTGTGATCAATGATCCTCTATATAGATGATTTACACTGTACAGGGATTAAATTACCGTAACACCCTACAATGTATTTTATCCTTAAAACACTTAACCCTGTATAAATGATATTTCACCTAAGTGAAATGAGATCTCCACCATTTATCTTCGTTTGGTTAAGCTCGAAGGAAATCATCCTTTACTTCTATTTGCCAAGTAGAAGCTATAGATTCCATATTTATGTTAGCGCTCCCACTCAATTGCACTACCGTGTTCCCAAAATGTAAGTATCACCCTAACCCAAAAGTAGGCTTAACTTAACAAATCAAAGAACACGAGTAACACTCTTGAAATTGAGCCTAAGCATATCAGGATTGAGATCTTTTGATCTAGGATCAACAGGTGATATTGAATTGAATAGATATTACGGTAAGTTTTGACATATCTAATCAAAGTTCAATATCGGTCCCTTCCGATGTATACTCCATACTTCCGATACTGGTAAACTTTGCCAATGTCCTGGAAAGGACATAACACTTTTCCAAGGTGTAAGAATACCTATCGCTGATTATATCATGTCGGCCTAAATCCAAAGTTGTTCCGACAAATCGTGAATCAACTTTTGAACATATAATTTAAGATTATATTCCACTGTGCTGACAACACTATAATCTTTAACCAACTCATATGTTCTGGACTTAAAAAGAATTCATACATTATATACACATAATCATGAAGTAAATCATGTGAACCATGCAACATAAAATGTTATTTCTGATCTTTATTAATAAGTAAATCTGATTATATGAAATGAGTTTTATTTAGGGCATAAAACCCAACAAACTCCCACTTGCACTAATATAAAACAAAAAGTGCATTTCAAATAATCATTAACACCTTGATATACCAATCAAGTGTAATAGTAGTAAACTCCTCGTAATAGGATCTGATAGGTTGAATTAAACACAACCTCTTCTCCACCATTACTCTTCCTTAATCACAAAATCCTTGATAATGTGAAATTCCTCTCTATATGTCTACTCTCTTGGGATACTGGATTCTATACTTTTGGGCAACTACTTCTTGGTTATTCAGGAAGTAACCCTAGTAGTTAAGGCAAATTGGAACAGTGCCACAAATGTATAGAACTTTCCTTAGACTGAATAAGTATCTTTCCTGCAACTTTTAACATTCGCCTTTCTCCAGTAGACCAAGAGATTTCGTATAGGTTTTTACACTTCTCCAAAATCACTACTCCACCCCCAAAGTAATCACCATCTCATCGCGTACTTTCTAAAGACACACAGTAAGTCTCGAAATCTGATGTGGTGTAGTCTAAGAGTTTCAAAAACCACCCTTATCGACTAACATATAGTTCCTCTTCTTAATCTTAAGATTTACTTGATTATCTTCCAATGTTCCTCTCCTGGATTAATTTGATACCTACTCATTACTCCCACTCAACAGCAGGTGTCTGGTCTAAGGCATACTAAAGCATATCTGAGACCTCTCACTGTTGACTTAAGAATTCTTTCATGGCTTTATCTTTTCTGGAATAGTTGTGACTTTTCCTTAGATAACTAAAATCTATGCTCGAAGTTTCAAGCTTCTATAGATTGCCATTGGAAAGAAAATGCATCGCATCTCATGCTTGCATTAGAGTAAGTAATTTGTGTATACCACAAGCCATAGGTTTAGATAAACTCAAACCTACAATACTAGGAACATGAAGTTTTGTTAAGTCCATTGAATAGACTTATTAACGAAAATTTCCTTTCATGTCCAGAATACTTTAGGTTACTCCATGTGAATGGATCAAACCATAGTTCTCTTGGCTTTCTTCTTAGTTTCTTATCTTGACAATCCATTACTTGTTTAAACTCACAATGGATTTTAATCACTAGTGTCTTCCAAGTTATAAGAAGGTGAGTTCCTAGAAACTCTCCCACTACAACAAGGTACCGTGAACTATGTCAAAGAAAACTAAATGGTATAGACCTCTTTAGTTGTGTTAAGACAACAGAGGGCATATGCGTGGGATCATCTTGTAAAATAAGATGATAGAACACTTTTGGAATCAAGAAAAAAAAATATCTCCTTTATTTTCTACTTTATTTTCAGACTTAGTCATTTTCTTAGAAAAGTAGTATTTGTTTAAACAAACACTTTCTTATCTAATGACTATGGGATGCTCCACCCCTAATCACTTAGAATAGCTAACAAACATGCAAACCAGGGTTAGCAGTTCTACCTTTTCTTGAGATTTTGATTAGGTCATCCATGAATCTAGTAATGATTTACATTAAGTATACAACCATTACATCATTCTGAAATTTTATTACCATAGAAGGATTTAGGCAACGACTAGTAACTAATCATCAATATGCAACTCGAATTTCTAGGGAGGTAAGTTTGGATATAATTCAAAAATCAAATTAATGATCTTTGAATTGCATATCTACTAACTTTTCTCCACCCCTATCGCCTCCGCAAGATCTTTAACCACTTACCATTGCTAGAAATTCATGAAATTTTTCAAATATTTCAAATTTCCTTTGCATAAAGTAAAATCTAGAGTGATCGTTTTAAGAATACAACAAAAACTCATATCCACCCCTGAATGTACATCCATCTACCAATGAGATGAACTTAATTTCATTGGATATAGGTATATTAACTCTTTGCAGAGAATGATCTTGTCAAAACCACTATGAACAAGATACAAATGCCATAGATTTATAAAATATGTGGTTGTATCTTTTGATGACTTATTTTAGTTACATCAAAGAGTTCTTAGAATAGTGCAAGTGGATTCTGGTCACAGAATACTAAACTCATACAGTTTGAATCCATTGATAGAAAATGGTTATTAAACACTTGTGAAAGTGTAACTGTATAATTAGTAATTCTTTCTTGGACCACCACTACTAATCTAACTCTATGATTTGCCTATACAAGTAGGAGATATCTAAGATTGAGGATTTATATCATTTTGGGATAGAATTCCGGGAATATAATCATATGCGTCATCTAATTTCTTAAGAGAAAATAAGACTTTATATGATTTGTAGACCATTCATCCAATGATATGTCATTAAGCTAATTCGAAATGAATAAGCTAAGAGGAATTAGGATAATTTCTTTTTAAATAAGAATCCAACGATGCTCCGATTAGCGAGAGTCAAAGTAATCTTATTTATACAATCTTCTTGTTTCATATTGTAAAACACTAGTCTAAGGTGTCATCAATTGATGAACAACTAGATGTTGCATATACAATATTTATCTTTCGAGATCTAACACTATTATGTTAGTCTAATGGTGAAAATCCATTAGGGATTTATCTCATTAGAAAAACAAATCAAGTTAGACCAACAATTAAGATTCGAAATTAAACTACAATTTAATAACAGAAAATAACATGGTTCAATACAAATTCATACACAATTCAGAAATTATGAAGCATATAGCAAGTAGGAATGACAAGTGAAAATACTAACACATACAATCCTAAATAATTTCCAAGGTTTTCAACAAACTCGATATCGTTGTCCCGTTTAGGCGAGAGTCAAAGCTACCATTCATTGAATGTAGTTGTCGCCTCATCTAAAATGTCAAACATTCTAGCAACCTTTTATTCGATCAAGATTTGAATCCGCGTTGTCCCGCTTAGGCGAGAGTCAAGGCTATTCTATCTTATGAGCTTTCACCATTGTTTCATATTCTCGCAAGTCTTATACAAACGCCGCCACCATTGTGGTGAGCATAAACTATATAAAAAACTTACAAGATTACTTATCTTTCGAGATTAAACTAACTTGCTAATGAACGTTCCTCCATTAGGGAGGATTACTCACTAAAACAATAGCTATGTAAAACCAACAATGGAGATCGAATATCCTTATAATAATAAAGCACATTATTTAATGAAGGGTTGTATTTTCTTCTAATATTTATTTTAATCCATTTATTTTAAATATATATTTAATTAAAATTTCTAATTTAGAATGAAAAATTCCAAATATAAATTTTAATTTAATATTTATAAATTATACTTAGATGGATAAATAACGTGAATTATTTCCATCTTAGTAATAATTTCCATAAATATTTTGAAAATTATTCAATTTAAGTTGTTTCAAAAATTAATTTAAATTAATTTACAACTCAAATTTAATTTTCTATAAATATATATTGCATTTCGAAAAAGTGTATAAGAATACTACTTTCGAAAATGCTTTTAAAATAAAATAAAATAAATCTTGGAAAATTACTCTAATTTTATGTTGGCCCAAAATTAATAAAAATTAATTTTCAACAAAAAATTATAATTCTCCTATTTAATTAAATATCTAAGAAAAATTTCAAATATTTAAGTATCATGATTAAAAAATCAACTTAAATATTAATTTTCTATTTAATTAAATACACTAGAAAAATACTTCAAGCAAACACAGTATAATATCTATCTAGACTTTCATACACTAATTAATTCAATTTCTAATTATAATATATTTTACTTCATTTATTTTAATTAATCATTAAATGAAAAATTATTGATTTAAGTTGGTCCAAAATTAAATAAATAATTTTCAACTTTAATCTATTTTTCAAATGAAATTGAAATTTCGCATCAAGGTGATGCGATTCAAAATTTTGGGAAATGATTAATAAAATAAAATAAAATATATTTTGAAAATTATTCAGCTTTTAAGTTATTCTGAAATAAGATTCCAAACTTAAAATAATTTTCAACTTTAATTAAATAACATGAAAATAACAATATTAAAGTATCATGATTAAAAAATCAACTTAGATATTGAATTTTCAATTTAATTAAATGTATTAAATTCAAGAAATAAATAATTAAGTAAAGAGGAAACTTAATTATTAATTCTAGTTTAATACTAGGAAAATATACTAAACTTAGATTGTACCAAAATTAATTAGGAAACAATTAATTTCACAATCTATGATATTTTCCTATTTAATATTAGAAATAATAACTAGTACTAAAAATAACTGCCTGTAATATATCATTGACTAAGTATTTTTCTAAAATTAACTTTAAAATATTACATGAAAAATAAATTTCATATATTTTAAAAGTTAATTATGTTGCTAATTCAATTTTAATTAGGTTAGACTAATATAATTAACCTAATACAATTATTTAAATAAGGCAAATGGGCCTTCACAATCGGGGTAGTTCATGTGAGGGGAGCCGGGTCCAAGATGTCGTACCCACTTCTAAGGCCCCCAACTCTCACACAAGGCCCAAAAGAGAGGAATTTAACCTTAAAATAAACAATTGTTATTCATTGAATAAGCCCAAATCTAATTGGACCTAAATAAATTTCCTTATGTCAAAATTTATTTTAGCAACCTAGTCCATTTACTTAGTAAAAACTTAAATGGGCTTCCTATATGCATCTAAGCCCAAAAGCAAACATATAGGCTCACACAGTCAAAATGATTTGGATGGAACCTATCATGTTACTAGGTTTACACAGCATGAAAGAAGTACAAAATTTACCCGTTACAAATTATTTATAAGATCTATCGTCAATTGGACTATGATTAAAATCGATCATTGGATCATGATCCGTCAACAAGTTAATCATAGCAATTTAGATCGATAAATAATAGGTTTGTTAAAAAGTTTTGAATAAACAATATAAATAAACAAACACTCGTTCATGTACGTATGTGAATCAAGATATTAATATAATTAAATTATTATTCTTAAACTAACCAAATAAAGGAAACTAATTTTAAAATATCTAGGTTTATTTGAATCAAAATTAAATTAAATATCAAATAAAATCAATGATTTGAAAAGAAAGAATCTTCAATATCACTTTCAGATCTTGTAATTTAATAAAATTAAAGTAATAAAATAAACCAATTTTAAAATAGACTTTGTTAGATAATTATTATTTTAGGAATAAAATAATAAATGAATAATAATTACCATAATTATATGTCAAAATATCTTAAATTAAGCAATATTCAAATCTCTACAAAAATATCTATGTTATTTAAATATTTAAGATATGATTTATAAATTTCTAATAAGGAAAAATGATATATATATATAGAAAAAATATCATTTTTATACTTATAATTTATAAATAATTAAATATTTAACAAAATAACAAATTTTTGAATTTGAAAACATTATGGTAAGTATATCTATAAAAATATCTATGTTAATTTCAAATTCATTAATTATTTAATTTGTCATATAAGATAATTTTAATATAATATTTTAAATAAAAAGACAAAGTTATCTTTTAATTTAAAATATCTTAAATATCAAAATATCTAATCTTATAATTAAATAATAAATAAATATTAAAGAAGTTAACAAATTTTTAAATCTGACCATAATAGGAAATATTTAAAATTGGAAACATTCCAAAATAAAAATATTTAAAATTAGAAAAATTCCAAATTAAAAATATTTAAAATTGGAAACATAAATTTTGGGAAACAATCCCATGCAAAAATTGGATTTTTGGAGAAAAAAACCTCAAAAATTCGCAATTTGTGGGGAACTGCGAGTATAGGCTGCATGCAGAAACCATGATTTCCAATCTTCCAAAATTCATATCTTTCTCAATTTTTATCGGAATCGAGTTCCGTAAAAAACAAAATTGCTTAATTTTTCACAAGGAATCCAAATAAAATATTTTCAAAAATTTAAAAAATATTTTTCATGGAAAACGAAACTGTACAACATATACATTCATCAACTAACACATAAACCACATGAAACCATCCAAATCAACACAGAACATATCAATCATCGTTTTAATTCATATTACATGAAAGTAAATCATTACCATGGCTCTGATACCAGTTGTTAGAAATTATTTTACCAGGATCTAGATTTACTAACAAGTATGTTAGATTAACAACCTAATATGAATTCTAAAACAATGAAAATAAATACATATAAAGTTAAAACCTTACAAAGGGTGCAGCGAATATTATGACTCCTTCCGTTCAGATCTCTAGCCCTTGATTCCTTTCTCGTAGCAAGAGCATTACCAAGATCCGAACCTCGGATCTTCTTTTCTCCTTCTTTGATGCGTAAATTCCATAGTCTTACATACTATGATCGAGGTACCACTGGATGTGTGCGGCACTACTCATCTCACAAGGATTTCAAATTTTTCTCTCTTTTTGTCTCTTGAATTTCATGGCTTATGGCTTACAAGAGAAGAGAACAAAGGTTGCTTTATATAGGGAGAAGGGAGAGCACAACTTTCCAAATAAAATAGTTTCCTTAATTACTGTGTAATCAATTAACTGCCTTATTTAGTGTGATCAACCACTTTCTTATTTTTGCTAGGCTTTGATTAGCAATTACATGGCAATTAAAATTGAAAATAATAATTGGGAAACACACAAAGAGGTTCCTGCATAGGGTGATATGGGCCTCACTTGGATTTTGCAAGCTTTCCTCAATTTTATTTCAATTTCTCCAAAAATGCCATTTTTCCAATTCTAATCATTTAAATGCCAAAACTAATTATTTAATAACTAAAATAGATTATTAAATAATATTGTCATTTAAAATAATTATTAATTAGACATACAAAGTCTCTTAATTAATAATTAAACCTAGAAACCCTTTTCTTGACGAATTCATCCTTAAACTGTGAGAATTCATAAAGTAGACATAGTCTAACTTTTAGAATTATAATTGATTAATTAAAATCAATTATCTGAGTCTTACAAGCAGTATCGTCTTAACTAGTATGGGGACCATGGGTCTATATAACCGAGCTTCCAATAAGTCGAATCGAATTTACCAAGTAAATTCCCTAACTTATTAATTCCTCATTAAATCCACACTTAGAACTTGGAATTGCACTCTCAAATATATGTAAATGCTCTATATGTTCCACGATATAGACACGTCATTAGTTATCCATTGTTATAACCCTAGTGTGATCAATGATCCTCTATATAGATGATTTACACTGTACAGGGATTAAATTACCGTAACACCCTACAATGTATTTTATCCTTAAAACACTTAACTTCCGTATAAATGATATTTCACCTAAGTGAAATGAGATCTCCACCATTTATCTTCGTTTGGTTAAGCTCGAAGGAAATCATCCTTTACTTCTATTTGCCAAGTAGAAGCTATAGATTCCATATTTATGTTAGCGCTCCCACTCAATTGCACTACCGTGTTCCCAAAATATAAGTATCACCCTAACCCAAAAGTAGGCTTAACTTAACAAATCAAAGAACACGAGTAACACTCTTGAAATCGAGCCTAACCATATCGTGATTGAGATCATTTGATCTAGGATCAACATGTGATATTGAATTGAATAGATATTACGGTAAATTTCAACATATCTAATCAAAGTTCAATATCGGTCCCTTCCGATGTATACTCCATACATCCGATACTGGTAAACTTTGCCAATATCTTGGAAAGGACATAACACTTTTCCAAGGTGTAAGAATACCTATCGCTGATTATACCATGTCACTAAATCCGTTGTTCGACAAATCAGGGAATCAACTTTTGAACATATAATTTAAGATTATATTCCACTGTGCTGACAACACTATAATCTTTAACCAACTCATATGTTCTGGACTTAAAAAGAATTCATACATTATATACACATAATCATGAAGTAAATCATGTGATTATATTCTACTGTGCTGACAACACTATAATCTTTAACCAACTCATATGTTCTGGACTTAAAAAGAATTCATACATTATATACACATAATCATGAAGTAAATCATGTGAACCATGCAACATAAAATGTTATTTCTGATCTTTATTAATAAGTAAATCTGATTATATGAAATGAGTTTTATTTAGGGCATAAAACCCAACAATAGCTTCATCCACCATGGCAGAAGAATTTGTTGAATGTTATGAGGCATCTAACCATGGTATATGGCTGAGAAACTTTGTCATAGGGCTGCGTATTGTGAATGGAATAGAAAGACCACTTAAGTTGTATTGTGACAATAAGTCAGCTGTATTGTATTCCAACAACAATAGGAGCTCGACGAAGTCAAAACACATTGACATCAAGTTCCTTGTTGTAAAAGAAAGGGTACAAAGTGGACAGATTTGTATAGAACACTTAGGTACAAACTCCATGATTGTAGACCCCCTTACTAAGGGTTTGCCACCCAAGGTCTTTCATGAGCACACTACTCGTATGGGTGTTTTAGATTATGAGGATATCTAGATTCAGTGAGAGTTTGTCTTTAGTGTGTTTCATTTGTTTCATGAAACATGTGTATTTTGGATATTTTCTGATCGAAAATTATGTTATTCAGTTTATTTCACTTTGTACATTTAAGCTAAAGTTTTGATCTCCATAAAGTAAAGTAGGACCAATTGAAAATTGACATGTATAGATCACCATGCATGTAATTTTCATACCACATTATCATAATTGATCTATGTCATTTGGCTATGTTGATGTATGTGACCATTGATGGGTTTAGTTGTGATTGATACAACGAAAATCGCTTTGATCCTATGTTGATATAGTTAATGGACGAGATTGCACATGCCTATGGTTATGATGACAAAGTTATGAGCTCAATAAGGTTAACACATTTATATGTATACATATGTGACCCAGTGGGAGATTGTTAGAATTTATTGGGGTCACAATTGTATATATAAAATGTGTGTTGGGTCATCAAATAAATAAGTCAAATTTATGTGGTCTATTTTGGAATAAAGTTTATGACTTAAGGACATGATTTTTATGATTTTAATATGTGGATACCAATTAGACAATTTCTAATTTTGATGAGGGGCCAAATAGAAATAGTCAATAATATTACCAACAGGTTTGTCTGTTGGTAATATAACGGGTAATGGTCCCCATTTGCATCGTATTTTTTTTCACTCTTGTATCCCCATCACCAAGAGAAAAAGTTTCAGAGAAAGTTTTGATGCAAATTGGAAGATGATACCAATCAAAGGTCATTACAAAATCGATTCTATGGACTCCGGAACGCTTCTGCTAATCTATATTCTATTGTTTGATTCTCATGAATTAATTAGGGTTATATTCAGAGTTTACAGTATTCTAACAACTAAATCTCAAAAGTCCAAGATGCCTCAAAATCCTGATGTTACCTTTTAGGCATAACTTATTGAGTCTAACATAAGGTCTATTACATATGTTGGACCCACCTTACAATCCTGTGGGATAAAAATCAACAACGAATTTATAGTTCGTTCGGTGGAGAAGGGTGAGAAAAACTGTCATCCCCCAACTCTCTTGCAGCGCTCTAGGTGTAGTACCAGCAACTCCTTGCATATTGGAGTGTGGAGTATTGAGCACATCAAGGTCGAAGCCCTTCTCTCGCCTATTTAAAATCTTTGTAGCACATCTTAGGTTGGGGGAGCCAAACCCCTTTAGAAATCACTTACTTTTATGCTGTCAAGTCCTAACTTGTGAGGAAGAAATGTTCTGGCGGCTTTTAGTATTTGGGAGCACATAGTCATGCTGCCAAACAAAAAAGAATTCAAGCAGAACTTCTTTTGGACGAGCGACCTTCACCCAATTGGCACCACTACCTTTTCTACTGATACGTAAGTCAAGTATTTTCTTGTCATTTTACTTTTATATTTTTCAACCTCCAAACTCATTGGTCGTTTACTGTTTTCTTTTTTTTTTAGCCCTTCTAAAGAGACCTACCCTAATCGCAGCAATCCAACGTTGTCACGAGTAGCTCGTCAACCTTCCGATTGGTTTGTGAGAAGCCGACTTTCTATTGAATGATAATAATCTAAATGCTTGTAGCCTTCTCAAAAAAACCAGAATACCGTGGATATAAAAGATCGCAAGTATTTTGCTTAGGAACAAGCCCCTGTGGATCCTAATGATGAGGACCACGACAATGTGGCTCGCACCTATTACAAGAATAACCTTGCAACTCGAGAAGCTACCGAGACTTCAAAAGGGGCTCCTCGAGGTAATTCCACTCACTTTTATGGATGGTCCCCTACTGTCCTCGACCAAAACCCTACTCACCTGGTCAAATTTAAGGATAGCCAGTATAATTTCCATATTTAGAATTATGTCGACCTCTTATGCAATATATTTAATAGTTGGTATCCATAATTTCATATTCAGTTGACTAGCAACAGATCTTATTATGGAATTGCCAACCAATATAGTACATATGCTCATAGGGCTGCTAGTTGGAATTGGGACATGTCTCCACTTAATTCCTTTGATCTCTTTATGATTACTGGTTATAGGGAGTTTAGTAACAATAATAGCAACCCCTCATCGCCTAGCACTTCCGACAATTACCTATGTGGGATTTTGATCTCGCCACTTTATAATTAACCTCACTTTATAGATTTTAACCTCCTTTTGTTTTATCTTTGTAGACATTGATAATTTGGAGAGAATCTCCTCTGCAGCCCTAGTGTCTCAGTCAAGCAAGGTAAAAAATGAAGTGCCTCCGAGGCAAATACTCTATAAAGCAGATTCAAGTTTTGAAGAAGAAGAAAGGGACTGGAAAAAAGAATACTTTTACCACTGGCATTATTCTAGAGAAGGACAATGTTTCCCCAACTAATCCTACTTTGGCCCCTGAATCTACGAGCACAAAAAAGCAAATCTTGGGGTTTATCCACCAGGTTACTTTCTGCTGTCAAACTATAGGTCATACTGTTGGACCCCATTTGTCTGTTGCCCTTGGATGTTGGTATTGAAGGTTCCAAGGCCTACTCGTAATATGTAACTCAATCATGTTGCCATTTTAGGACTTATTAATGAGACTACTAGAACTTGTTCAATAACGGCACTCCTAGCAACCACTTGGCAAGAAGTATAGATCTCATGCAATCAAGTAGTTTTTCAACTTTCTTGTTCCATCATACCTTCTATTTTTTTTCTCTTTCTAACTTCATATTTCATGCAAGCTTCTTTTCTGGCATACATGGGTCATCAAAAAAATCTTGTAAATTTAAACCACCTAACTTGGAGCTTTGTAAGGCTAATGAACACTGCGAGTTGTTGCTACTCAGTGGAATGATGCTCAAATAGAGATCACTCGTTTTAAGAAAAACTTTGAAGATTTAGAGAAGTCCGAGAAGGAACTAAAGGCAGAAGTTGTCAATTTGAACAACAACTACTCGAGCCCACCCAAATAGACCTTGATGAGGCCAAAAAAGATGCTCGTGTAAGGGTTACTTTGATGGCCAAGTGCTCCATTTATAAAGCTTGGTTAGCGAACAAAAATATGGACCTCAACTTTTTGGGTAATGCTGCCGAGAAGATGATGGATTACTTCAAGCAAACCGAGCAAGAGGAGGGGGCTCAGATAAGGAGAATGAGGTCGAGGCTACCAAAGAAGAAGAAGACATATTCTCTAAGTCTCCTACTATGTAGACTTAGTTTTAATAACATCATATTTTGAACAATGACCTTCTGACCGAGACAATATCTAGCCCTTTGTGTCATTTTTATTTATGTAATTAATTCTATTTTGCTTTGTAAGATGGCCAACTTAGCTTTAATTACACTATAATTTATGTCAATTCTGTTTATATATATTTTCTCTACTTTTGTGAGAAAATTTTATTTGAGCTTTAATTATGTCAATATGTTATCATCAATGAGTAAGTTTTATTTACATAACTTTATCCAAATAAATCTTTTTGTTTTGTTTCCGTATTCGTTAATTTATCAAGTAAAGAGCGAACTTAAATATTTTGAACAAGATTTGATTGTTTTGAACATTTTTGATCGATCATGTGCGAGTAGTTAGTGCTCCATCTACACCTTAGCTTGTGTACTATTTATCAAGACTCACTATGGGATCTGTTTATAATACTTTCTATGTATGCAAGCTATTTTTATTCAGATCGCATTTAGCTTAATATCGTTTGCAAGACTTTAATAATCTCATTTACAGCAAATGCTATTTTTATTTCTACTTAAGAAAGATTTAATTTTTTTTTTTATTTTTTTGCTCTGGACTAGCTTTAATCAAATATTTTCATCTTTTTTTTTATTTTGTATTTTGAGGCATTGTCGAGCCTAATTATTATACATTTCTAGCACTACCGAGCCTAGTTATTATATATTTTTAGGCATTGTTGAGCCTAGTTATTATATATTTCTAGGCATCGTCGAACCTTGTTAATATATATTCATAGTCCTCAAGTAATTTGAAAGAAATATTTTATAATTACTTAAAATAAGATGTCTTCATTAAGATGAATTACTTTTACACAATTAATAAAATAAAATAGAATTAACTACTGATAATAGGGCCTTAAGTGCTCGTTGTTCTAGGTGTCTATTATTAGCGAGCTGTGGAGCCATGCTAATTTATAAACTCATGTTCCTATAACTACTTCTACAATATAGTGGCCGCCAGTTAGTGGTTAAATACTCTTATTGCAGTGGCCTCGTGTAATAGCAAATACACTTCGCAACACCAAATCTCCTACTTTAAAAAGTCTTTCTTGAACTCTTTTGTTAAAATATCTTGTGATTCGCATTGATAAGCAACATTTTATGATTTGTGACTCAAAGGCGCTTTTCATCGAGCAGATCTAAGGACAATTTAAGTAGTTCTTGGTTTTGTTCCTGGTCGTAAAATTCACGTATGTGTGTCGTAATGTTAACTTTTACTGGCAACATAGCTTCTAAGTTGAATGCTAGTGAAAATAGAGTATGTCTGGTTGCCATTTTTTCTATCGTTCGATGGGCCCAAAGTACCTGAGGTAGCTCTTCTATGTTGTTTTTATGGTACTAAATTAGGTACGCAATAAAGAGTTTCATCTTATCTGATTATTATTGTACCATAGCCTAATGGATCTTCATATGTGTGTACATTAAATCAAACATAAAACAATAAGTTTAGAACACATACCTCTCCATGACTATGAAGGTATCCTCGAAACTTCTCATATGTTGTATCATTTACTCTATATGATGAGGATAATACAACTGAACTCACACCAGTGCCTTCCAAATAGATCCACCACATAGAAGAAGTAGTATGGGCTATTAGGATAAAGTGTATATGTTGTTCTTGTTGAATTCTCAACAAAATGAGCAAGAACAATTTGAGAGAGAAAACTCGTTTTCTTTAACTCCTATGTATTTCAAAAATAGCAATGTGAAAAGCTTTATTAATTTTAAAAATTATGTTGTTGAAAATCTTCTTCTAATTTCTCAAATTAGGCTTTTATTTATAGTAGTTAAATTCTATTAATTAAATCATATTTAATTATTTAAATAAATAAATATCTATAACAGAATTCAGTTACTAATAGTTATGAGGGAATCTCTCAACCACTTGAGAGAATATCTTAACTAATTTGAAATATCTTTAACCACTTTTCAAATTTAAATATTTATTTGATTAAATTAATAAACTCAAAAAGACAAACCTCCATGTGACGTACGCCTACCATGTCTTGTTTAAGATAAGGATGGTGTCTTTTATCCTGATAACTTTTGTCTCAATGAATATTGTCTTGACAAATTTTATCTTAATAATTTTTGTCTTTTCTCTATTTAATTAATTTGAAAAATTATTTATTGATTAAAAATAAATAATTTCTATTTTTTTAATTTAAAATAGATTTTTTCGAACAACATTATACTACTTTTTTTCCTTCCCGTAATAGTATTTTAAGGTGGCAATTCGGGGAGCATGGACCTATAATTCTAAGCTCCAATAAACTAGATTATTTACTGAGTCTCGTCAACCAATTAATTATTGTTTATTAATTCTAGAATTAATCTACTATAAATATAGAATCGAACTTTTAGTAATTATAGAATTATATTACTAAGTTTTACTAAATGTCCATGGATATAATCAATTCTAGTGACTAGTCCTCCATGTGTTGGTTCATAATTAGTTTTGGTCAAATTACTATTTTACCCTTCTAATTACTTCTTTATCATTTGGTATCATTAATTCACTAATGGAAGTATGATTTAGATCCCATCTAAATTTATGCACAAATTTCCAGCTCTAAAATTAACACTTAAAGGGAACCAACATTTGATCCGTTAGAAAAGTCAAGATTTCATAATTATAGATCATGCTCCTAACTATCAACATTATTAGATTCCCAAAATAGAAGTTGTGAGAATCATCTTCTCTGAGAAACTTTAACGAGTGATTCAAAGAAATTAATAACATGAACATGAGTTCATGATTACTCAAGATTTAGGCCGATCTATTATTGATCATCATTATGATATGAATTAGATATTTATAGTAAATGACATGTTAGATAAAGATAACTTCATTCATATTGGTCATTATCATATATAATTTCTATTATATACATCACATTCACTTTGATATCGTACTACATTTGTAATCTAAACCGAGATTACTTGCACCGAAGAGCGCGCATTAATGAATTATACTAGCAACTATCGATTAAAGATTCCATAACTTTAATATGTTGCTAACTGTTTTATTCATAGCTAAGTGATCTTAGTTCTCTGTACAACTACAAGTCACAACCTCATATATAAATGAGGAATGTTCTGATATTTATATATAAATTATTTAATAATAAATATTAATAGTTTAGCATTCATGCGTATATCAAAATATTTAACTCTTTATTAATAATCAAAAATGTCTTTATAAATTTTTTAGGGCATAAACCTTAACAATCTCCATCTTTCCCTAAAAGCAACCGGGCATCTCCCTTAGTCCCATATTGGTTATATAATCCATAAAAATTTGCCGGTAGCGTTTTTGTTAATAGATTGTCGTTATGTTTTGACTCGATCTTCAAGACCGTCACATTAACTCTCTCTACTATATCTCTTAGTAGATGGTACTTCCTCTCAATGTGCTTGCCTCTCGTGGCTCCTTGGTTCCTTGGAGTTGGCCATCGCTTCCACCGTTGTCATAGTAGAGCATCGTAGTTATTCTACTTCTGGAACTACTTCCAGAGCAATGTAAATTTTTTTCAACCAAACCGCTTCCTTGACTGCTTTGCAAGCTACTATATATTTGGCTTCCATGGTTGAATCTGCAATACTAGTTTGCTTAATGCTTCTCTAGACTATAACTCCTCCACCAAGAGTAAATACTGACCCATATGTCGACTTTTGACTATCTTTGTCTGATTTAAAATCAAAATTAGTATATCCAATAGGATTCAATTCTCCACTGAAATATACAAGCATGAGATCTCTCGTTCTCCGAAGATACTTCGAGAATGTGCTTTACAGCCTATCCAAAGGTTCCAAACCTGGATTAGATTGATAACGACTAACAATCCTTACATCATAGCATAAGTCAGACCTTGTACACAACATTGCATACATCAAGCTTCCAGCTGCTGATGCATAAGGGTACTTTCTCATGTCCTCCTCCTATTGAGGAGTCTATGGATATTGATCCTTACAAAGAGTAATTCAATGTCTAACAGAATCGTCCTTCCTTGGAATTCTCCATTGAGAATCTTTCTATCACTTTATCGATATAAGTTGCTTGAGAAAGTGATAATGTTCTCTACTCTTTATCTCTATAGATTTTAATCCTGAGAACATTGCTTGCTTTTCCCAAATTTTTCATTTGAAATTTATCAACTAACCACTTTTTTACATCTGATAATCTTTCTACATTTTCTCCAATAAGTAGAATGTCATTAGCATAAAGAACTACGAATACCACTACATTACCTTTAATGTATTTGTATACATAAGCTTTGTCTTCCACTGCTCCTCGATAGATTTGGTGTGGGTAAGGAGAAGCACAAACACTTTGTGTTCTCACTGACTCTTGCCACCTGCATCATGTTGTTGTACTTGGCTAAATGAGTTCTAGGATCAGTGCTCCCTTCGTACAACTCAATTTGGGGCATCTTGAAGTTTTCTAGGAGCAGAGCTTCCGTGATCCTTCTTATGCAGGGCTCCGGGTCCTCATCCTCAGAGTGGGTGAGGGGCCCACTTTATTTTTTGGACCAATTTTATCAATGTAGAAATTTGTTCTTCCAACCTATTTGTATCACTATTTGGGAGATCTCTTCCACGGACTTTGTCGTTCAAGTGGTTCCTGAGGTCATTACCACATGGCCTCACCTTTTGACTTTTTTCTTTCTCGTACTTGGCATCCAAACACCTTTTGAGATTCATTATGGACCAACTATTGTTGGAGTACTATCCTCCTATCTAACCGTCCTAATTTACTGAATCACTAGGGCAATTTTTCCTCCTCTTGGGCTTTGGTGCTTTCCTACCAGTTCCTTTTGACGCTACAAGGCCTTCTAGGTTGAAGGGCATCTGAGCCCAGCGACATCAATCGCCTTCTATGCTTGAGAAGGCCTGTTGGCCTAATTTGTGTTTAAAACAAGGAGGTACAAGAGGATGGGGGTTCTTAGGGTCACTTACCTTTGCCTTCCCCTTGTCCTGTGTAGGAGCAGAGATTCCAGCATTGGTAGGGTTCTCCCTAGTGTTTCCTCCGACGCATTCCACTGAGGGGTCATCATCAGAATCTTCCTCATCTAGATCTCCAAACTTGGCTTGAAGGCGAGCTATCATTTTCTCCATCTTTTGAGAAAATTTCTCTTAACAGGCTAGCTTTTGTTTGGTCTCGAGCAACTCGTTAGACACTCTAGCTACTTCAGGGTCTTGCTCATAATGGTAGTCGTCTTTGTAATACCCACCTTTGACGTAATCTTCATCGTTTTCCTCCTCTTAATTCATCTCAACATCTTTGTCATCACCGACACAGTCATGTTGGATGTTTGGGTTGTCCTCTCGATTGTTCATGTTGGATGTAACCCCGCCTCTCGCATCGCTCAACTGGGCGTGCTCTGGCAAGAGAGGGTTTACTTCCTCTATGACAGTCTCGAGGCTACCTTGAAGAGTCTTCTTAGAACCGTCTTTCATGTGAAAACCATGGCAAAGAATAAAGGGTTTACATCTTTCTTCAGTTCTCAATGAAAGCACCAAAATTTTACCGAGATTTTTGAAAACTAAATATTTGAGAACTAAAGAAAAAATAAAGTGCAAAGATAAGGAGATAAAGATTTTTTACGTGGTTCATGTATTAATTAACCTTAGTCTACGAGTCATTATTTTGGCCTCTTAGGGCGTTTTTGATGTGTTTGCAATATTTTTGCAGGAAATTTTAACTCCATACTCTCGCTCAAGAAGAAGACCAAGAGTAATACTAGTAGAGTTTTAGCTATGTAGGTTGTATTTCCCCCTTTGTATGAAAATTGAGGATATTTATAGGCTAAGTGGTAGGTATGGACAGACCCATGACCTGCTTAAGGTTTTTGCTAAAAACCCACAACTGGGGTAAATTACATGTAAAATTAGAGCTTACAGTTGGATCCCGTGAGAAACATTATGTTTGTGCGTGCTACAGCTGGATAATGAAGACCATTCTGTACTAAGTGGACACATGTCATCCAAAGTTTTAACCTGTAAAAGTAGAGGTCACGTGGCGCTCAAAGCTTTCTCCTTTACAAGCAGGGTTCTGTAATACCCACATCACAAAAAGGTGGTAGAGGTGTGCGTACTACCATGCTTGGATATAGGGGACAAGATTGATATTCGCCAGAAAAAGTATAATCATCACTTGGTGATCTGGCGTGCATGAAAGGTAGACATTTGCGATACTCCAAGGTGGTCGACATTCGCATTAGGCCCTTCGAGTACCCGTCAGAGTATCACCCGGGCAAGCTTCCATGTTTAGACCCTTCCGGATCTGGGAGAAGCAATTCACCTTCCACAATCAGGAAGTGAAGGCAGAGTTAAGTAGGCTTCCATGTATTCTTCCATCTTAATATTTTCCCGGTTCCATGAAGCTTTTCTGTGACAGGATTGTACCAAAAGGTTTTTAATTAGAAATTATTCAGTTGATCTTCCTCATTAAATGCCACATGTCATACGTCTAAAAACACGGATAACACTATTAAAATAAAAAGTTAAAGAAGAGAAGAGTCATCACCCAAAAAAACATACTATCAAAATAAAAATTAGAAAAGATGTTGATGAGTCATCACCTAAATATAGTCTTTAGATATTTTAATAGACTTTAAAAAATTAGAAAAAGTTGCTTCAAATTAAACATACTATCAAAATATAAAATTAAAGAAAAGAGAAAAGCCATAAAAAAGAAAAAAAAAACATGCTATCTAAATAAAAATTAAAAAAAAAAGAATTTCTTTCATAGCTTGTTGATGAGCCATCACACTCAAATACAACTTTTTGATATTAGTAAATTGAAAAAAAAAAAAAAAGAAATAAAGAAAAGAAAAGATGATGCATTAATAAAAAAGTAAAGAATAAGTGTTCTCAATGTGAGATTAGTGCTAAGGAGTTGAAAATGCACCTTTCCAAATTTTGTAATAATTCAGAAGAGTTTTTAACTAGCTAAACTCTCTTAGCTTATCGTTTCACTTAGACTTAACTCTCCAAACTTAAATTTTAACGGTAAAATCTTCTAAACTACTAAATTGTTAGCAAATTTAAGGCGTCATCCGGTTAACTGCCACTATGAACGGTTTATGTGTACACTCTTATATACGTTAGGACGTTTATATTGGTAAATGTAATATTTTTATTTTAAAATTTAAAACAAATTATAAAAATAAAAATAAAATATTTAAAAAAATCAAAAAATATTATAAATTTTGAAATAATTTTTTGTAATTTTTAAATAATAATATTAAGTGTGCCAATATAAACTTTCCACAAGAATATACACATAAGTGTTTCATGTTGGCCGTTAATTTTGAAAAATAGAATACACCTTAAATTTGTTAATATTTTAGTAGTTTGGAAGATTTTACTAACTATATTAATTGCAAATAAATTGATAGTTGAGAGAATTTAAAAAAAAAAAAAAAACTCTAATTCACAATATGTCACACTAGTATTACCTAATTTACCTTCACTTCAATATGGAATCCAAAAAGAAGAGAGAATAAATGGAAATGGAATTTTGTTCTTTTACTTTTTTTTGGATGGAAAACGACAACAAATAATATCAACTTCTAGTCGATCCACCTGATCATACCACCACATTCTCCTTTTAAAACTTCTCTTTTCTCGCCAAAGTCTCCTTTTAAAGGTGTTTTTTTGCATCGAAGTTTGAACTTCATCATTGCTTCGAAGTCCGCCATAGCCAAACGCCTCTCTCAGCCACACTTTGTCTCGTTTCTTTCCTAAATAATATCAAACAAGGTCCTTCCTTATGACGTCATGCAGTCGGTGCTTGGCTTCCAGCGGTGTTACCTCGGATGGTCTGATCCGTATCCGGCTTCCTCCGAGAGCCACACTGGCAGCGGCAAAGATCTCGATTCTTCCTCGAAATTTAGGCGACCTGCGGCCGGGGAACGTTCTCCGGTCGAGGCATTTACGCGGGCTTATGCCTCCGGTGGAGGTGGTTGCCGCCGGAGCAGGGTGGGAGAGGTCTTCGGACGGGGGTGAGGAGGAGAAGGAGAAGGTTGGCGTGTGCTCGTACACGATTGGGGATCAGAGAGTGTCGGATGTGGAAACAACTGGCGGCGAGTTTGATCGGAGGAAGGGGTTGGAAATCGTGGCAGCGGCGGCTGTTACGGTGCTGCTTGGAGTTGGAAATCGAGTGTTGTATAAGCTCGCGTTGGTTCCTCTGAAACAGTACCCTTTTTTTCTCGCCCAGCTCGCTACTTTCGGGTACTTCAACGTAAATGTAATACTGTAAATTTGTAAATTATTCATGTTTCTCAAAAATAAATATGAATATATATATATATGTTTTTTCGACTGAAAATACCACCTTTGCATAGTAATATTGCGCATATTTATCATTTAATGGAGTCTCATATTAATCTATATATGCATGTTGTTCTTCTCTTTCTCTCTTATTTCAAACACTATAAATAAATTATGGGAATTAGTTTTGGTCTTGATTTAAGGATGTTAAACTTATTTGCTCTGTTTTCCCCCTTGCAATTTGCTTTACAGATACGTAATTGTATACTTCTCTATCTTGTATATACGGTATCATGCTGGCATTGTTACTGATGAGATGCTTTCCATGCCGAAGGCTCCATTTCTTGCAGTAGGCCTGTTAGAAGCTCTTGGTGCTGCTACTGGAATGGCAGCTGGAGGTAACCATCTTATATTCTTTCTTGTCCTTCATTTTGCTTCATAATTACCAGTTGAGGTTCTGGCCAATACTTGTGTTTTGCTGAATCTTGTTCCTCTTAGTTGATAGCTCTGTGATACTATTCAATATGCATGAAGATCTTATTTTGTTTTTATTCCAAACTTTAGTTTGAGTTTTAGTAAATCCATTACTCATGTGTTTAAATGTATGAAAAATGTTCTGTTTACTGTTAGCTCATGCTGGTGTTCTGGCTAAACAGATAATCAAGTTCTATTATATGAGTCAAAACTAATTGTTTATTTATCGTATTTTATGTGTCCTTGATCAGCTATTCTATCTGGAGCATCAATTCCAATTTTGTCCCAGGTAAGCAGACTTCACTTTTTTCTTGTTCTTCATTTGTCTTACAATAACTTTGGTTGTAGATGTAAATTCTTATTCTGCTAGTGTTCTGTTCTCTCATGTCCTCTGATTGACACATCTGTGAATTACATTAGCTACCCAGCCTGCCATGACCTCTTGAGGCTAGCTGGAAGTGGTTGGTGAGTGGGTTAAAGGGTTTGGGGTTCAGGTTTGTTTCCTATTTTTATTTTTAAACAAGGTCTGATTACCACTCTAATGTTGAACTTTGGAGAACTAATCCAATATGATCATCCTGTTCATAATCTAAACTGTCAGTTCAATGAAACCATAGATGTGAAAGTATTGGCGTATGCCTGTTCGATTATGTAGAATGAATAGCTGCAAAGAACATTTAAGGTAGATTTGTAAATAACAAAGTACATCAGCATTGTGCTTAGAAGTTGTTCTGGTGAGATTCTGTTAGAGTACTAAAACAGGATTGAGAAAATGGGAGGAGCAGAATGGACATGCTGTTAAAAATGTTGATAGAACATTAGTTTTTTTGGACCAATAGAAATTATAGAATATGGATACTATCATTATAGGCTGTAGCCTTGAGATTATTTTTCATCTCATATTTTTTTATGTATGAAGTGGAAGTTGGATAAATATAATTTGACTGAGACCTATGTTAATTTTGCAGACTTTTCTTGTTTGGCAAATTCTCCTGTCAGTTGTTTTCCTTGGGAGGAAATATAGAGTAAATCAGCTTTTAGGGTGCTTTCTTGTAACTATTGGTGTAATCATAACAGTAGCAAGGTAAACATTGTTCACATCCTTTTGATTTTGAATTTGATATAGGATGGTAAATATGATTGTCTGTAGATTATGGAGTTTTGATGGGGATTTGTTTGAAGAAGGGTCAAAACTGTCAGGGAAATATTTGTAAATAACAATTTTCTTCAAGATTTACTTATTCTTTGGCGATATTATTCGCGTTGAACCAACATGCAGTGTAGTTTATATTTGTAGTGTAGTTTGTAGTAGTTTTAGTCAATAATAATAATGGAAAGTAACTTATCGGATCTTAAATTGGAGAGCACATTTATCCATAAACAATAGAGTATTCAACGATGTGAAAGAGAATGTACAGGCAATATTTAGGAGAGTCAAGTATTGGGTGGTTATGTGGATTTTCATTATAACGAGTTTAATGCTTTTTGCTTTTCAATGCTCTACTTAGTGAGTGGAAATTCCACATGTAATATGTGATAGTCTTTTTGTTTAGAACTAGACTCCAATTTGTTTTACTAGGTTGCAATTTGGATGATACCTTAACATTTCTTATTAAATCACAACCTGTGTTTCTTATGAAAATGCAAAAGGACAAAGCTTTCTTGTGCATCACAGTTTTGATAGTTCAGTTGATCTATCAATTAACATGATTTTTTTGCAAATTTGGTTTTCTTACTAGTTTTATTTCAATCAATTAAACAGAAAGTTGTAGTCGATCAAGCTGAACCAAAAACCATATTACAGTTCCTCTGAACTTTTATTATGTCTCAGCACTGTGCATAATTGGTGTGCTTAGCTCTGAATTATTTTTGCAGTGGGTCTAGTGCTGGACATTCATTGAAAGAAGCGGGTATTTTTTGGAGTCTTTTGATGATAGTTTCGTTTTTGTTCCAAGCAGCTGATACAGTGTTAAAGGTTAGAATTTCTGAATGCTTAATCATTTTTTTCCTGTTAAGAACATTGTATGCCTATGTGACAACATCCTTTTGAAAATTTGCAGGAAGTAATTTTTCTTGATGCTGCTCAACGACTAAAGGTGCCATTTGTGATTATTTTTATGTGTATATGTCAAGCAGAAGCAGATATTGTTTTGACAGTTTATTAAAAAAACCAATAAACAAATCTTTCTTTCACATATTGAAACTAAGTTTTCTCTTTGGTGCAGGGGAAAACAGTTGATTTATTTGTTGTAAATTCTTTTGGATCTGCTTTCCAAGTAGGTATCAAGTAATCATAATTAATTTTGATAATTTTGTTTGTTGGAAGAAATTACTCTTCCAAATTATATTTCTATACTTAGTATTAGAAACTAATGGGTCTGTGTCCATGTCAATTGCAGGCACTCTTTATATGTATACTCTTACCCTTTTTATCAAAACTATGGGGCATACCATTTGCCCAGCTACCAAACTATCTAAAAGATGGTGCAGCTTGCTTCTTAAACATTGGTGGATTATCCAAAGGTAACCTTTGTTTTATTATGATATTCTTTTTCTGATCTTCTCTTACGAATGATTATTGAAAAATTCCATTATTTAAATAATAAAAAGAACAGAAAAAGGGGAGAATAAACAGATATGGCTGGTAACTGGGTCTATGATTTCTTCATTAGTTAAAGTGCTTGACTATTCCATTCAAGTTTAATCTATGTTTACAGGAATAGATAGATAGATATCTCTGGGTTAATATTTAGTAACTTAGGAAACCGTTGACTATGGCATGTAGCTGACAAATTTTAATTTACATTAGCAGCTCTATTATCGTTCAGTAGTTTACATAGCATTAGCATGAAATAATCAGGCAAGAAACTGGAAAGAAAAGTTAAACTGTAAAAAAGGTTTCTTGAATTCGTTTAATGACATTATATTTGAACTGGAAGAATTGAAGTGGTTACATTGATTAACTAACTACAGGCTGTGATGGAGCTCCGCTGCTACCTTTGCTTTTTGTTATTGTTAACATGGGTTTCAACATTTCTCTGCTGCATCTGCTTAAGATCTCGTCTGCGGTGGTTTCTTGTCTCGCCTCAACATTCTCAGGTACTTCATTTAATCAACTTATGAAATCAGTGCCAATTTTAAGTATATCCACATAATTCAATATATTTTGTACATGAATATGGGAGGGTCAAAAGTTCAAAACTACTGGTTTGGTTGGAGAACGCATAAAAGAGAAGCCTCAATTATATATGGGCATTGAGAGAGAATTACATGTAGAAAGGGAAAAAGAAACACAAGTTTAAAAAGTGAAAAGGATGAAACGGTATGAGAATCCTTTGCTCACCACACAAGTTCAGTCTGGGTTTGAAAATGTTATATGAGCTATATAGGATGCTCAAACTGTTTTAATGTTCTCTCTCTTACAACTTACACAACCCACATCACACTAACCTGAGTTTGGCCCAAAAAGGTGAGATTTGATCCTAAGTTCTTAGGTTTAACACCACAATGACTACCAACTCACACATTTGGCTCAAAATGGATTTGAGAATGGGATGTATGAATCTGAGGAAGGGCTTGAACTTCTAAAAGAGTCTAAAATCATTAGATATTATTGTGATTAGCTTAATAAGATGCTACAGATGAGCAATAAATAGTTATGATACTGCGGAAATTTTTCTGTACTATTGAGTTGATCGACTCAGTTTGAGCATTTGTCACAAAGTTTTGTTCCATTGTTTGATAAAATGTTGTAGAACTGCTTGATTATTTTAGTTTCTTTCGTGGGCTTTATTTTCTTTTAATAAAAGCTTTAGTTCTTGTGGGAATTTTTTTTTATACTAATCAATGTGTTCATACATGGCAGTACCAATTTCTGTGTATCTCTTTACACTGCCACTTCCATATCTTGGAGTGGCATCATCCCTGCCAAAAGGCTTTGTGGCTGGAGCCATTGTTCTTGTTATGGGTTTGCTCATCTATTCTTGGACACCTTCAGTGAGTTCCTCTAATGCCTCCACAGCTCCTACTAACCACTAAAATCTTATCACTGTCATTGACTCATTGGCACCCCTTAGCTCCAACTCCAACACCTACAATGGCTAAATCAAAGCCTTGTTTTTTTGGTAGTGAAAAATAATATTTTGTTGTAATCGTATTTCAATTGTTCCATAATGTAAAATGCCTAATAATGTGCATTCATGATCTTAAAACAATTAAAGATCGCACATCACATCACATCAATTAAGTTTGTGTGGAATGTGGATTCTCAGTTAAAAAGGAACACGAATAGAATTGAGTTAGGATCTTCGTAGTTTTTGTAGTAATTTTGACCAGTTTTAATTATGAATTAATAAATTGGATGACAAATTACTGTTATTGATTATATCAATCGATTACTAGAAAGAACTCTGTAAGTATAATTTTATATTGTCTAATAGTGCATTCCATATTTATAGTGGAGTAATAATAGAATTAATACCAGATTATTTTATTAATGAGATCAATAGTAATTTCGAGTTTATTGGAGCTTGAAAATATAAGCTTTTAGTTCTAAATTGCCTCTATATGACACTATGCAATGAGGATTGATTATTTGGAGAAAGAATTACTTTTGTAAGAATATTATTTTTGAGGGCAAAATAGTATTTTTATATAAATTATTATTTTAAATTTTATTGTTTAATTGAGAATTAAATAAATAAAGAATTTAATTATTTAGTTTTATTTGTTAAAATTATATATTAGTTAAATATAATATTATTTAGATGAATAATATTATGAGAGAAGATATTATTTTAGTGAAAAATAATATTTATTTAATTCACATACAAATAAGATAATCATTAGTTTAATTAATTATTATTTATTGGATAATAAATAATAAATTTAAAATTGAGAAATTAATTTTGAAATATTATAATAATGTCACACGCCTATGAGCTAAAAGAATTCGTATTGATTATTTATCATTTAAATAATTTAAGATAAAAAATTATTTAATTAAATATTTTATTGGATAAGATATGTTTTTTTGAGTGTTATAAGATAAGATATTAATTATTAAATGATCAAATAAATAAAGACATGTTTTTTTGAGTGAATAAAATACATATTCGCTTCTTCTTTCTCTCTTTCTTGCCATCACACTCTTTCATGAGTTAAGCACACACCGTAATACAAAATAATCGAAAGATATTCTTTCTCGGATTCACTAATCAGAGAAGTAGCTACATGTAAGCAACTCAGAAGTAGTTATTAATGTCCTTAGGCGTTTTTCTTCTAAATGAGACATTGATAACTACATTATTAATTATGAGTGTGTTTAGTAAGATTTTTTAATCAGTTTTTTTATTTTCTTAAAAATTTTAATTACAAAAGTAAAAATATTTTTCAAAAACTTATTTTATAAAATTGTTTTCACTTTTCAATTTTTTATTTGAGAAATTTTTTGAAAACAACTAAAAAAGTCACTTTTAAAATTTTAGACTCTGACCTAGTGCCGTAAGTGTCGTGCACCCATATTTATTTGTGCTTTTTTAAAAAACGGGTCATGTCGTGTCGTGCCACAGAAAAATATGAATTGTGTCTTGTCGTTTGAATATTTTTAAAAGGTAGGCCCGATACAACTCATAGGCCTGGTATTTTCGTGTTGTGTTCAGATTTGTGTCATGCTTTGCTCATGCCAGCCCGTAATTCTTAAACAGGTCAGCTCGTTTTCATATCCGGGCTTAAATTTGTGCTTTACTTTTTCATATATTTTTTTGTTACAATTACGAAATTATATGTATATTTTAAAGTTTTAATTATATTCATATAACTTTTGATATAAAATAAAATATTAACATCATTAAATTTTAAATATTTACTTATAAATACTTAAATTTTTATCCCACCCTATAAATAAATTAATATATAATTTTAATTTTTCATGTTTTAATTATAGAATTATAATATTCATTATTATATTTAAATTTTATTATTATTTTAACTTATTTATAATTAATAAATTCATATATTATTATTATTATTATTATTAATAAACTATAAAGTTTTTTAATATGTTGTGTCTTGTTTTTTGGGCTTGTCGCGTGTTGTACTTTTCGGGCTACTTTATTCGTACTTACATGTCATGCTTTTCGTGTTTTTTGTGCTTCTCGTGCTATGTCGTGCTTAAGGACATATTTTTCATGTCGTACCGTGTCAATTTGTTGCATCGTGTCGTGCCCAAGCCTATATTTTTGTGCTTAATCGTACTTGTGCCAATTTCGTGCCGTGTTAAAAATTCCAGATTGTATTTACAACACTAGTCTGACCCCAATTTAGCCCTTGAGACCCAGACCCCACACCCCAAATCTCGCACTCGGACCCAAATCCATACCCGAGCGTGGACTTTGACTCGGACCCGAATCTGGACCCAAATCCCGGCCCTAGACCCAACTTAAATAAAATCAAATGAAATTTACAGAACAAATTTTTATTTTCTATTTTTAAAATTGAAAAACTAAAGTGGTTATAGAACATATTTTTGTGAAATTTTAAAAATAAACATTTACTTTCATGTGATTAAAAAATGGGACTTTTTTCATTTTTACACTTCAAAACAGCTTTTTTTTTTTTTTTTTTTTTTTTGCATTTTGCATTTTTACGAAATTCTGTATAGAAACTCCTATTGCAACTAGCGCTGCAACCTAAATTGCAACAAAAAATCGTATAGAAACCCCTATTGCAACTAGCGCTGCAATGCAACCGCTTTAGAAACCCAAACTGTAAAATTGAAAAAAAGTTAAAAAAATAGGATATGGGGTA
This sequence comes from Cannabis sativa, assembly GCF_029168945.1. Taxonomy (NCBI): domain Eukaryota; kingdom Viridiplantae; phylum Streptophyta; class Magnoliopsida; order Rosales; family Cannabaceae; genus Cannabis; species Cannabis sativa. Next base: position 2,954,909 of record NW_026870037.1, on the reverse strand, counting down.
ATTTCTCTTAAAAAATTTAAAAATAAAAGTGTTACCAAACATTATCTTATCTATGTTTTTTTTTTTTTTTTGAATCTTATCTATGTTAATAAGTAACAAAAGATAAATTTACAAAATTTTATAATATCATTTTGAAAAAATTAGGCTATTTTTCATAAAATATTTATACTTTCAGATTCAATTTTCTTTTACTATTCTATAAAAATACAAAAAAAAAAAAAAAAAAAAACATCAAAACAACAACAAAATAATATACAAATAACAATAAATCAATATCAATTTACATTTTCTCTAAAGGTGTGTTTAAGAATCGTATATTTTAAAATACGTTGTGTATTTGAATATGAGGTGCGTAATTACATACGAATTTCTAATAACTGTTTGGCAAAATAGTAGAATAATTACGAGAAAATAATATTTTTTTAAGAAATTAATGTTTAATATAGAAAGTTTTTAGTAATTACACATTGTAATTACATTACCCTTCAATTACTTCTAATTACATAGTTACATAACAGAATTATACGATCGACGAATATATCAAATTGTGTAATTAGTTCCAATTATACACAAATTCAATTACATTTTAGCTTTCCAAAAGCACTCTAAATCCTAGAAATATTTGTGAAAATTATCCTATTATCGGTTTCTGTAACATTTGTGTGTGTGTTAGGTAATATCCTACTTCTGTTTCTTCTCCCTCGCTTTCCCAACTTCAAAAATCAGGGACTCAATAATGTCTATGTTAAGGGTTTCTCATCTTCCGCCATTCTCGACTCCAGCTCTCTTCGCACCCAGACTCTATCGCCTTCCAATTTTCACTTCCTTTTCACCGTCAAAACTTCGCCAAATCTCTTCATTTCCATCTATATTCCCCAGAACCCTTAAACCCTCTTCATCTTCATCCCAATCTTCTTTCATCTTCAACCGCGTCTTGGCTATGGCGGCACGTTCATGTTTCAGAGCCGCAGCAGGTGGGTCGGTCATTTATATTATTTATTTATTTATTTTATTACAGGTCTCTTGTTTTTCCTCACTACTGATTGTTCTTCATCTGTAATTATGTGTAATCGATATGATATTGAATAGTACAGAGGATTATGTATACATCTTTCTCTATTTTTTCACTGATCGACGTGGACTTTGTTTACAACCATTCTCTTCATCTTTAATCTCTCTGAAAACATTCAAACCAAAAATCAAAGTGTTGATAAATACTTAGAAGCTATAAAAACATTCACTTGTTGCTATTATTACCTTACACCAAGCAACAAGTGAATGTTGCTCATAAGGTTAATCATATTTTGAAAGCTAATTCCATACAAATCTACAAGCTTCTAGAGGTTGGGAATAAGCATATTTCTAACAGTATTTGTTTGACTAATGAGTAAATGATAAAATTTGCTTGTAAAGAAAATAAATTTACTTAGTGGTTTTTGTGCTCACTAAACTATCGCTTGTGAATTGGAAAATCTAAAATTTAATTTTTTTTCAGCTTCGTTTAGTGCTGAAAGTGGCTCGAGTAGTGAAAGGGAAATACTGGTGCAGCATTTACTTGTTAAAGAAAATGATCTCAATCTTCTTTTGGATCTTCAGCAGAGAGTTGTACGAGGTTAGTTTACTGAGAGTTAAAATTAAAAATATAAGCAGATCAAAATCAAATATTGTCGGTTAAATAGCGGCATAAGTATCCAAAGTTTTATGTTTGTAAGCAAAGATAAGTACCCAATATTTGTAAAATTGTAATTTTTCTCTAATTTTATCAGTACAGACTCTGTTATTGTTTTAAACGAGACACATATAAAGCCTAAATTCTTGATCATTGGGTCTAGATAGAAATATGCAGTATCAGTTACTTCTATATGTTCTTTTACTAAATTTAAAACAGAGTCTGTACTGACGAAACTGGAAGAAAATTACAGTTTTACAAACATTGGGTACTTATGCCGCCAAAAATAAACATTGGGTTTATGCCGCTTACAAACATAAAACTTTGAGTACTTATGCCGCTATTTACCCAATATTGTGCAGTAGAGATTGAATGGATGTCAAGTCCATAGGCCTGAAAACATCAAATTTTTGTTTGGTTCATGAGGCTTTAATTTCTAGAATATATTATTTTGTGGGTATGCTATTATAATGCTATATGTTACTTGTAGGTGAGGACCTAAGTGATCTTGCTGTCGAATTCTCATTATGTCCATCAAAGAAAGAAGGGGGAATGCTTGGGTGGGTTAGAAAGGGTCAAATGGTATGCTCATTAAAATGGTCTTTGCATGTGAAATTTACATGAAACATAAGTGACATTCTCATGTAAACTATGTATACTACATAGCTTTCTTTCCTACTTTAGAAGGTTATATGATAGACTGCTAAAGGATAACAATAGTCTGAACTCTGAATGTGATTTGCCTTTGTTTATTAGGTTGATATTTGATACTTTTGAAGAGTATAAAATTTCTTCTTTCCACTGCAATACTGAAATTTAAACCTATTTTTTTATTGTCTTCTCGATACCAATTCATGAACACATTTAGTAGGAAGTTGTTACTTTCGAAGGGAATTGCTTTGTAGTAGGAAAAAGTTCAACAAAGTGATTGTGACAGAAGATGGCACATTGTGACCTCCAAATTTATTTTGTATATTAAAATCTGGAGGGAGAATTTTATCTTGTCCAAACAATATCGAGCCCTTAAAGCTTTATTATATATTTAATTATTTATTTTTTTTAAAAAAAGATTGTGTGTGAATGTTTATTGAAATGCACACGCTTGGACAAACACACCCACTATTTAATATCTGTTTTTCTGTTTGATTTTGTTTATTGAAATGGGTAGCTTTTCTTTATTTTTAAAATGTAAGAAATCTCAAGGGTTTTTGGTGAGTAAGAAAGGGTACTTATGAGTCAAGATAAGCTTGCTATAAGGGAAACTTGGGCAAGGTTTTGTGGTAATAGAAATTTATAGGGAAAACTCAAAAATATTATTTCATTAATTTGAGAATAAACCTTTTGTTTTTGCAAGGCTACTGAATCAAATTATAATTGGTCTTTTGGCTGATACTTGGTAAAGCTCAGTCCTTGCGTGTTTTTCCCTTTCATTAATTATATTCTCATAAGTCCTGGTTTCTACAAACACTAGGAAATGATGATGTATTGCCATTAGATGTCGCTGTCAATAGTTATATTTAAGATAGTTAAATGGGATTTGTTGAGCACAGAACACTGACAGTGAAATATCTCAGGTACCTGAATTTGAGGAGGCTGCTTTTAATGCTCCATTGAACAAGGTTGTTAGGTGTAAGACACAGTTTGGATGGCATTTGTTGCAAGTCCTTTCAGAGAGGTATGCCTCTGAAAGCCTATGCCTAACTGGATATCCTACTTGAATACAATTTCTCACAGTTTCTTCAGTACTTATTCTTTTGTCAAAATGTTAATGAAGGGAAGAATCAATACTTCAAGAAATTCCTCCTGAAGAGCTCCACCTCAAAATGCAAGATCCTAGTTTCCTTGAAGATGCACAATTGATTGATGTTCGTGAACCTGAAGAAGTGTATGCTCTTACCTTTCGTTTAAGGATTTTTGATGGCTGGGAATTTTTTCATAGTAATTTAATTTAAAATAAATTTCTGTGGTTTATCAGTCACATATTTCAGGGTTTTTCTTTGTTGTTTTGAAATTTGTCATTTGCTTTACTGCTTCGGTCACTTCTATATGGCAGGGCTCAGGCATCTTTGCCAGGTTTTCAGGTTCTTCCCCTTCAACAATTTGGAAGCTGGGGACCTGAGATAACTGCTAAATTTGATCCTCAAAAGGATACCTATGTTCTGGTAAGTTGATGTAATAGAAGTCTTGGTTGCAACTTCTTGCCTTTAAAATGTTCAAAAAGATTTTTTTTTTTTTGAATTGGTTTGGCGCTATTTATTTTGTATTCAACTTAGTGCTGGATTGATTGACGTGTACCATGCTTTGTCAAATTAATATTATATTCAATTTGTTGCGAGATTTATTGATGTGTCCCATGCGAAGAATGACATTCCAATAGAATGGCTTTTCCACCATTTCGGTAGAATGGCTACTCCACTCAAAAACAAATGGAATGAACATTCTAATGCACAATTTTTTTTACTCATTAAATTTTATTCCATTCCTATGCTGATTCCTATATTTCCTAACCAAACATACCCTACCCTAGATGTTGAGCAAAATGCTTTAAGCAATTTTCTTACTAAAAAGTGAGGAGCTGGTGGCAAATCCATGGTAAATAGATTAATTCCTTTTCACTCTATAATTGTTTTCATTTTTATTCACAATCTTTGTAATAAGCTTCTGCTTGGATACGTATTAAAAATGCCAGTATTTTTTTCTTCTAAAAGATTAATCTTGTGAATGTTAACTAGATAACATCTTGCTTCCACTGATTATGTAGCAAGAACTTTGATTTAGTGGTGGCAAAAATGTCTTAAAAAGGTTTTGGGATAATAACTAAGGTTGCGTTTGGTTGGAGGTAATGGAATGAAAAGGAATGGAAATGAATCAATTTTCATTCTTTTTTTTTGTTTGGTTGCATTTTAAAGTAGTAAAATGTCATTCCATTTGGAATGACTTTTCCACCATTTTGGTGAAATGGCTATTTCTTTTTGAAATAGAAGAAAAGACCATTTCAATGCACAATCAGAAAAGTTTTTTATGCATTTTACATTTTATTCGATTCTATTTCTATTTCTATTCCTCTTCTCCTTTTTATTCCTATTTTTCAATTGGATGCCTGCTGACAGCCGGAAATATCATGTTAGATACTAATCAAAATGTGATTTTCTTATGCGAAAAATTATTGAGTACCAAGAGAAATAAAAATGTGATAAAGGAAAAAGATGTAGTAAGGTAAGAAGATAAATATATCTAATATGCTTTCTGAAGATGGATAAGTCTCTGTTTTCTATTCAGTTTCCATCTGTATTTTAGTTACTTATCATAAATTATATTTGGATATTAAGAAGAGAAGCTATGAATTCTAGCTATATATGTACTTTCCCAACATTTTCTGATACCATTACCATATTTATACTGGTTAAAATATTACCTGCATATTTTGTGACATGGTTTTTAAAGAGCACTTATTTATTTGCTGTTACTGGAGATTTTCTGTTAAAAATGTAATCACACCAAGGACGTCTAGAACCAGTGTATATTTGCTATTAATTTTGTTTTTTTTTTCCTTTTCTATAGCCTTTTCAACATTACCGAAACCATTCAGAACTAGTTAATTTGCTATATTGATTGGGTGCCAAACTTTGTATTTTGTACATGTTCCTATGCAATCTATGGACTATTGGTTAGTTTCATTCATAAGATAAATATTGTAATCTAGTTTTGCTCCCTTCTCTTTAAAGCAAGGGTAATTGAGAATCTTGTTTGAAAATGCAGTGTCATCATGGAATGCGGTCATTACAGGTTTCCAAGTGGCTGCAGACACAGGTAGAATCCTTATGAATTTCGAGTGCTATCTTACTAGTTCAGTTGTTATTTACAAGCTAAAATTTCTTAATTGGGATCCTAAACTAAACTTATATTTAATTAGACTTAATCGAAGATTTTGTCCTCTAATCTATTGCTCAATACACAGGGTTTTAGGAGATTATTCAATGTGTCAGGAGGAATTCATGCATATGCTCTGAAAGCCGATCAAACAATTCCTACCTATTGATTTGTTTGGTAAGCAATATGATTTCATAAGTAGAGTTTGCTTCTATGTCCACCCTAAAAACTTTTCTTTCATCATTTCTCTGTTCTTTGTATGTATTATAAGTAGAATTTGAATTTTATTTTGTACTGAGATAAGTCACAGTTATGCAGGCACTTAACAAACATTGAGCGATGACAATCTAGAAATAATTAAGGTTAGCAGGCAGTGCTTGATGATTCTGTTTAACATTAGTTTAGTTTATTCATATGTGGATGATACTTGAGCTTTCACCACTTTTTTCACATGTAAGTGTGTTTTAGAATAACTTATATTGAATTGGAATATATATATTACAAGTATTCAGTAATGTTTGGTGTTGGAATATAGTACTTTCCCTCATAAAAGGATAGCTCAATCAAATTAATCTTAAAATATATAAAATCTAATAATGATACCCATTTACTATTGCCACCCAATTGTATAAACTTCTATTTGCTTTACTCTGAGGATGCTCTCCCCCTCCCTTTCCTCTATCGAACTATCATTTTAAAAAAAATGAGTTTTTATACATGTGTAGTAAAGTTTTAGTGCATGTATACTGTAATTTAAAAAGATATTTATATAGGTTTTGTTTAATTTTTTTTTATATTAAGTTATGGTGCTGGGTAATACTTTTGTTTTTTAATTTTTTTATTACAAAATGAAAGTAAATTTTTTACTTTTAATTTTTTTTTTTTTTGGAAAATAAATGTGTTCTGTAACTAAAAATGATATGGAAGAAAGATAAAATAAAATATTATATCTTTGAATGATGTGAAGATATTTAACACCTTTAAAGAATACTATCATTGGAGATGCTTTAAGTAATTCAAAAGTTACTTTTCAAACGCAGGAAAATAAGAAAAAACAGAATTTCGAGATTATTTACATTTTACGTATATTTTTGAAAAGCTCCATTTTTAAATGTTTTTTTTTTTTGAAAAGAAGCGTTCATATCATAAATAAAAACAAACGTTAGACCTCTCGGCCGTTACATAAAATATTGTCAGGTAATGAGGACACCGGGATAGTCCCAAACACCTGATGAGCAAACGCCCATCTAGCCACATTATGAGCAGCAAAATTACAAGTTCTAGGAATATAAGAGAAATTACAACTAATAAACGAAGGAGAAGATTTAGTACAAAATGAGACGTAGTTTTCAAGAGCCCAATGAGACTCCATTCCATTAAGCGCATTGATAACCATCCTCGAATCATTCTCCACAATAGCAAATTTAGTTTCGATATCCAAAGCAGCCGACACAGCTAAGCAGCAGGCCGCAGCTTCACCGCACAAAGCATCCGAGAAATCTTCCCGAGCCGTCTGAATTCTAATCACCTTGCCAAAATGATTTCTTGCAACAACAGCGATGCACAGACTATGTAGGCCCACCTTCACATCACAGTTCAGCTTAATCCAATCCAGAGGAGGAGGGGACCAAGCTTCCGTTAGATCTGGAGTTGGACTAGGCAGTAAAGAAGCATGAGAATCTGCATAAGAATTACAAATACTGTCAATACATTTTTTTATATCAGGTGAACAGTTATTATGGACCTTCTCGTTTCGCACTCTCCAGATAGTATCCACAACAATCGAGGCATATAGGAAAACCGCATCAGCGTCGATGCCTATTTTGTTTAGCTCCCAAATAAACTTGACCCAATCCCAAACACGGATGCCAGTATCGCACACTGGGAAAATGCCCCAGGGAGAGGAGCGCCAAAGATGAAAAGCCACATCACAGGACAGGAAAAGATGTTCAAGAGATTCCTCCCCCTGTTCACATAAAGGGCAAGTAATATCTTCTATGTGGAAACGTTTCCCAATCACCGCTCTAGCAGGGAGAACACTTGACAGGATACTCCACCACAGAACCTTGTGACGCTCTAAAATTTTGCTATTCCATAGCTTGTTCCAGAGCTTCGGGGCAACTTCACAATGAGGAGCTCTTTCCAAAGCTTCGAGCGTATACGCCGATTTAGTCGAGAAGCACCCCTTACTTTCTAGCGTCCAAATCCATCTATCATTCCCATTTCCAGAGGGATGGCCCCCTTTAAGAATGTCCGAGACCGATTCTCGGTCAAAGTTATCACGCAGCTTTTGAATATCCCACTGCCCATTATTTAACAGAAGTTCAGCCACACAGTTGAGGTTGGGAGAAGTTCCCTCAATAGGTTTCGGATGGAAGCCTTTCCGAAGAGGAATCCAGGGATCTCCCCAGATCTTAGTATTCTGACCATTAGCAACCAACTTACAAGCACCTTTTTTCAAAATGGAATTCGCCTTCACAACACTTTTCCAAAACCAAGAATCTGAATCTTTGTACCTGCAACTAAGGAGATCTTTTCCTTTGAGGTATTTAGCTATTAGAACTCTACAGCAAAGAGATTGGCATCCATTGAGAATATTCCATCCCCATTTAGCAAGGAAGGCCTGATTCATCTCCTTGGTTTTCCGGAAACCAAGCCCACCCAGGGATTTAGGGAGACACAGTTTGTCCCAAGCCTTTAGATGGATCCCATGGTTTCCTTTCTCAAAACCCCACCAAAAATCTCTGACCAGGCCATCAATTTTGTTTACCATACGAGTAGAGAGTCTCGACGTTTGCATCGCATACATTGGCATCGACAAGCCTACTCACTTTATCAGAGTAGCTCGGCCTGCTTTTGATAGAGTTTTTGCCTTCCATCCCTGAAGCTTTGTCGTGAGGTTATCAAGGATAAAATTAAAGTCAGCATCCTTCTGCCTAGATCTAAATAAAAGGTGCCCGCATATTTGATGCAGCCTTCAGGAGAATCAATTCCCAAAGCTTCTTTAATTTCTTCACGCAAGTTCACGGGGGTATTTTTACTAAAGAAAACAGATGATTTGAGCTTATTCACCTGTTGACATGACCACAAGCAGAAATTCTCTAGACATCTCCAGAAACCATTCACCTCACGTAAATTAGCTCGGCCAACCAGAATTAGATCATCCGCAAAGAAAATGTGAGACAGGACCGGCCCCCCTCTACTAAGTTGGATTCCCTTAATGGACCCCTGGTCAAGGGCTTCATGGAATAATCTAGATAGAACTTCAGCCGCCCAAATGAAGAGATAAGGGGAGAGGGGGTCGCCTTGCCGAAGACCACAAGAAGGGTTGATTCGCCCAACCTGCCCTCCATTGAGGCAGATATTCAGCGATGAAGTAGTGATACATTTAGTAATCCACAAACGAAATTTCTGGGGAACTCCATAGCAATCTAATACATGATCAATAAATTGCCAGCTCAACTTATCATACGCTTTGACCAGGTCAATTTTAATAGCAAAAAACCCCTCCTTGCCTTTCTTCTTGTTGAAAGAGTGAATGATCTCCTGGACTATAACATTGTTATCATGGATGTTCCGACCCGGTACAAACACAGCTTGGGTTGGGCAAATAATGGAGGGGAGAATAGGCTTTATCCTGTTTGCTATAATCTTAGAGATTACTTTGTATACCACATTACACAGAGAGATTGGCCTAAAATGGTTGGTACGGGTAGGGTTTTTGACTTTAGGAATAAGGACAACATTGGTGGCATTGATTCCTCTATGCATGTTTCAGTAGATAAAAGTCGGATACCGCATCACAAAAGTCCGCTCCAACCGACTCCCAATAATGTTTGTAAAACAGGACAGACATCCCATCAGGACCCGGGGCCTTGTTGTTATTCATGGCAAACAGAACTCTTTTGATGTCATCAGCACTAGGACATCAAACAAGGGCCTCCGATTCATCCTGAGAAATTTTCTGAGGAAAAAACTTGGCACAATTGTAGTCCACGCCATTATCAGAAGCAGCGAAGATACCTTTAAAAAACTCAATAAATTCTTTCCCAATAGCTCCCCGACCGGAGATCCAGACATTATCTTTGTTTAAGATACTCTCAATGGCATTCCTTCTCCCTTTAATAGCAGCCGTAAGAAAGAAAAACTTAGAGCATTTATCACCATCCTTGAGCCAAGACACCCTGGCTCTTTGCTTCCAGTAGATCGCTTTCCTTTCTAACGTCTCATTCAGAGCACGACGGATGTCACATTCCTGGTTCCAGTCCCGAGACCCAGCTGGGAGGCTCTGAAGGGAGTTAAGCTTCTGTTCAAGATCTTTTATGATCACATCCAACTTACCGTATTGGGACCGGTTCCAACTGAGGAGGGCCACTCTAGTGGCACCAACCTTTTTGAACAAACGGGCAGGAGCCCAATTATGGTAGACCGATTTCCAGGCATGATCTACTACTAGCTTACTTCGACCATCACGGGTCCAACCTTCTTCGAACTTGAAACATCTCTTAAACTTGGGTTCCAAACCTCCAGAGAGGAGGCTAAGCGGCCTATGGTCCGAATTGCTAGTTTGGGTAGAACAGAGAATAGCCCTGGGGAATAAGTTAATCCAAGCCCCATTTACTATGCCTTTATCCAGCGCAGACTTGACATGGTGCCTCCCCGACCGATGATTGTCCCAAGTGAGATTGTCCCCTTGGATAGGCAAATTGATAAGCCCTCTACTCTCAATCAGATTAGAAATAATTGGAATAAAGGGATCCCGGCCAGATGAGCCTTCACGCCGTAATCACAAAGGACAAAATTTGTATCACCCAAAATAAGCCAGGGCCCACCGAATCTATCTCCAATAGTCAGAAACTCAGACCAGAATTTTTTCTTTGCATGCATGTAGGGGGGACCATAAACACAAGATAGAAGCCACGGGAAGGAGGGGGGTCCGAATAGACAATCCCCGAAATATGATTCCGCGAACAAGAGATACATTCAAAACTAAACCCCGATTTCCAAGCCAGAATAATACCTCACGCATTGCCAATAGAAGGAACACAAATATTGAAATAAAAGTGTAAAGACTTAAGAGTACGTACCAGAGGATCAGCATCCACTTTAAGCTCGGAAAGAAAAACAAAATCCGGAGAGCGGGAAAATATCAGGGACTTCAGTTCCCGAACTGTAGAGGTCTGCCCCAACCCTCTACAGTTCCAAGCAACACCTCTCATGGTTCCTGTGGAGGAGATTCGACATTCTCCTCCACAGGGTTGTGGGAGTAAGAGGACCCACAGGAATTAGAGTCATTGATCACAAATGAACCAACCAGGGCATTCTTCAAAATTCCGGAGCAGCTCGGGGAGCTAGAGCTATCCTCAGATGGGTCATCAATCTCCAAGTCCGATTCATTAGCTTTGTTTGTAGTGTCCCAAGGAAAATCACGAACCACATCTGGATACTTGCGAGGAACCTTGTGGGGCCTAGAACACAGAGAGGCGGATGCTTCAAATTTTCTTTTCTTGAAAGGAGTTGTTCTCTCATTAACTTCCGATGAAGCCGGGACCCCAATATCCCCTCCTATTTTCCGTATTTCATACAAGTCGAGGTTCCCAAAGTGCTTGAGGTCATGCAATAAACTTTCTTGAGCATTAAAAAACTGAGTCAAAGCTTTTTCTTCATTATCTTGCTCCATAGTACCATGAGAAGCATTAGGCAAAATGGATGTAGTTTTCATGTGCCCAACATTAGCTTGAGATAAAGTATTTGGCCCAATACTATTATTATTATTAGTACCCAAAACAGCCGGCCCCATTAACTCACGGCTTGGAGTAGACAACTTCTTAGATTGCTTCAAAGTAGGCCCACATGAGAGAGTATTATTATTAATGGGAGGAGGCCCACTAACAATATTACTCAAATTAGAATCAAGGAACATTGGGCTAGTATGCTTGTCCACATTATGGGCAGCCAACCCATTGTTAAACACACACGGCCCAATAGCAATAGGCCCAACATCCCTTTTTTTATTTCCAATATTAGTAACATTCAAAGTTTCTTGGCTCAAGAGATTCACACCAATTGTTTCAGCATTTACATTCGGCCCACTTGCAGAAATGGGCTCCACCTGGGCCCGATCCACTAAAGAGACCACATCTTCTTTTCCACATAAATTCAAAATAGGCACACTCATCAATGAACGGTCATTTATAGCTTCAGTAATAGGCACTTCTATTCCAGGAAACGTTCCAGACTCCTTTTCAAAATGAATAGCTTCAACATTTCCATCTTCACCCGATTTAGAACGGAGAGGTACACCACCCGTTGGTCTCTGCTTGGAAACCCACACCGACCGATGTGAACTGCCAGCGGCCAGAGGGCCCCGTTTAGTCACCATCCCTGACCGTCTCGAACCACGAGGAACAACGGAAACCGAGCTCCTGAAACCACCATCGCCATGGCCGATAACGATCTCATTGGACGGACGGCGGAACGGGGGATACAGAGCATATCCAACATGATCACGACTTGGAGAGAACGAATTGGCGCTGGCGAAGACATCCCGATAGGTCGAAGATGTAGATAGCCACGACCCAAAAAGAGGGAAGGGAGTCCCATTTTCACTGGTAACCAGCTCCGGCGAAGAAAGCTTACAGCCTCGTCTTTGGTGTCCCAGTCGTCCACAAAAGTAGCAGAAGATGCCTACTTGTTCATATTTAAACTGGAGCCATCTCTTAACTCCCGAATCCAGGTCGAAGAAACAACCCGAGAACAGAGGTGTTTTGTAATCTCTTTCAATCAAAATCTTGAGATATTTGCTCCAAGAGGCAGGGTTGTTCTCTTTCAAATCCACAAAGATTACTTTCCCTGCTTTTCCACCTAACAAAAGCCCATTAGCCATAGAAAAATATTCATGGGGAATATTGTGTACCTGAACCCAAAGCCGCATCGTATCACTCAGCACAGGGGAATCCGAGGTTGAGGACCAAACTTGGAGAAAGAAAGTGTAGCCACGGATGCACCAAGGGCCATGATCAAGAGCCCAACTCCTATCTTCCTCACGAGCAAAGCTTAGCTCAAAACAGTTAGTGTATTGAGGCCCCTCAATCAGAGCCACCACGGTCACAGGGAATTTCCAAGCTTTGGCCACAAACTCCACTACATTGGCCTCACACACAAATGCCTGGGGGCCACCACTTTTCCCAACGTATTTAAAGTAGATAGAGCTTTTCGAGAAGATTCGCAAGGAACCAACTTAACCGATGCATCATTAACAGAAAGGCATTTGCCTTTAAGAGGGGGAGTCATAGAAGCATTTACTACCTCCATAAATGCCGACAAAACAAAAGACAAAACCTACCAACTACCAGGGACAAAGACACCGAAAATAAAAGCTTCACACACTCAAACTTACACAACAGAATCAACAGAAATACCCCAGGGAAAGACAAAAGACTCAGTAAGACAAAACAGTAGTTGAGGACAGGAAAAGACAAGCAGAAAACCAAATAAGCACCCCACAAAGAGACACGAGCAAGAAGAAATGGAACCCCAGCCGTCAAAAACCAAACTAACACGAGGGCTTCCAAACAGAAAAAACACACACGACACAAAGAAACCAAATAGACAGACACACGAAATCAAGAGAAAATCTAATAACTAGAGGCTCTCAGACCAGGAAGAAAAGAAAACAAGACGGCTAGAGAGAGAGCACAGTAGAAGACCATGCTCCCATCATTGAAATCCCCATTTTTAAATGGGTCCTTAATAAAAAATGATTATGATAATATACGGATGTTCTTACAATGATAATGAGTAGTTCATCAATTTTTATTTCTTTTGTTATGGCTTGTTGTATACATTCTTCGTTCATCTCTTCTATATCTAAATTATTATTTATTTTGTTATAAAATAAACATGTAAATATATAACTCCAATATTTTTGAAATAAAACAAATTATATTGTTAAAGAAATAAACTAAACCAAAATGGTTAAGAAATAAAATAAACAAACCACAATGTTTGACAAGTAAAAAGAAATAAAATCTAATTTAGAAGTTGAACTCATATTCTTTCAACCACTTAATTTGATATTTAGCCTCCTTCAACCACTTAATAAGAATAAGTCCAAAATATTGTGATTTTATTTAAGGAAATTTACATGGTGTACTAACTTTTGTCATTTTTTTTACAAAAATATTGCCAGGCGGTATTTTTTACTTTTTTACTGTATTTTTTTATAAGTTTCATACTGCAGTATACTGTATTAAGTTTTCACTGGTGTTCTACTGGTGTTTTACTGGTGTTCTACTATTGTTTTGAGTTACTCTGCTTTGTGTTTTACTGGTGTTTTATAAAAACACAGTATTTTTGAAAATATTTCCGTGTGACAGTATTTTTGTAAAAGTTAACCAAAATTCCAGTATTTTTGTAAACTTCCCTTTATTTAGGTTATAGATTATATGTTTAAATATTTGAAACAAAATATATTGTATTAATTAAATAATTTTACATAGACGGGATGCTAACCAATCTGCACATGGTTTGGCTAAGCAAGCTTTACAGTTGGATAACGATTGTATATGGTTAGAAGAGATCCCTTTTACTATTTTTTTCTGTTGTTGTAAATGATTATCTTTAATTTATAATAACAGGCATTTTCTCAAAAAAAAAAAAAAAAAAAGATAATCTTACATATCAAATCCTATTACCAAAGAATTCCAAAATAATAATAATAGAAGTACAAATTTTTTAAAACAACCAATTAAGTATGAAATCACAAAAATAATTGTAATAATATGTAGATAAGTTAGTTAAAGAATAAACTCGCTATTTTTTTTTTTTATTATTTTTGTATTACAGTAATTTTTTTTTTGGTTAAAAATGAGAATAAGAGATAAAATTCTACCAAAATAAGAAGAAGACACTAAAAATTATATACTACTAAATGTAAGTGTAGCTATGTAAGATATTATGTTAAAAATTAACATGATATAATAATGTAATTTTTCTATTTTAAAGGAATAATTAAAATTTTAACTTATGCAAGAAAAAAAAATTAAATAATAAACTAAATTTAAATGAGAATTATATTTATGGCCCATAAAATATAAATACATACATTATATTTTGAAAATAACAAATTATTAACTTATTTAGATTTTAAGTTTTTTTTTGTAAGATGTTCTTTTAAAATACTTAAATATTTAAGAATAAATTTATTTTTTTTTTATTTTTTATTTTTATACTTTAAAATAATTTCTTATTTTTGTAGAATTCTATCTTTATATATTAAAAGTGTCTATCTAACGGCATTTCTTAGTTTAACATTCTTGGTTTAACAGAATATACTTAAAATAAAAGAATATTCTGTTAAATTTAACGATTAGGTTTGATCTCCCGTTAAAAAATAAACCCAATAATTAAACCCAAAAAATTAAACAATCTTTTAAATATTAATAATCTCTTTTTAAATTAAAAAAATCATCTTAGCCGCATATCTCTCTAACAAACCTATCTGGGAGAATATTAATAATTTATTTATTTATTTTTTAAAAAATAAAAATATAGATAAAATATCTAGAAAAGATAATATAAAAGAAGATTGATTGTGTTGGATTAGAGATTTTTGGGCTTGGGCTTAAAAAAAAAAAAGATGAAATGGGCTGTAATTAGTATTTACCTTATATGTTTGTGCTTATTTTTAGTTTTATTTTTAATTTTACCACCAAGAGGAGAAGGTTGAAAAATATTAGAATATGAAAATATTATTGGTGCTTATTAGTAATTTGCAAAGAATGTGAAAGTCTATAAATATATAGTTGTGTAGCTATTATTAGATATGAAATGAGATAATAGAACTTTTTTCAATTAGAAGATTAATGTACATTTTACTATTAATAACATACATTATTATAACACAACTATGTTTTACTTACTAAATATACTGACACATATTTTATTTTTATAAAACAAATCGTTCAAATAATTATACTATTTTAATTATTAATTAAAATAAAAAACTAAAATATTAAATAAAACTAACACTACGTGGCTTGACACGTAACAATCACCTAGTATAGAAAAACGGAGCAACCTGCAACAAAAAATACTTTAAAAATCTAAACCATAAATTAAAAAAAAAAATTAAAAAATAGTCTACAGGTTTCCTTTAATTTAATACAAGATATAATAATACAACATATTTTAACATTTTTTTTTTTTAAAAAAAAAAAACAAAACCCTAAAAATCTCATCAGATCCACTCTCTCACTCTATCGAATTCTCTCGCTCACCTCATCCCTCTTTAAAGCCGCTGCCCACTGCTCAGAGAGTGGACGACGCCGGTGATTCGCTGCCCAGCGATTTGACGACGACGGAGACGGCTTCTCCTCCCTAAGTCGCCGACGGCATCTTCACCAGCGACGGAAGCGACACAGCTCCTCCCTCCCCAACGACGACACATCTTCTCCCTCGCAAACGGCAGCAACTCAGGTCTTTTAACTTTCTCTTATTTTTCCCAAAAACCAGTGACTTAATTAGGTCATTTTTGTCCCGTAATCTGTCTAATTAACTTGGGCAAAAGATGTAATCATAATAGTTAATTTGATGAGTTGAAAAATCAGAATACATATTTGATTGTAAATATATGTTTTTGTGTTTTTCAGATATTATATTGTGTGTTGGAATGAACTTGCTGGCATTTGACATCATACATTAAATTGGAATGAATTAGTGTCAAAATTAAGTGTTTTCTTTAGTTTTTTGTACTATAGATATATGTAAATAAAATCTAAAAGAGAGTTGCATTAAACAAGTGAAGGCAGGACAAAAAACAATGAGGGTGCACTGAATTTGATTGGACCGGAGCATAGACAAAATAACAATTCAACAAAGTCTGAATGTTTTATTTTAAATTTCATCAAAAATCACAACATTTTTGTCCATTTCTTTGTTTCAGAGTTGTCCACCTTCCAAATCATATGTTTTTCTCACTTCCACCCCAATTTTACCAATTTCATTATGACCTTAAATTCATAATAACTATATACTTTCTTTGCTTTAAAAAAAGCATTATTAATAAGAAACTGAAAAATCGTTCGTCTTGGTGGGTAATCTTTAGTATCATTTTTTTTCTTTTAAGAATAAATAAATAAATTAATAAAGTGAGAGTAGTATTTGTTAACCTTAAAAAGGTATTTGTTCAGAATTGAGTGACATTGTCACTTTGGAGTTTTGACTGATGAAGGATTCTATGATATTCATTATTTGTATACTCTTGTTTATGTAACATGTATTATTATAACTTGATGTTAGACTTATGTTATAATTTAGGATGGATTTATGTTGGACTTATGTTACAATTTAGGTTGGATTTATGTTGGACTTATGTTACAATTAGGTTGGATTTATGTTGGGTTGTAATATTTTGAACTAATATATTAGCCGTTTAGGTGAAAAATCAGGTTTTACTCTTGGATTGGATTGGATGGATCCAATCAATTCAATTAGTATTGGATTAAAATATTGAATGGATCCAATCCGGTCTAAAAAATATTGGATGGATCCGATCCAATACAGGGATTCATTCATTGGATGGAACCGATCCAATCCAATGATTTATTGGATCGGTTTGGTTGAGCCTACAATATTGGATTGGATCGGTTGGAGAAATCCAACATCCAATGTATAATTGAATTGGACCTGGATGAGTCTAAAAACATTGGATGTGATCCAGTGAACAATCTTAAATTAAGTTATACTTTGCCAACCATTTATCATGAAATAGACTAATGGTCAAGTTTCTTACCTTTTATGTCTGATTGGAAATCTTGTATTTTAAGATGATTTTGGAGTAATTACCAAGTATTGTCATTATTCTAAAAGAGTATCTCTTTGATGTTGAATTTAACAATGCCTGCTTGGACATGTAGTTTAGAAGATCACAATGGGTCGGAAAGTTGGTACTCTTCGAATTAATCCCAAGAAATTCGGCTCTCTTCACAAACCCTGCATGAAGGAGATGATGACATTTCTCAACTGCTTGGCACTTAATCACAACAGTGATGAGAAGTGTGTCCGAAATAAGGAACTTCTAAATACTTGTATGGATGCTCAGGTTGGTTTCTTGTATTTGGATTCTGCATGTGTGTGAATTTTTTATGCTTAAATTTATTTTGCAACATAGCAAAATTTCATTTTAGTACCAGCTTTAAAGCTTGAGAGTTTTATTTTTCTTGCAGAACAACAACAGAAAGCCATGGGGAAGCATTAATTACCATATGCAAAGGCTTAGTAGGGGAAAGAAGTAATTTTGGATTTTCTATGTGGCAAATTTCAACTAATTTATGGTTCTTAGAAGTCATCATTTACAGACATAAAGAATTATCTTTTTGTTTTTTGCACCTAGATGGATATTCTTTTTTTTTTCTTATTAAATATCTTCCATTTCCATTTCGAGGAAATGTGCTAAAAAGATCTCAAATTTTCAGTCCTTCGACTAATGGTTCTTATGAGTTTTTGAATAAATTGTAAAACAGAGTATATGCTGATTATAGAGTGAAGTTGTTTCTTAAGAAGTTTATGTGAATTTACTAGTGCATGACAATGTCTTTTCGTATAGTTTGTTGTTTTCCCTTTTGTATTCAGTGGAAACTGTGTAATTACTAGTAAGTAATGGGAATGGAAATGGAGAACTTGATTAAGTAAGAGATAAAAGAAAAGAAATATTTTTTCCACCAATTTTTTAAGGAATGTCATTAAGGGTAATGATTTATTTATTTTTATTTTATTTTTTTATATTAAAGTTTTATTGTCTAACTTTTTGGGGCATTTTTTTTTTTTATGTTAGTCATAAGTCATAATGTTAATGTTGCGGCCTATAGATTGGTTTAGCATGCTTAGGATATACAGTAAGTTTTTGTAGATGGAAGGAATCTCACTTTGGCCTTTGAGCACTTTTTTCTCCAACTTATAACTGTTACCTTTACAAAAATATATATAATGACAATTTTGTTCTTTAAAATATATATAATGATAATTTTGTTCTTTAAAATATGTTTTACAAAACTAGGCGGAAACTACGTGCAAAGCACGTTGTGTTTCATTATAAGTTCTATTTTTTTTACATAAGATGTTTAAATATTTTAAAGTATTACATTAAATATCTAATTCATAAAATATTAGTTTTATGTTATTTATAATTTAAGATGAAGAATTAGTAACTTTTTCTTGTTTTGCTTCTTCAATTGAGTATACATTGAAATTTTTATATTTTTGAGTCTTCATCTTCTCTTGGTCAGCATAAATTTGTAGTATCCAATACTTAGTTGTCAATTCGTTTATAAAATTTTCAATATATTTATTCTTTTCTTAAGAAATAAATTATAAAAGTTGATATTAGTTTTTATTTATTATTTTTTTTAGTATATAAAGAAATAAATATGTGTAAATTGAAACTATACCTCTTCAGAATATTCTATTATTTTTGTTGCATAACAACCCAAAACTTGTTCTGCTTCATGACCAAACATAATTACAGATACGCTTTCAGTATCGTCATTTATTTGAGCATATATTCTTGCACTGCAAATATAGTACAATTTTTATATATATATATATATTAATATTCTATTTTAAATATATGTTTGATATTTATATTTATTAGATTAGATAGGTACCGTAGTGTAGCTGTTGATTCATATCCACATAAACAAAGAATCTTTCATTGTAGTTTTTTTGAGCTCCTTTGTTACATCCAGGACATGACATGTAGTAGAATGATTGTGATAAATTTGTAATAACAACTTTTTCTTGTATCCAGAATTTTGCAATCTAAATAATTAAATTATATAAAATAGTTAGCAATATTTTTAGATATAATTATTAATATATGGAAAGTAAATTTTACATCTGTTGGTTGTAATGCTGTCATTAAATATTGGATATTTCCGATCTTTACAATTTCTTTAATTCCAACTGATGATGAAGAGGCTGATGGATATGTACAACTTTTTACAATTATATTTTTTATTTTTAATTTATTCTTCTCTGCCCTGAGAAATGTTATAATAATATATTGTTATAAGTAATTGTATGTTGTAATTTTTTATTAGTGGTTTATTCGATAATATAACAAATTTAGTTTATTTAATAATTTACCATTTTTTCATTGTTCTTGCTTGTTGTAGTCGTGGATTGATTATGACGTTAGTCATTTTTATCGTTGACAAAGTTAAGCCTTATATAAAATTAAAACAATGAATGAATAAATTATTATCTATAAAATCTACCCAATAAATTAAAATTTCTGTATAAATTACTGTTATTGGTGTATTACTAATTATTAATATATATTTATAAATTTCATTGAATATATATAAAAGTTTTGATATAAAATATAGTGAAATTAATACTCCTAAAACTTATTTCGAAAATTTATATTTCTTTCTTTTTATTATACTATATAATTTTTTTTTTTTATATAAATTTTACAGTTACATATTTTATAACTTAAATATAAAAGTAATTATATATAAATATAAATCTATTGCACATGCTGTGCCTGTGATTTTCCTGTGGTATAAATATATATATATAATTGTAGTAATTACCTTTGAATGGTTTTACAGATATATTTGTTGCAAGTATGATTGGTTTTTCATCAATCATGTCCGATATTTTTTGGGCTTCATCATTGACAAAGCGACCCCACATGGTTAAACAAATTGGCTTGAAACTAAACATTATAAATATTTGTTAAGTTTATATAATATAATTTAGAAATTTAATTTATTTTATTAGGAATTTAAATTTAGTTTAGTTAAGTTTGTTTTTTTACCTCTTATCAATCAAATATATTTCTTGTATTCTTTTTATTCCATAGGTTGTTGTTACATCTTTTGGTTCCTTGACTTGTATTGCGACGACTAATATATTTGCATTTTGATTATTAATTTTGTTTAGATTTAATAAAAAAACTTCATAAAAATAAAATATATTAAGTATATTAATATATAATTACCAATGTCTTCTTTAGAAGATATGTAGGGGTCTAAGTCATTAAAGTTGACTATTTTGTACTCTGGTTGTTAGTTTTTGTCTTCATTTTTTGTCAATTCTTCTATTTTTGTTGTACAGGTGATTATCCATTGATATGGATAATATCTTTGTATTTAAAATGGTCATGTGCTTTAGTAACACGTGCATTACTGATGTAATACCATTGATACATATTTAATGTATCTTTCCAAGTGTCGATATCAAATTCAAAAATTGTAGCTTCTACTTTATTTTCCCGTGTTAAAGTAAGTATTCAATTTCAATTAAATATATGAAATTTAAAAAATAATATTTAATGTTCAATTAAGTATTAAATAAATTAATTTACCTTTGTATCAATAAGAGTTAACTTTTGATATTTTTTATGTTTGTATGGACTTGTATGCACCAATGACTTATAACCAACGATCATCTTTGCTTTCTAGTTACTTTGTTGGATTGATATTATTGATTGTAGTCTCCATATTGGTTAATTCTGTCATTTTTAAGATTTATTAACTATAGGGTTTAGGGCTTTGGATTTATTAACAAACTTGTCTTTAAAAAAAAAATAGAGAAAAAGACAAAAGATAATAAATAAAAAAGTCATTGTTAAAAAAATAAGAGAGTTTAAAAAAACAACACTAATATCTCTCTAAGAGATAAAAACAAAATAGAGAATTTCTGATTCTCGGTGGCTAGCAAAAGAAAAATATTGATTTTCGGTACACACCTACCCGTTTATTTTAAAAAAATAGTAGATTAAAATAATTAAGCGTATTTTCATAAATTTTTTTCAAAAGTTCGTATTATGATATAATTTTCTCTATATTATATACATATATAAAGCAACCCAATGACTCTTTTCTTTAATTTTCAGCCCAGTAAGAATAGCATCAGCCCAATAAGTGAAACTCTAAACTAAACCTAGTATATAAAGGAAAGAAACATATATCATTCAAATCCTAAAACTATTCCTACGGCAGCCACTATTGTCAAAAGAATATTCAAATTCTTTCAAAATCCTTTTTCTCTCTTCAACACAAAAAAGCAGGAGCTCAAAATAAATTCTAGGTTAGAGTTTCTAATATTTCTTTCTCTACTTCTTCTTTTCACTCTAATGGCAGGGTTATATTGTTGTAATGGGTTCTTATGCTTTCTTTTCTCTTATAAATTTCTTCTAAAAACAGTAAGGAAATATTACGGTTTTCTAGGTTTTTTTCTTATTTCTCTTTTGTACACACCTATGGGTTAGGGTTCTTAATTTTTCTCTTCTCACTTCTACCCGAAAACAATAACCCAGAAAACTTTCACAACCTTCGACCTAATCTCTACACACCAAATCCGAAAATCAGCAACAACACCAAACACAAACAAATACAAATATAAACAATATAGGGATTAAGATGAGAAATACAAATAGTAATGGTAAAGATGGAGACACACATACATAAAATGAAATTTCTGTCAATCTCTTTCTTTCAATAATACCTGTACAGATCGTGAGAACTTTGAAGATTTTAGAAGATTATAAAGCTTCAACAATCAGTCGAAATTAATCTGGAAGGCTCCAATAATAACTGCAAATTAATGCCAGCAAACAAAGTTTTTTTTTTCTTTAAAACTATTGCAAAGATGTGTCATTTTTGATATATAAATTGTGTAATTGAATGGGTGCTTATGTGAATAGGTATCTTCCCAATAGTTATGTTGTTTTGTAAATTTTTTTGAAATGGGTCGTGTATGTGTAATATTTTTTAATTGGGTCTTTTGAAGATAGCACGTTTTTATTTTTTTTTTGTTTAGTTTTTTTTTTTTAATTTTCTCAACTATTCTGGTTTAAATTGAATAGGTGTCTGTTAAAGATAACTTTTTTGTGGTATATTCTGTTAAACTTTTGGTATATTCTGTTAAGTGCACAAGAAAAACTGTTATATAGGCATTTTATATATTAGGTAAGATAATTGCCATATTCTTTTCAAAAAAAAAAAAATAATTGCCATATGTTATAGTTTAACTCAAAAGGGAAATTTAGTCAATTTAAGCATTTGATTACGTTTTTTGATAAAGTAAATAAGATAAATCATTATTAAATTATTTAATTTTCAAACAATTTTAGTAAATAACATATTACAAATATTAATTTCAATTATTCTTCATTTATTTTGTTACATTTTTCTATTAATTTATTTCGATTCTGAATACTGTGTAGTAAACGTGCTATAAATTCAATTAAGATAATTTAATTTTTATCAAGGAATAGGTGAATTCTCAATCCTCCACAAAAGAGGAGGAAGCCATTCCGTAAGGTCGATGCTTACAGGGTCATAATTCCCGTCATAGAAAACATTATGAAACTAGCACTTGATCTTTAAAATCCCTGGCAACCGCCCCATTGTTGCAAGTTCCTTGCTCATGGTTAATACCTTCATCCACATTTTTAGCATTTAAGATGCAATCTTAGGTGGGATCTTCTTTGAACGCAACATCTTCACAAATTTTAAGATTTATGGACAAATTTCTTTCCAAACCATCATTTTACTCTAATTCGGACCAGGTAAAATAACACTATATGCTTTGACTTGAATATTTTTCGTTGTTTCTTCTTATCTTACCAAGACCAAAAAGAGCCTTGCTATCAATGGCTTCCGAAATTCTTTGTTGCACTAACAAAGTCGTCATTTTGCTCTTCCAAAGGCTACATTTTTTCAATTGAACTTATTCACCTCAAAACTTGTAGAAATTATTCTTGATTCTTTAAATTCTCTCAAAACTCCACCTTGGTTCTTGAAAAGTCAACCCCCACCTAGGCTCTGATACTATTTGTTGTGATTTAATACAAATCATACTAATCAAGAACATCAAATTAAATAGAGAATGAATCAAAAGTATAAAGCAAATCAAGATTCAAAACTAATACTTATGCTTAAATGAACAAAAGCACAGACATTGTTGTCAGATGAAATTGTGAATTACACAAATGGTATTGGATATGAAAAATGCATATTATGTGGTTCGAACTCAATTGAGTCTACTCTAGGAGGGAACAAGCACTATGCATTTTTCTTTATTACTTTCAACTTTCAAGAATAGAGTTACAAAGAGTTCTTAAAAACTCAGCTCATAATAGTACATCAAAATCATCTCAACTCCTTTAGAGGGAACCCAAAACTCACATGGAGAAACACAAACTCTCGAAGAGAAACTTGCATGGGTGAACACTAAACTCTCTTGGAGAGGCTCACATGAAGAAACATTCAATTCTCTTAGTGAAAACACTCAACTTACATAGAGATCACAAAATACTGAAACACTCAAAACTTAATTGGTTCTTCTCTCATTTATTCACTCTATTTCATAACCTCTTCTCATCTTTTTCCCTTGTCCCAACTCGAAATAACTTGACGTTGTCTATATATAAAAGCCAAGGCCCAATTAACTTTCATTGAAGATTCTTGATAGCCAGTAATAACTTGCCACATATTTAAGTAATTTCAATCACTCCCATTAATAGTGTATAGGTGACTGAGAGTCAATTGTGCTTGGTGAAAGTTGAGACACATAGTTGTTAAGCAGTTAGTTAAAGTTAGTTAGATTAGTTGCTTAGCTATCATGTTAGTTAAGTGCTTTAGCCTAACTAACTCTCTATATTGTATTGTATATAAAGAGTTGTGCTCTTCAATCAATTCAATGATTTTTTTTTACTTCTCTATATTCAACATGGTATCACAACAATTTTTTTGCTTCTGCCATTCCAGACCTTCCTTCTGTTTCCATAATCTGTTTTTCATTTCGTTTCTTTTCTTTCTGCCATAACTTCTTCAACAACTACCAATTTCACCCCTGTTGTTTTCTCCTATAAAGTTTCAGTTAAACTTGATGATAACAACTTCCTATTATGGCGTCCTCAACTTCTTTCTGCCACCAGAGGTCATCGTCTCCAACAATTCATATCTGACACTCATCAACTGTTGGGTTTTATGCCCTAAATAAAACTCATTTCAATATAATCAGATTTACTTATTAATATAGATCAGAAATAACATTTAATGTTGCATGGTTCATATGATTTATTTCATGATTATATGTACATAATGTATAAATTCATCTGAAACCCTTTTCACATACTTGATCCTGTTTATTGTGCCGTCAACACATTGGAAAGTAAACATGACTATGTGAATAAAGTTTCCTAGATTTATCAGACACAGGGTTTTACTGATATGATAATCTACAACAAGAGTTTACTTGCATTTGGAGAAGTGCTATGTTCTTTCCAGAGCATTGGTTAAAGTAAAGCTCAGGTTGGATGCATGGAGTATGCATCGGAAGGGACCGATATTGAACTTTGACTTAGATTTAATTAAACTTACCGTAAAATCTATTCAAGTCAATATCGCCTAGTTGATCCTAGATCAAATGATCTTAATCCTGTTATGATTAGGCTCAATCTTGAAAGGCTATTCGTGTTCCTTGAATTGTTAGTTAAGCCTACCTTTTGGTCAGGGTGATACGTACTTTTTGGGAACACGGTAGTGCAATTGAGTGGGAGCGCTATCATAAACATGGAATCTATAGCTTCTATTTGGAGAATAGTAAGCAAAGGATGATCTCCTTCGAGCTTGACCAAACGAACATAAATGGTGGAGTACTCATTTCACATAAGCTGAAATATCATTTATACGGGGTCAAGTGTTTTAAGGAATAAATACATTGTAGGGTGTAACGGTAATTTAATCCCTTTACAGTGTAGATCATTCATATAGAGGATCATTGATCACATTAGGATTATAACAATGGATAACTAATGATGTGTCTATATGGTGGAACATATAGAGCATTCTATATACTGAGAGTGCAATTCTAAGTTCTATGCGTGGATTCAACGAAGAATTAATAAGTTAGTGAATTTTAGTGCTAAATTCTTGATCTACTTATTGGAAGCTTGGTTATATAGACCCATGGTCCCCCCACTAGTTGAGATAATATTGCTTGTAAGACTCATGTAATTGGTTTTGATTAATCAATTATAATTCTCAAATTAGACTATGTCTATTTGTGAATTTTTCACTAAGTAAGGGCGAAATTGTAAAGAAAGAGTTTATAGGGGCATATTTGTTAATTATGATACTTTGTATGGTTCAATTAATAAATATGATAAATGACAATATTATTTAATAATTATTTATAGTTATTAAATAGTTAGAATTGGCATTTAAATGGTTGAATTAGGAAATTGGTATTTTTTGAGAAAATCAGATACAAAAGGTGTTAAAATTGCAAAATTGCAAAACCCAAGGCCCAATCCACTAATGCTTGGCCGGCCACCTTTGTAGCTATTTTAAGTTGATTTTTTCATTATTTTAATGCCATATAATTCAAACTAACCCTAGTGGAATGCTATAAATAGATAGTGAAGGCTTCAGGAAAATTACACTTTTCTTCAGACTTTCTGAATCAGAAAAAACTGAGCCTTCTCTCTCCCTATCTTTAGCTGACCACTCTCTCTCTTCTTCCTTAGAATTTCGAAATCCTTAGTGATTTGAGTAGTGCCCACACACATCAAGTGATACCTCAATCATAGTGAGGAAGATCGTGAAGAAAGACTTTCAGCAAGAAGGAGGTTTCAGCATCAAAGATTCAGAGAAAGAGATCCAAGTTCGTATATTGATAATGCTCGCTACGTAAAGGAATCAAGGGCTAGATATCCGAATGTATGAGTCATTATATTCCGCTGCACCCAATGTAAGGTTTCTTTAACTTTATATGTGTTTATTTCATCGTTTTAGAAAGTTCATATTTAGGGTGTTAATCAACATACTTGTGAGTAGATCTAAGATCCTGGTAAAATAATTTCCAACATCAACCTCTATGAAAATATCTTACTCAAGAAGATGAAGTTTGACATCAGATTAATCCCCAATTTACAGACTGGGAAGTATAGGATCAACTATTATACTCGTGGTTGTTGTCCTCCATGTCTAATGGTGTTCTCACTCGAATTGTTGGTGCTGAAACATCTGCTTAAATCTAGAAAATGCTAGAGGTATATTTCGTTACTCAAACCTCAGCTAAAATCGATCTTTATACTACTCAACTTTAGAATTGCAAGAAAGGTTCTCAATCTGTTAATGAATACTTACTTTGAATCAAGACTCTTGTGGATCATCTTGAGTCTGTTGGCCACAAAATTTCCACCAAAGAACATGTTTCATCTATCTTTAAAGGATTGCCCTCGATTTATGATACCTTTGTTATTTCTGTTAACTCTAGAAATGATGAGTACTCTATTGCTAAAATTGAAACATTACTCTTGTCTTAAGAACATAGAATGGATACTCACACTAAAGAACTTAATTCTATTATCTTGCTACTAATCGTGGTTTTCGACAAAAACCACAAAGTTCTACATCATTTTCTCACAATGCAGATACCACAAACTTGAATGATCACAACAACATTGGCAAAGGTTCTTGGAATCCTTATGTTGTTCCAAACAAATCTTGTCCATCAAATATGTTTCCTCAAACAAATACTGGTCAGGTTCGTGGTCAACCTCTTGCCAATTCTTCTTTACATCAATCTCTAACCAATGCCTCTAAACCAGTTTGTCAACTCTGCTCAAGAATTGGTCACACAGCAGCAAAATGTTATCAAAGATTCAACTATGACTTTCTTGGCATAGGAGCAACAAACATCCTAAAACAGTCATCCAACATTGCTACTGCTGATAGTGTTGTGGATGAAGCCTGGTACCCTGATTCTGAAGCCACTGCTCACTGCACTGCTAATGCAGCCAACTTCACACAGAAGCAGCCTTACTTTGGACAAGAACATGTGCATATGGGTGATGGTGCTGGCTTCCCTATCCAAAACATTGGTAATACCCTCATTCATACTACAAACACACATAAAACCTTATTTCTAAATAGAATGCTGCATGTGCCACACATTCAAAAGAATTTAATGTCTGTCTCTCAATTTGCTACTGACAATAATGCTTTCCTTTGAATTTCATCCTCAAAAATGTTTTGTTAAGGACTAGGTTTCGAAGGAGACTGTTCTAGAAGGACATCTTAAGCATGGGCTTTATGTCATAGATCCAACCCATTTTTGTATGTCATCTTCCAACAGATTAAACAATTCAAAATCTTTGTATAATGTTCAAACTTTTAATAACAATTTCAATTCCAATTCTCAGTGTACTTCCTTTTCTTTGTGGCATAAAAAGCTTGCTCACCCTTCTGTCAAAGTTGTAACAGCCATAATGGCTAAATGTAACATTTCAAATAGAAATAAAGGTGTGAGTGATTTTTGTGATGCTTGTTATAAAGGTAAAATTCACAAATTTCCCTTTCCCATATCTCATACTGTTCTTACCAAACCTCTTCTGCTTGTGCATACTGACATTTGGGGACCCTCACCTATGTTATCCTCTCGTGGATATAGATACTATATTCACTTTATAGATGCCTACTCTAGATACACATGGGTGTTTCTCCTCAAAGTAAAATCTGAAGCTTTACAAACATTTATAAACTTCAGAGCTCAAATAGAAAAAGAGCTGAACCTTCCCCTTCTATCTGTCCAATCTGACTGGGGTGAATTTCAAGCCTTAGAACCTTACCTAATCAAACATGGCATAAACCATAGACTGTATTTTCCTACCACTCACCAACAAAATGGTGTTGCTGAGAGAAAACATAGACACCTAATAGAAACTGGTCTCACCTTACTTGCCCAAGCTTTCATGCCTCTCTCTTTTTGGGATGAAGCTGTTAGAACAACTTGCTATGTTATTAATAGACTTCCTACCCCAGTTATAGCCAATGAAACCCCTTTGAACAAGTTATTTTATAAACAACCAAATTACTCTACTTTAAAAGTATTTGGCTGTGCTTGTTATGTAACGCCCGTACTTTTATAAAGATATTAATTTTATTTACAAGCGTTAAACGCGAAATATCATAATGTCGCATTTTTATTTAATATTTGAAAATATTCACAACTGGTCAGTTTTTGTACAAAAGACATAATAAATAATAATAAAATAATTGCGACATAAATTTAATAGCGTAAATAAATAAATAGAGCACCCTAGACCGCCCAAAGTTATATGGACCTCAGCGAGTTCACACACACAAGCGTCCAAAGTTCCACTCGCCACCGGAATTCTAGACTTAATTTCAGTTACCTTAATCTGCACATGGTAATTTGATAAGGGTGAGCTACTAAACTCAGTAAGGAAATGTGTGTCAGGTAATCACATAAATAAAAGTAAATCCTAACTAAAATGCACATGCACATATTTAGACAGATAACAAAACATAAACTTAAAGATATCACTAGTCACTAATAACTAGGTTCTAAGCTAAATCACATAATAATGATTACGCCGGAGTCCAACTTTGGCAAAGAAACTCGAGCTATTGGACTAAATGGCGGAGGGCTGGGTTCAGTAAAATCGTACCCACTACTAAATGACCCCCTATCTACCATATAGACCCAATAGTCAAGTATTTAACCATGATCTTCTCGGTCAAACCATGTCACCTAAACTATAATCTACCTAATTTAAATAATGGCAAACTACTATACATTATTTAAACAACATAACAATCATAATTAAATAATGTGAATCTTATAAACACACTATTTACATACATACTTAAATAACATGAATCTTATAAATATATTATTTAAATATATACCTTTAGCAATGGTCATGCTCTAATACTGTAAACATACATAAATAACATGAATCTTATAAACATATTATTTAAATATATATTATACAGTACATTAAATAACAAACAATAAAGAGTCGTGCGTAAGACCTTAGTTAACTTCTCTTTTACTATTCTCGCTCTTTCTATGAATGTTATTACATACAGAAAACTTATGTTTTTCTACTTAATTTCCTTACCTCGATTGTGGAGATCCTAGCTTGATTGCAAAAGTGATCCTTGAGAACCAATAATCTTCTTATGAAAACCTAGTTTTCATGTATTTTTATTTTATAATATATTATAGTGACATAATTATTTAAATTTAACGTTGAGTCTAGATCGAAAATTCAAATGACAAAACAATATACCTTAGTTCTTAAAGGAGATCTAGCTATCCGAGCCCAAGCCTTGTGTAAGCACACGAATAGTTTGAGATGATCTTGAAATTTAGAAACAAGGTGATAATGATTTTTGAATTTGCAGGAACTATTATAGTTTATGGAAGATATGGGAAATAATGATGGTGTATGGTTCGCTTATATATAGTGCTTATATAGAATAAGATATGGGATGTAGAGTAATATGTGACTATGTCTACAAAGCACAAGGGTACGAGGAAATTAGAGTGATGATGAGAGAGCTTGGCCTTTTAAAGTGTGAGAAGAAAGATGGTGGTGTATAGTAATGGTTTGATCTATGGAGAACACAAAGGACAAGAGAATTATATTGATTATACGAGAGAGCTTAAGTGAGTGAAGTATATGAGTTGAGTGGTATTTATAACCCTTTAACTAACTACACTAACGTCCCTTAGCGACCTGACTAGTAACCTTACATTTTAAAATCAATTAAATAAGTTGAAAGGTATTTCAAAATAATAATTTGTTTAAGGGTCCCTTCATACTCGGTCAATACTAAAATAAAGGAGAGTTTATTTTCATGCATTGACAAAACATGATTAATAAGCATTATTTATATATATGTTGTTAACTATTTACTCCATAAGCTCTAAGTGTGCCACCTTACCATTTGACCAAGTCTTTATTGGCTTGATGACTAACCAAAAGATACCATCCATCCATGTTTTATTCTTAATGCTACACGTAAGCCATTTGCAAGTGTCTTCCATATACTTAATATCATTCAAAGAAAATCCACTAAAATTCTATCAATGCTATAAGTCCAAACTACTCTCTAATTTCTCAACATAGCTACATATCACAAAACTATACCTTAATACTCGATTTGGCCACTATCGTTACTATTGATATTATTATTTAATTAAGTAATTCAACCTATATCACTTAAAGAAAATAATAATAAGACTAAATTTTATTCCTATAGGCCACGTAAATAATTTTCCAACATATCCAATTCTTCAACTCACTTCATAAATATTTGTCATGGACTATTTTGTCATGCTAAAATTATCACATGATTATAAAAGTATCACAATTTATTTAACTTTGAAAACTAACATTAATTCATTTATCATAAATATTCTAAACAATCAACTAATTCCACATCGACATAGCTAATCTAACATAACGGAAAATAATAACCCAATATTTTGGTTATTACAATCTACCTTCCTTAAAAGAATTTTGTCCTCGAAATTTACTTACTTGAGAATAACTCGGGGTACTGATTCTGCATGTCCTTCTCCAACTCCCATGTCGCTTCTCTATTAGAACTATCACTCCACAGAATTTTGACTAAGGGTATAGTCTTATTTCGTAAGACTTTTGTTCCTTTTTCTATCACGCGCACAGGGCGTGCCATATAACTCATGTCCTACTGCAACTTCAAGTTCTCGTATTTAAGCACATGTGTCGGATCAGGTACATACTTACGTAACATGGAAATGTGGAAAACATTATTCGTTTCTGCTAATGTTGGCGGTAGGGCCAAATGGTAAGCTACCTGACCAACTCTGTCCAGTATTTTAAAAGGACCTATAAATCTTGGGCTTAACTTTCCCCTTTTTCCAAAACGCATAATACCCTTCATAGGTGATACCTTCAAGAACACTAAGTCCCCTACAAAAAAAAACTCAACCTCCCGTCTTTTCAGATCTGCATAACTTTTCTGTCTACTTTGGGCGGTGAGCATCCTTCGTAGGAATGGCAAATGGGGCGGGTCTGCCCCGCCCCGCTTCTGACCCGCCCCGCCCCGACAAGCTATTGCCCCGCCCCGCCCCGCCCCGATTACCTTGAAAATTTAATTGGGTCTGACCCGACCCGACCCAACTGGGCTCGGGTTTGACCCGATTTTTTTTTTTTTTTTTTTTTTTTGCAAATTTACTTCTTCAAATTTTATTTTATAAGTGACTTTATAAGTTAAGAGAAAAATATTTTCCTAAAATTTTATAAGAAGTTTTATTGAATCAATTAAAGTATTTAATTATATTTTATAATTATTTTAAAATTTATCAAATTTAACATTAGGAGTTTTTTTTTTTTTTTTCCATTCAAAAAAAAAACATTAGGAGTTTTTTTAATAAAAAATTTATATTCTCCTAGTCAAGGCCTCTTCTTTCATGGTTCAACACCATTAAAACTCACCCTCAAAGCTTTTGCGATTGCTGACTGGGGTGCTTGTCTTGACACCAGGAGATCCATATCTAGCTACAGTGTTTTCTTGGGAGATTCCCTCATCTCATGGAAATCAAAAAAACAACAAAGCATATCCCGACCCTCTACTGAAACAGAGTATAGAACTATGGCCAATGTCACCTGTGGGCTTCAATGGATCATATCTCTCTTAAAAGACTTTCATGTGGATATATCTCTCCCTGCTCTCCTCTTTTGTGACAACAATGCATTCATACATATATCCGAGAATCCAGTGTTTCACGAGCACACAAAACATGTGAAAATTAACTACCACATTGTTCAAGAGAAACTAACCAATGGCATCATCAAACTCAACCATGTTCCTTCGAAGATGAACCTTGCTGATATACCCACTAAACTCCTCTTTTCTACTCATTTCAATGAGATAATTTTCAAGATGGGTGTAAAAAAATTTTACACTCCATCTTGAAGGTAACTGTTAAGATAGTTACTTTATTTAGTTAAGTATTGCAGTTAGATTGTTATATACTTTTATGTTATAAATGTCATCATTTCCTCTCTACTTATATAAGGTTTTCTTTTCCACTTTGTATATTTATCCAATTCATTAATAAAGAATTGTTCTCTCTTTGTACCTTCCTAATACTTTCAATTATTTTTCTTTTAAAGAGATTCAAGGTAGGAGGCAGAATGTGGGTGTTCTTATTTAGATTTTTTGGTGTTATCTTATTATCCTTCCAAAACCATTTCCTAATTAGAGTTTTAATTTCTTTCGATTTAATGTTCATCCTAATAAATCAAATTTGAGACGAAAGCCGATTCGAATTTCTTAAAAACATAAAAGAAGAGTACATAAATAATTAACATTAACAATCGTTGATATATCATTGGGTGTTCAACAACCAAAGCCTTATAGGTCAAATAAAGCATGGCATGTGATGTTGACCTCTTCCTAATAGTAAGCCTTTAATAATAATAATAATAATAATAATAATAATAATAATAATAATAATAATAATAATAATAATAATAATAATAATAATAATAATAATAATAATGCATCAAAGTGAAGCAGTCAACACGTTCATGGAACCAAGATATATATAAACCAAACAACAATAAGAACCGAAATCCCACACAAAAGTTTTAAGCCATTTCACTCATAGGCTGAGAGGGAGAGCTTGAAGTAGTTCGTGGCAGAGAATAGTAAAATTTGGTTTTTTTTTTTTTTAAATTATCGAATCGGGTCAGCCCCGACCCGAAAAAATTTAACCGGGGCGGGGCGGGGCGGGGCAAAGACCCGATTAGAGACCCGATTGTGTCGGGGCGGGACTGCCCCGTCGGGTCGGGGCCCCGACCCGATCCGCGAAAAAGCTTCGATTTGCCATGCCTGCTTCTAAAGCTTCTCTAACTGCTTCTGGACCTAAGTAGCGTCTTTCTCCAACTTCATCCCAATGAAGCGGTGATCTACATTTTCGTCCATACAACATCTCATATGGTGCCATTTTCATTGTGGCTTGATAGCTATTACTGTAGGAGAACTCCATTAGAGGTAAATGCTTACTCCACGAACCAGTGAAGTCCAGTGCACACGCTCGAAGCATATCCTCGAGTATTTGGATGGTGCGTTCAGATTGTCCATCTGTTTGGGGATGAAATGCTGTACTTAATTTCAATCACGTCCCCATTGCCTTATGTAGACTCTCCCAGAACTTGGAGGTGAATACTGAACCTCTATCAGAGACTATCGTCTTTGGAACTCCATGCAGCCTCAATATCTCTTGCACGTACAGGTCAGCATACTGCTCTGCGTTGTAAGTAGACTTTACTGGAACAAAGTGTGCTGACTTTGTGAGTCTGTCTATAATTACCCAAACTGAGTCGTGTTGCTTGGTTGTTCGGGGTAGTCCCATCACAAAGTCTATGGCTACATCTTCCCACTTCCATTCTGGGATTTTCAGGGGTTGTAACATCATTGCTGGTCTCTGATGTTCAACCTTAACTTGTTGACATGTGAGGCATCTAGCTACAAATTCAGCTACATCCTTCTTCCTCCCTGGCCACCAATATAAGGTTTTTAAGTCATTGTACATTTTGGTTGACCCTGGATGCATTGAGTAGGGTGTAGTGTGTGCTTCCATCTTGGTCTTTCTTTTAAGCTCTATGTTGTTGGCTACACACACCCTTCCCTCATACCTTAGCATGCCGTCTGTACCTTCGGAGAAATCCTCTATCTCCTTCTATGGCAAGTGTGCTCTTTTGTTCTATAAGAACTCATCAACTATCTGTGCATCTTCAAGTTCTTGTAGCAGAGCCGCGACAATGCTTAGGTTAGCTAGTTTTCGCGTAATGATCTCTATACCACTACTTTGGAATTCCTATTGTAGTGGCATTTATATTTGTGCAAGTATTGCTAAGCTGGCATAATTGCGTCTACTTAGCGCATCTGCTACTACATTGGCCTTCCCCGGGTGGTAGTGGATTTCGCAATCATAGTCCTTAACCAGCTCTAGCCATCATCTCTGCCTCATATTGAGTTCCTTTTGTGTAAAGAAGTACTTCAGCCTCTTGTGGTCAGTATAAATTTCACATTTCTCCCCATAGAGATAGTGCCTACATATTTTTAGCGCAAAAACTACTGTTGCCAACTCCAGATCGTGTGTTGGGTACCTCTGTTCATACTCCTTAAGTTATTTGAGGCATACGCTACTACTTTGTCATTTTGCATCAGCACGCATCCCAACTCTTGTTTTGATGCATCACAGTACACCACAAACTTATCCTTGTTATTGGGAACACATAATACAGGGGTTGTTATTAGTTTGTCCTTAAGTGTTTGGAAGCTACCCTCATGGTTTTTCGACTAGACAAACTTCTGTGTCTTTCGTATTAAGTTGGTTAGAGGAGTTGCGATATTGGAAAATCCTTCAACAAAGCGTCTGTAGTAACCAACTAGACCCAAGAAGCTTTTTACTTCACTTGCAGTCTTAGGTGTTGGCCAGCTCTTGACTGCTTCGATCTTTGTAGGATCCACCTCAACTCCATCTTTGGAAACTATATGGCCTAGGAATTCCACACTCTCTAACTAGAATTCACATTTCTTGAATTTGGTATAGTTGGTTCTCCTTAAGTCGGTTTGGAGTTATCCTCAGGCGTTCCTCATGTTCCTCCATAGTTTTGGAGTAGATAAGAATGCTGGTAATGAATACGACAACAAACTTATCTAGGTACTCCTTGAACACCCTATTCATCATATCCATGACGACTGCTGGGGCATTAGTTAGTCTGAAAGATATTACCAAAAACTCATAGTGTCCATATCGTGTTTTGAGTATTGTCTTGGGTATGTCCTCCTTCCAAACCTTCAGCTGGTGATACCCAGATCTTAGATCTATTTTCGAGAACACAGTCGAGCCTTGCAATTGATCAAAGAGATCGTCAATCCTTGGGAAATGGTACTTATTCTTGATGCTTACCTTGTTGAGCTCATGCTAGTCTATGCACATCCTCATGCTTCCATCTTTCTTCTTAACAAAGAGTACTAGAGTACCCTAAGGTGAGCAACTTGGTCTAATGATCCCTTTGTCTAGGAGCTCTTGTAGCTATACTTTGAGTTTCTACAACTCGTAAATTTCCATTTTGTATGGAGCCTTCACAATTATAGCACTCTTGGAGCTAACTTGATTATGAACTCTACATCACTGTCTGAAGGTATTCCTGGTAGATCTTTTAGAAAGACCTTTTGGAATTCACAGACTATGTGCATATTGTTCATTGTTTGTTGTGTCTTGACTACTTGATGCACTACATTAGTCAACAATGCTTGACATCATACCTTCCTCAGATGGCTAGTTTATAAGGATGAGATTAAAGAAGTTGATAATAGGGGTGTACGTCGGTCGGTTTAGTCGGGTTATAGCATATTTTTATTAACCCAATATAAATATTTCCAAGTTGCAAAATTTAATCGTAACCCGCCCAATGAAAATTTAGAAAAAGTTCAACCCGCCCAATGATTTTGTCGGTTTGGTCGGGTTAACCCGTCCAAACCGTTCTTCATTTTTTTTTTTATAATTATTATTGTTCGTTTCTAGAATTCAAGTAACAAAAAAGTTAAAAAAATAAAAATATATTATTTATATTTCAAGTTAAATAATGCTATAGTTTAAATTAATTTTAAGAACTTTAATATAAGATAAATATAATTGAGTAAACATAAAATAATTGAATAAAATAATAAAAAAAGTGATAATATAGTGTAGATTTTAAACTTTAACTTCAATATCCAAATACATTAAAAATTATTAACTATAAAATCTAAGTTTTAAGTTAAAAATTAAAATGTCCAAACTTTAAATACAAAATAATTTAACTAATAAATGTAATTTATATAATATAAGATATACACTTTTATTAAAAAATATATAAATCGGTTTAATTCGGTTTATTCGGGTTAATTGGGCGGTTTAGAATAATTTGTAAACCACCCAATATATTCATTGGGCGGGTTGGATTTTCATTATATTATTTCGGGTTGTATTTTTTGTCGGTTTATTCGGTTTGGTTTGGGCGGTTTATTCGGGTTGAGCGGTTTGTAAATTTTATTGAACACCCCTAGTTGATAAGGCTAGCTTAACTTCTTTGAAAGTAATCTGGTCTCCGACCTTTGTTGCCAAAAGCGACCAATACTTTCAACAATAGATGAATGGATAGCCAATCCATATCAAGTGCAGCGTCATGATCCTTTATTTCCAGCTCTATCAAGTCATTCGTTAGTTGTATTTTATTGAGTTCTATATATCCCAATATGGGTGCTACAATCCTTGGTTGTTCCTTCCCCTCTAAAGGATTAGAGACTCCTTCAAATGTCGATGTTTTTTTTTATTATTATTCTTTCATATGATGGCTCAAAGCAGTGTGTTGGCTGTTGAACCAAATTCCTTGTGCTTTACCGCTTATGGCAATGCAACTTTTCATCCTAAGGTTGGAGTCGTTCCCTAAGCTTAGCTTTCTCTTTCTCCAACTACTCGCAAAAACGAGCGTCCTCTCAACTAAGCCTATGCCTTGTATGTACTTACGTGGGTGCCACTTCCATAATAGCACAACTCGTTATCCTTGTCCTCCACCATGAATAGCTTAGCCTCGTAGTTCATCTTTTTCTTAAGCTTCTTGTAGGTTTGAAGCTACTCCTTCTTGATTGTTCTATTGAGACGACTTGATCGTCTAAGCAACATAATCTCTTAATATTTAGTTCTAATTCTTCTAAAATAAAATTCTTATAAGAAATCAACCTAACTATTTGAATAATATATAATATTCCTAGTAGATAAAATCAACTAATTATTATTTTTTTGTTCTATAAAAGAAAAGTCTCTCCCTGTTAACATAACATAGTTCACCAAATAATTTCTATTTACACTAAGATAAAATAACTATATAAGTAAGTAACAATAAATACATAAAATAAAATAATAAAAACTTCTTCTTTTAATATTGTTACTTAAAAAAAAAATTGTCTAGGCTTTCTAGTTATGATTTTTTGTAAAAAAAAAAGAATTATCTAGAAATATATTTATACATATATATTAATTTTTTTTTGATTTCATATGGGTAGTACCTAAATTTGGATATTGGCACTAAGGTTTCTGTAATAAATGAAATTTTGAAATTACACAAGGAAATATAAAAATACAAGCATATAATATGAGACTTACATGGTAGTGAGTAGAGACTTTTTAGCTGATGTGTATAACTTGTGAGAACGTTCGGGACCGATATAACTGTGGCTCTGATACCAAACTGTAACGCCCATACTTTTATAAAGATATTAATTTTATTTACAAGCGTTAAACGCGGAATATCATAATGTCGCATTTTTATTTAATACTTGAAAATATTCACAACTGGCCAGTTTTCGTACAAAAGACTTAATAAATAATAATAAAATAATTGCGACATAAATTTAATAGCGTAAATAAATAAATAGAACACCCTAGACCGCCTGCAGTTATATGGACCTTAGCGAGTTCACACACACAAGCGTCCAAAGTTCCACTCGCCACCGGCATTCTAGACTTAATTTCAGTTACCTTAATCTGCACATGGTAATTTGATAAGGGTGAGCTACTAAACTCAGTAAGGAAATGTGTGTCAGGTAGTCACATAAATAAAAGTAAATCCTAACTAAAATGCACATGCACATATTTAGACAAATAACAAAACATAAACTTAAAGATATCACTAGTCACTAATAACTAGGTTCTAAGCTAAATCACATAATAATGATTACGCTGAAGTCCACCTTTGGCAAAGAAACTCGAGCTATTGGACTAAATGGCGGAGGGCTGGGTTCAGTAAAATCGTACCCACTACTAAATGACCCCCTATCTACCATATAGACCCAATAGTCAAGTATTTAACCATGATCTTCTCAGTCAAACCATGTCACCTAAACTATAATCTACCTAATTTAAATAATGGCAAACTACTATACATTATTTAAACAACATAACAATCATAATTAAATAATGTGAATCTTATAAACACACTATTTACATACATACTTAAATAACATGAATCTTATAAATATATTATTTAAATATATACCTTTAGCAATGGCCATGCTCTAATACTGTAAACATACATAAATAACATGAATCTTATAAACATATTATTTAAATATATATTATACAGTACATTAAATAACAAACAATAAAGAGTCAGGCAGAAGACCTTAGTTAACTTCTCTTTTACTATTCCCACTCTTTCTATGAATGTTATTACATACAGAAAACTTATGTTTTTCTACTTAATTTCCTTACCTCGATTGTGGAGATCCTAGCTTGATTGCAAAAGTGATCCTTGAGAACCAATAATCTTCTTATGAAAACCTAGTTTTCATGTATTTTTATTTTATAATATATTATAGTGACATAATTATTTAAATTTAACGTTGAGTCTAGATCGAAAATTCAAATGACAAAACAATATACCTTAGTTCTTAAAGGAGATCTAGCTATCCGAGCCCAAGCCTTGTGTAAGCACACGAATAGTTTGAGATGATCTTGAAATTTAGAAACAAGGTGATAATGATTTTTGAATTTGCAGGAACTATTATAGTTTATGGAGGATATGGGAAATAATGATGGTGTATGGTTCGCTTATATATAGTGCTTATATGGAATAAGATATGGGATGTAGAGTAATATGTGACTATGTCTACAAAGCACAAGGGTACGAGGAAATTAGAGTGATGATGAGAGAGCTTGGCCTTTTAAAGTGTGAGAAGAAAGATGGTGGTGTATAGTAATGGTTTGATCTATGGAGAACACAAAGGACAAGAGAATTATATTGATTATACGAGAGAGCTTAAGTGAGTGAAGTATAGGAGTTGAGTGGTATTTATAACCCTTTAACTAACTACACTAACGTCCCTTAGCGACCTGACTACTAACCTTACATTTTAAAATCAATTAAATAAGTTGAAAGGTATTTCAAAACAATAATTTGTTTAAGGGTCCCTTCATACTCGGTCAAGACTAGAATAAAGGAGAGTTTATTTTCATGCATTGACAAAACATGATTAATAAGTATTATTTATATATATGTTGTTAACTATTTACTCCATAAGCTCTAAGTGTGCCACCTTACCATTTGACCAAGTCTTTATTGGCTTGATGACTAACCAAAAGATACCATCCATCCATGTTTTATTCTTAATGCTACACGTAAGCCAGTTGCAAGTGTCTTCCATATACTTAATATCATTCAAAGAGAATCCATTAAAATTCTATCAATGCTATAAGTCCAAACTACTCTCTAATTTCTCAACATAGCTACATATCACAAAACTATACCTTAATACTCGATTTGGCCACTATCGTTACTATTGATATTATTATTTAATTAAGTAATTCAACCTATATCACTTAAAGAAAATAATAATAATAAGACTAAATTTTTTTCCTATAGGCCACGTAAATAATTTTCCAACATATCCAATTCTTCAACTCACTTCATAAATATTTGTCATGGACTATTTTGTCATGCTAAAATTATCACATGATTATGAAAGTATCACAATTTATTTAACTTTGAAAACTAACATTAATTCATTTATCATAAATATTCTAAACAATCAACTAATTCCACATCGACATAGCTAATCTAACATAACGGAAAATAATAACCCAATATTTTGGTTATTACAATACCCCAACACTAGACCCTATAACAAACATAAGCTTGAATTCAGAGCAAAAAAATGTACTTTTATTGGCTATAGTTTGAAACACAAAGGTTATAAATGCCTTGCTTCTTCTGGCAAGAATTTATATTTCTAGAGATGTTATTTTTGATGAGTTTCATTTTCCTTTCCTTAATATCTCTACTAATGCAACTGCTCCTTGTGTTTGTGTCCCAAATGACACCAATTCTCACACCTCTTGTTTCCCAAGCATCTCACCCACCTTCACCAGCAACAACTCAACAACAGCTTCGTGTCCAAACCAACATTACAAATGCTGCTTCCACATCTCAACAACAACAGCAGCTTATTGCTCCTCACCCAACACCACAACAGCAGCAACCTGCTGCACTTCAATCCATTCCACAACAGTAGCATCCTACTGCACCACCACAACAACAGTCTATCACTTCAGTTCAACCACAACAACAACATCCCATTACTCACAATGTTGCTTTTGATGGCTCAACTTTACCTGCTGTTCCATCGTCAACACAGATGCCTGCTGCTCCTCAGGATAATTCTTCCCTCTCTTCAATTGAGCATCTTCTGGCATATGCACCTGACATCTTTGTTGCTCCTCTAATACAAGACACACCTGCAATCAACCAAGATGTCTAACCACCCCTAGTTACCAACAATCATCCTATGGTAACTTGTGCTAAGGTCGGTACATACAAGCCTAAAGAGCTCATAGCTTCTACCACTCCTCTCACAGTGGCATCTGCTCTCAAATCTCCCCAATGGAATTCTACTATGAACACTGAAATATATGCTTTAAAGAAAAACAAGACTTGGGTCGTGGTTCCTCTTCCCCCAGGGAAACAAGCCATTGGTTGTAAGTGGGTCTTCAAGGAAAAAGAAAACACAGATAGTTCAACAGCTCAGTTCAAAGCAAGATTAGTTGCAAAGGATTTTTTGCAACAATATGGTCATGACTTCAGTGAAACTTTCAGTTGAGTCATTAAACCTACTACCATTAGAGTGATACTCACAATTGCTTTATCCAAAGGATGGACAATCAAGCAATTGGATGTTAACAATGCTTTCTTAAATGGGGAATTAAATGAAGAGGTTTATATGACTCAACCTCATGGATTTATTGACAAAGATTCCCCTGATCTTGTGTGTAAACTAAACAAAGAAATCTATGGACTCAAACATGCACCAAGGTCCTGGTTTGATAAACTTAGAAATGCCCTCAAAATGTTTGGTTTCACTTATGCAAGGGCAGATCACTCCCTCTTTTCTAGAATAACAGACTGTCATACCACATTTATTTTGGTTTATGTGGATGATATTATCATTACATGTAGCTCAACAAATGTCCTAACTACTCTCATCAAAGATTTACATGCACAGTTTGCATTAAAAGACCTTGGTTCACTTGACTATTTTCTTGGCATTCAAGCACATCAGTTTTCAATTGGTTTACATTTATGTCAAAATAAATATATAACAGAATTGTTTTGCAGAGCCAAAATGGACCGTGCTAACTCTCTATCAACTCTTATGACTGGTGGTGAAAAATTTTCAGCCTATGACAGTGATCTTGTTGCTGATCCCAAGCAATATCGCATCATTGTCGGTGCATTACAATATGCTGTGATAACTCGACCATAATTTGCCTATGCAGTGAATAAGGTCTCACAGTTCATGCATAATCCCCTCGAGTCCCATCTATAAGTGGTTAAAAAGATACTTAGGTATCTAAAATGAACTCTAGATCATGGCCTCCTCTTGAAATTCTGTTCTACCATGACTCTCACAGGGTTTTGTGATGCTGATTGGGCCTCGGATCCTGATGATGAATATTCCAGCCTTCCCAATGCCACTGCAGAGGTTGTTTGGTTACAGTCATTACTTGCTGAAGTTTGCTTGGATAAGTCCCTACCATATGGTGTGACAATCAAAGTATAGTTCTCATGTCTGCAAATCATGTGCTTCACTCACGAACCAAACACATCGAGCTCGATTTATATTTTGTTCGTGAAAGAATTATGCAACAGCAACTCCATGTGAAGCACACCCCTGCTCAAGACCAAGTTGCAGACATACTAACTAAAGCTCTTTCTGCACCTCGATTCAAGCTGTTACGAGACAAACTAAGCTTAGTTTCATTATCCCAACTCAGTTTGAGGGGGGTGTTAAGTAGTTAATTAAAGTTAGTTAGATTAGTTGCTTAGCTGTCATGTTATAGTTAAGTGATTTAGTCTAACTAACTCTCTGTACTATATATGAAGAGCTGTGTTCTTCAATCAATTTAATGAGTCTTTTCTTTTACTTCTCTATATTCAACAATAGTGTGTGCATTATCTTAGGGTGTGTTGGTTTGGTTGGCTGAGTGAGACTCAAACCATCATAGGGTACGATTCTAAATAAAATATTGACTCTGTGACACTAACCAAGGTCCTTGAGTTTGTTCTTTTTCATCCCTTCTTCTTTGGTTTCTTCTTTAATCTTTGTACTTTATTAATAAAGGTGACCCTGAAATTTTGTGAGCATATAGAAAAAAATATTATTGGGCCTATATTAAATAATATGTGATATTTTGGAGAGGAAATTACACTCTATACCCTTTTTATATTGTCCTCTTTTATTTTTACCCTCTTTTTCAAAGTTTATCGTTTTTACCTCTTTTTTAAAAACATTGTACCAATTTTGTCCCTATCACTTCAAGTTACTCTCCATGTGACTCTCTTATGTCACGGTATTTTGGGTACAATACATATAAAAAGAGGTATGTTTCAAATAAATATAAAATTAGAGGTAAATTTGATTAATTGATTAATAAAAAGGGTATTTTTCAACTTAACCCTATTTTGGAAGATCACTAAAAATATATGAATTTTTTTGGAGGCGCCCTCATTTGTATCATTGGCTCTCATTTCTAAATTTCTCATCCTTTGTTGGTTGTTAGGTCTTTTTTTTTGGCAATTTAGTTGTCAAAATATTTTTTTAATTAATGTGCATTTTATTGAGCTTTCAATTTGTTTTTATCAACTCTGGACCCTATTTCCAGGGGGAGTTGTGTTTGGTACTTGTGAACTTATTTGGATTAAAAGTTAGCATGTTGTTTTGTTGTTTTACAATTTCGAGTGTGTTACTCAGGGGGAGTTATTATTTGCTCTTGCTAACTTTAACTTGCAGGTACTTTGTGTTAAAAATTATTTTGTTCATCTAAAGTTCCAAAGGGGGAGATTGTAAAGTCCTTTTTTGGCAAGTTAGTTGACAAAATAATTTTTCCATTTATGGTAAGATTGTTGAGCATTCATATTCGATTTCTTGCCTTATAAATTCGGATTGTAGTTGCCCTTTTCCTTGTTTGGAAAGTTGCACTTTCAG
Organism: Cannabis sativa; assembly: GCF_029168945.1. Classification (NCBI taxonomy): domain Eukaryota; kingdom Viridiplantae; phylum Streptophyta; class Magnoliopsida; order Rosales; family Cannabaceae; genus Cannabis; species Cannabis sativa. The sequence continues at coordinate 2,911,451 of NW_026870037.1, read as the reverse complement.
CTGAACTTTCCTTTGTTGAAAAACTTCTCAAAAGAGAAGGAATTCTCTTTAGGAAAGTTGTCTTTTTTAGGGAAACTTTGATTATTGACTTTTCCTTATTGATTTCGATTGTATCTTGATACAATCAGAATATCTAATCTGTTTTTGGCAGGAATCAAGCATTGATAGAAGATCGGACTCGATTTTAGCAAGTTTCCCGTTTCTGGTCAGATCTGCTGCGTCAGCAACCGAATCTGATGTAGCAGATCGTGTTTCTTTAGGAAAGTTCTTGTACAGCTGTAGATTCGAACTTGTGGTTGCCTCTTTGGTTTCTATGTTCTATAAATAGAGCCTAGAGAGCAACCATTCGAATCACCTCTTCCATTATTCATTTTTTGTATTTATCTTTTGAGAGAAGAGAGTGTTTCTTTGTTTTGTGAGAGCCTAGTTGTTCATCTAGGTTCTAGTTGTTCTATTTCTGTTCTTACTCCATCCTAGAGGTTGTGAAGAACTACTTGACTGAACAAGAGATTGGTCTTCGGGAGAAGACTTGATAAAGCCTTACTTCGGGAGGAAGTAAGCACTTGGTCTTCGGGAGAAGACTTGTTGAAGCCTTACTTCGGGAGAAAGTAAGCACTCACACTTAAAAGACGAAGGGAGTTCGGGCTTGAAGGTGTTTCAAGAAGTCAGATTCATAAAGTGGATTACAAAGGATTGCGGCAATACTTTAGAGGGAGTCTAAACTTGTTTAAGTCAATTGTCTTTGTAATTTTGATACTTTATTAATTGATTTCATTCTCTGGGCGTGGCCCCGTGGACTAGGAGTGTTTGTGAGAACACTGATACCACGTATAAATCTCTTGTGTCAAGTTATTTATTTTTCTGCAAATATTTTATATTCTGCCTGTTCAGTTTTGCTGTAGCAGAATTACTTTCTGCTGCTAGAAACGCTTACAGTTTTTATATTTTCTTATATACAATTGACATTTGCAAAAACACGGTTTTTTAGTGCAATTTGGTCAAGAATTCTTGGTTTTTTTTCTCATTGCTTGGAATTTAATGAGCATTTTTGGTTAAGGTTAAAAATTTGACAAACATGAAAATAGTTGATATACATATACTACACACGAGGAAATGATTACAACCCTAAAGAATTTCTTATATGATCGAATAAATAAATAAGAATGAAACTCCAATATTATGTTTCTGTTGAGCCACTACCCCTATACTTCCCCTTCTTTCTTTTTTGTGTTGTTTTTCTAATAGTCAGTACTGTACATAGAGCATTGATCCACCCATAAAATCCACTTGTAAAGCTCGTATAAATATTGAGTTTATCTCTTTCTCTCTCTCTCCCTCTCTTTTGAAGTATATAACACTTCCCCTCCACTTCTTTTTCTCTACATAAATAATTTGCATCAGCATACATGATACATACACACATAAAATCAAAGTCAAACAAATACGTCATCACGTCTCTTCTTTGGATTAGCATCTGGGTTTCCTTTTCTCATCATAGCCACAAATTCATCATAGTTGATTCGCCCATCCTACATACACACACATATATATATATATTTTTATATATATATGGTGAAAAATACAGTTTTGGATATGTATAACAGAAGAGACAATATACTAACTTATAATACTCACATTATCGGCATCAACTTCAGAAATGATTTCTTTTATGTCCCTTCCATCATGCATGCCAAATTCACGGAGAGCTTGCTCTAGTTCTTCAGTCGTTATGTACCTAAATTTAATCATCATCAATACACACACACCCCAAAATAAACAAAATGTATGTATATGATTTTATCAAGTAAATATCAAAATATCATTCTTGTTAATTATCAATACCCGCTGTTATCTTTGTCAAAGTGTTGGAAAGCAGTATATATATGTTCTTCTCTGTCCATACGATTCATGTGCATTGTGGCTGTAATGAACTCATCATAGTCTATGGTCCCATTCCCATCAGCATCAGCCTAATTAATTAAGTCAAACAACATTAATTTTCAGTTCACATGTACCTATGAAGAAGTGCTTATAATAATCTTGAGTGAGAGGAGAGGATTATTACAGCTTCCATTAATTGTTTAACTTCAACTTCAGAAAGCTTTGTTCCTTGTTTGGCTAATCCATGCTTGAGCTCCTCAAGTGTTATGGTCCCACTATTGTCAGTATCCATTCCTTTAAACATTTGTTTTAATCCCATGATTTCTTCTTCTGATAAACACCCGGCAATAACCTATATATATATATATATAGAGAGAGAGAGAGAGAGAGAGAGAGAGAGAGAGAGAGAGAGAGAGAGATTATGACATTAGATTTAGATTACCTTAACTAATAATGGGATTTATAATTAGATAGTATAAATCTTATGATTACCCTTAAAGCAACTTTCTTGAATTGATTCATAGCTTTGAATTGTTTGAGCCTGTTGAGTACAGCATTGTCAAGAGGAGTATCTGGTGCTTCACCATCTTCCTTAATCCATGGATGAGCTGCAGAAAGGAGATTTAATATATACATATGTATCCATCTACATTATAATAGAGGAACTAATGTACTTACTAAGAACTTGGAAAGCTGTCAATCTCTGTTTGGGATCTGAATGCAACATTTTCCTTACAAGATCCTTTGCTCCAGTTGAAATTGAAGGCCATGGATCACTTGTGAAATCAATATGACCACGCAAGATTGCATTGAAAATCCCATGTTCCGATTCTATCAAAACCATATATTAATTAAAAAAGAAAAACTAGACTATTAATCAAGCAATCAAATACAAGTATTTTTTTTATACATATACCTGCCCAAAAAGGTGGGACACCACATAAAAGGATATATAACATGACCCCAACACTCCATATATCAACTTCTGGCCCATATCTTCTCTTCAAGACTTCAGGAGCAATGTAATATGCGCTACCAACAATGTCTTTGAACACTTCACCTGTCATAATAATAACAACAATAATGGTAAACAAAAACACACATTGTTATGTTGTTGTTTTAAATGGAATGAAACAATGATCAAATTCCAAACCTTGTTTATAAAAAACAGAGAGACCAAAATCTGTAGCCTTAAGAGGAGAATTCTCATCCTTATTAAGCAAAAGGAAATTCTCAGGCTTGAGATCTCTATGAATGACTCCCATGGAATGACAAGTGTGAACAATCTGAACAATAGTCCTGAGAAGAGAGGCAGCAGCTCGTTCGGTGTAGTGTCCCTTGGCGATAATCCTATCGAAAAGCTCACCACCGGCACACAACTCCATGACCAAATGGACAGAATGCTTGTCCTCATAAGCTCCTTTAAGCTCAACAATGTTAGGCTGACCAGTCAAATGGTGCATAATCTGAACCTCTCGCCTCACATCCTCAACGTCCTCCTTATTCACAAGCTTTCTTTTGGCAATTGTTTTGCAAGCAAATTGCTCCCCACTCACCTTGTGAGTGCACAAATGTGTCACCCCAAACTGTCCACGCCCAAGCTCCTTACCAATGTTGTATGTCGATCTAACATCTTCCATAGGCCTCCCCAACACTGCGCCGATCGGGGCAGGCTTCGAATTATTCTTGGTTGAACCTGCTGAGGCTGCTTGGTTATTGGCCTTGTTATTACCATTAGCTGGCCCTGCATTATTAGAGTTTTTTCCACGACCATTGTTATTATTATTATTAATGTCGTCTGAGTTGTTTTCTGGGGTTGAACCTGCCTTAATGGTGTCTTGTCCATTATCATTGGTCTTGCCTTGAGAGCAACAATTGCCCATGATAGAAGAAAGAAAGAGGGACAGAGAAGAGAGAGTGGCCAAAAAAAGGTGAGATGAATGTTATTTGGATTCTGGGTTTTGAAGAAAATGATTGTAACAGATGAGAAAGATGTGAAAACAAACCAAAAAAGAATTAAGGTTGGCAAAACAGAAGCTACAACTGGGAATGACAATGGTATTTGAGAAAAGATCGATAGTGAGGGATTGTAGGAGGTTGGGTGTTTTATGTTATTGAAAGAGTCTTTTTTTTTTGGTGATTAATTTCAAGACAAGGGTGGAGAGGATTTTTAGGAGAAACAATGGTATTATACACGTATTATTAATTACCATATAAACTATTTTTTTTTTTTTTTTTTTTTTGAGGAATGACAAGCTAGATATTTGGTGTTGTGAGTTGTAAAATGTTTCATATATGACACCCACCCAGCTAAATCAGGAAGTTAGTGCAAAATAAATAAATATACATATGTAAATACGCGTAAACTTTCATTGTAATTCCTATTTATTTATATCATTCAAGATTTTCTGAAAATTCCGTTTCAAAAAAAAAAAAGATTTTCTGAAAATATTAATTAGTTAGTGGCTTCAACGTCTTATAATCTCTTGTCTTTAGACCTTATTCGTTTCTTATCAGATATTAGATCATATGTACTTTTTTCAAAGGTTATTATAAATAAACAATAGCAAAAATTGTAGAACTCAACACTCAAACCATTACGCATGCACTTTAATGTACAATTTGTAAATGTATCAAGACCCCACATAACCAACAACATGTATGATTAATTCACATATAGCACAAAGATACAGCATGTGACATAGTTATAACAATAATAATTCATCCTTCAAGTATGCATAGATTAAAATAATTATAAAAATTTAAGATAAATTTGATAGATGCTAAACAAAAGAATAATTATTATAAGGAAATTCATAATTCAAAAACAGATACGAAATTATCACCTCCTCTTATATTCACATCCATTTACTTGAATTAGTCTGAAGTGGCCAACAAAGTTGCATTTTATTTATGATATATAACACGTCTCTAACATGCATGTTTAATTTCTATTAACCAACCTTTGCTGAAATGATACTTTTAAGTTGTGAATATATCTTACTATATACTATGAGCCTATTAACCTTTTCACATAAAATTTCGTCTAACTTTTTCACTCAATTTCATTACTATCCTAATGTTAGATGTGATATTTGCTTTAAATTAAATCATGGCTAATTAGTAATTTTTTTCACTGAACTTTGACATGTACTAAATCGTTGCTCCTGAACTTTTTTCGTCGTTAAAATTTACCCCGAACTATTGACATTGTTAAATTTAAGGACTTTTGTCTAATTTCATTTAATTTTACTGTTTCAGTGATTGTTTATGTACTAAATCATGCTCACCAGACTTTGATATCTACCAAATCATGCCCCTCAGACTTTGATATGTACTAAATCATGCCCCTTGAACTTTCATCCATATTAAATATTTTTTACTAAAATTAGACAAAAGTCCTTAAATCTAACAATCTTAATAGTTCAGGAGGAATTTTTAACGGCCAAAAAAGTTCAAGGGACATAATCTGGTACATGTCAAAGTTCGGGAGGAAAAATTACTAATTAGCCTATATATATGTATCATATGTTGGGAATTCACATTTCTATGTATTCTAAGTTTATATATCTTGTTTTTTAGTGGCAGTTTTGTTTCATTATTTTGTAATTGGGCCAAGTAATATTGTAAAAAAATATCACATTTTATTTGGTAAAATTCATCAATGTGCCAAATAATAATAATAATATACAATAATATCATTTTATATCAAATACAAATATTATTACAGTATATCTACTCTTATTATTGTTATATTAATTTATTTCACCAAATTTGCAAATTTATTATTATTGATATTAAAATTTTGTTTTACTACATTTTTTAAGAAGGAAAATATACTAAAAATGATATGATTTAGAATATAAATATTTTTTTTGGGTCAATTAAGTTGTATTATGCATATTTTGTGCTGGCGTTGTATCATTTATAACTTAGCAGTTTGTCAAAATATTTAATATGTTTTCAATTAAACTTTTTCTTAATTAGTATATAAAAAATATAATAAATAATTAAAAAATAAAAAATTGCAGCACATACCTTATGTGCTACCCACACTAGTATGGATATAAGCATGGATAATATTTGAGAAAATTACACTCCACAACGTAATTGTTAAATTATTTATATACTTACCGCTGCAAATTTTATTCATGAAAATGTAGTTAGTGGTTTTGAAACGTGGTGTAACGATATTAAAAGTCCACGCTCCTTACTATTAATCAATCACGTTTATATATTTTTGCATCTTCTCAATTTTTTTAAAGTAATATACTATTAGCCATTCACTTTAATTTTTTTTAAGCATATTTTACTTTTTCTCTCTCTGTTTTTGTCTTCTTATAATAAATTTAGATGTAATTCTCTCTATTTCTTTCTTTCTCTCTCTCTCTCTTAAGAGGATTCACTTTCTTCTTTTTTGTTTTTTTCTTTTTCAAAGGTTTAAAGAAAAATTTGGCCGCACTATTTATCACTAGAGCTCAAGAATTATACTTTTACAATCTTATTTTTTTTCAAAGTAATTATTTTTACATGTGAAAAATATATATATATTTTCACTGGTACCAAAAAATATAACTGAAATAAAAAGTGACTTTTAAATTTCTTTTCTATTTAGTTTACAAAATTTAATATGTCAATCAATTTTATTAGTTACTAAAAAATAGTTTGATATTTCATATTTAAAAAATTTTCTAGATTATATTATACCTAAGCTTATTTTATAACAATTTTATTAAATCTCTAAAATAACTTATAAAGAAACCACGTAATATCTTATAATTGAATACGACAACCAACATCATGCATTACACTAATTTTTGTTTTTTCATATTTAAAAGTCACTAAAAGAAGAAATCTATTTAATAAAACTATTTTAATTTTTTTTTATATATATAAAGTAACGAAATGGTATTTTTTTTTCTAAAAAATATATATTTATCACATATTAAAATAGTCATTTTATTATTTATATATGAAATATTATAATATTTATTGTAATAACCCTTAAAATTAGTTGGCATACTAGTTTTGTTCAAATTTAAAATTTAGTTACTTCTTTGTTAATAATTAATGAAAAAAAAGAAAAGTTACTTTTATATTTTTTTATCATGGAAAAAATATATATGTTTCCCACAATTCAAAATATAGTTCAAAATTGCTAATAAGAAGCCTTAAGGTATCTTAAATAATAAAATAACATAATATAGCTTAAAAAAATAAAAAAATAAAATCATATTTTTAAAGTTAACTAATTAAAATAAGAAACTAAATATGTAAGAGAAAAGAATTATCTTGAAATATTTTTTTTAATAAAAATAACTAATTGATATATTATTTACATCAAAAGAAACTAAAAGGTTGCTTTTTTTTAAAACTTGTATAACACTGAAATTTCTCGATGCGAGATTTTTTAATTTTTTTTTTCAATTTCGGTAATTATTTTAAATCTCACAGTCGAAGTTTTTGATCGAAGGCTTTGAGTAGCTTCAATGATGAGTTATCTCGGCAATTTCGATTAGCAACTGTAGAGTTTGTTTTGATTTTTGTTGATCGAAGCTTTTGTCAAGCTTTAATGGTGATTTTTATTTGCATATTCGATTGACATTTTTGCAAAGCTTCAATGGCACAAGTTGTGGAGGTTTGAATAGCCGAAGGTTTCTTTTTGATTTCTTTTGTTCTCAAATGGTTATATATGGTTCGGCAGTACGATATGCACGGGGTTTATCCTATTTTTTCTGGTTTGGTAGGAATTTTTTTCGTAAATCTCGGTAGAAATATACATATATAAGGTATTTATGTTTTATTCGGTAACTGTAATATTAATTTGTGAATTTGGTATATTAGTAAAAATTCCCCATAATATTTTGTGTAAGTCTCTTCAATTATCTGAGGGAGGCTTGTAGTAATTTTGGTAACGTAGTCTCAGGGCCCGCTTGGCACAGCTTTTGAAAAATTTAAGAGGTTGTTTGGCTTTATACTTTAAAAACTGTTTTCTATTTTTTAAAATTGAAAACAGTTTTTAAAAACTATTAGGAGTCGTTTGGTAAAAAAATTTAAAAACTGTTTTTTAAAAATTGAGTTTTAAAAAACTAGAAAACAGAAAACATCAAAATGTTGTTTTCAATTTTCAAAAACAATTTTTTTTGTCTAACATATTATATTTTATATTTTGCTCACATACTCGGATCCTAGACCCGAAACCATACCCGAACCTAGACCCGGATGGGTTAATGTCATGGTATGGTGCTAAAATATTGATTTTTTTTCGTAAGAAAAAAATCTAAAAACAATTTTAAAAATTTGTGCCAAACACCATTAAATTTTTAAAATGACAAAAAACAGTTTTCTATTCTCACTTTTAAAAATTGAAAATTGAAAACACAGCCAAACAAGCTCTAAAAGTTGCTTTTTGAAAAAACTGTGATAAAAATGTGTTTGGTAAACAGTCAAAAAATAACTTTTTGAAGAATTTTTGGATAAGCTACAACTAAAAGCTAAAGTTGTTCCAACCCAACTTTTAAAAAATGTTGTTTTGATTAAAAGACTATAATAATTTTTTTTTTTGTACTAAAATCATATTTACTTATTTATTACATATTAAAAAATTAAAATAAAGTAATTATAATAAAATAAAAAATTATTAAATATCTTTTTTAAAAAATAAAATAACATAATTTATATTTTATTTTAATATTGACAAACAACATCAACTTAGAATTTTTCTTATATACTTGAGTTTCTAATTTTTTTACATTTGATAAAACGTAATAAAAAATACTATAAATTATTTTTATCAAATGCATATAAATTTATATTTGAAAAAAATTAAAAATATATAAAAATTAAAATATTATATAAAATAAGTTCTTACACATATTTGTGATTATAATAAACATTATTACTATCATTATAATAGATCTTAACAACTCGCAGTATTTTAAAATTTAGGCTAATTAGCAATTTTTTTCCCCGAATTTTGATATGTACTAAATCATGCCCCCTAAACTTTTTTGGCCGTTAAAAATTCTCCCTGAATTATTAAGACTGTTAGATTTAAGGACTTTTGTGTAATTTTAGTAAAAAAAATTCTAACATAGATGAAAGTTCAGAGGGGATGATTTAGTACATATCAAAGTTTGAGGGGCATGATTTGGTAGATATTAAAGTCTGGGGAGCGTAGTTTAGTACATAAACAATCACTGAAACAGTAAAATTGAATGAAATTAGACAAAATCTAACAATCTCAATAGTTCAAGGGGATTTTTTAACGGCCAAAAAAGTTTAGGGGAAAAAATTGCTAATTAGCCTAAAATTTATAATTTACCAAACACTCAACTCAGTTTTTTTCCACAATTTTGCTACAACTGCTTTTTCTCACAGCACAGCTGCAGCTGCTTTTTCTCACAGCACAGCTGTGCCAAACTGGCCCTCAAACCTTAGGAATTTCTGTCTACTTACTTACTATGGTGTAATAACATTTTTGTAGTATGATTATGACACTTTTGATTTCATAATGATCCATATGATATAGTAGGTCTTTATGCTATAATAAGTGATAACATCTGAATTTGCATAACATTAGTGGTGAAATACACATCATTAAGGATGCACACATATAGTGTTGGACAATCAATCTAGATGTGGGTGTCCATGGATCTAAATATTTAGCTGGTGTGAGAACAAAAAATAATTTTTATAGTTTTCAAAATACAATACGCGTTTGGTTGATGTTTTCTAATTTTTTTTTTATATTTCTTTTACTAAGAAAAAAAAACTCTAATAACCCACATTTCGACACGAACCCAAACCCAGCACAAGTTAAATTTCACTATTTTGATATTGTAATTCTTAGCTCAATGAAGGCTAATAAGGGAAACAATTTGTATTTATACATCGAGTAAAATTTAGAAGCATTAATAGAAACTTGACAAGTGACCCTAATGCTGGTAAAAGAGAGACCATTAACAACAAAAAGGTAAAATATTGAAAATAATGTAACAACTTGATTACAACCAACATAATAACAACTTAATCAATTAATAAGAACATAAACTAATTCTTAACACTACCCCTCAAACGAGAGGGTTAGATCTTCACACTGAGTTTAGAAATCAGGTACTGAAATTTGGAGTGAGTAAACCCTTTGTCACAATTTGCAATCTGATATGTTGAGGGAATGTATCTAACCTTCAATGTCTTGCTTAGAACTTTGTCTTGGACAAAGTAAATGTCTAGCTCGATATGCCTAGTACGAGCATGATAGATAAAGTTTGAAGCAAGAGCACTAGCACTCATATTATCACACTAAGTGATTGGTTGAGCAGTCTAAGGGAATTTGATTTCTTTAAGTAAGGATTCAATCCATGTTATTTCAATACTAACATGAGCAAGAGCTCTGTATTCAGACTTTGTGTTTGATCTAGAAACGAAAACTTGTTTCTTTGATGACAAAGACACAAGAGTATCACCGAAATACACACATAACCTCCAATAGATCTCATATCATCAACATCCCAATCTGTATCTGAGAAGCTAATGATGTACATTTTGTCACTACAACATATGTGAAGAACTTGAGTACTATCTTCCTTTAAGTACCTTAAGATCTTTTTGGCTGCATTCCAATGAGTATTGTTGGAGCTTTTAGAAGCTGACTGAGACATTTAACAACATAATTGATGTCACGTTGTGTGTGGCATATATATTGCAGAGCTCCAATAAAATTTATGTAGACTGTGGGATTCTCCATCTCTTTTCCATCAGAGATTGGCAGAGATTTACCAACAGTTGTAGGAGTTGGACAAGATTTTAGATGCAACATATTATTTCTCTTTAGCAAGTCTTCAATATAATTTGTTTGGGGTGAAATACAAGCCTTTTTCATATTGTAAAACTTCAATCCCAAGGAAGAAGTGAAGCTCTCCAAGATCTTTGAGAGTGAAATGCATGTTAACTTGTTCAATAAACTTGTTTAGACTGAGATTGTTGTTTCATGTAACAATAATATCATTCAAGTAAACTTGTGCAGTTTACACACATGATCTGGTTTTGTTAGATTCTTAAACCCTTCAGGTTGACACATGTAAAAATCCTCCTCTATATGACCATTTAGGAAAGCGTTATTTATGTCAAATTTTTTATTTCTCAATTTCTAGAAATTGCAATACTCAAAACAATTCTCATAGTCAAAGCTTTAACAACTGGACTGAAGGTTTCACCATAATCTAGACAGACTTTTTGATGAAAATCTTTTGCTACTAATCAAGCCTTGTACCTTTGAAAGGAACCATCTGCATTTCTTTTTACTCTGGACACCCATTTACAACCAATTAGATTGTAGTCATCAACTTTTGGAACCATGGGTGTAGGTTTTTGTTGTCTTTGAGAGCTGTAATTTCTTCACCCATAACTTGATTCCATCCATTGTGTTTCAGAGAATCTGTAACCTTGCTTGGTTCTTCACACACTGGTTTCCATCTTGCATTACTGAAATAAGTTTTTGGTTTTAAAATACCAATCCTTTCCCTGGTGATCATGGGATGAAATGGAGCTATACTTGAGGCATGAGTAGTAGTTGCATGTTCTGTTGTATTTACAATTATTATTGCTATCATGATCTGCCATGTTCTCACTTGGAGGTTCTTATGGTATTTGTTGCTTAGCAATGTATTGAACATTAGATGTTACTTCAGGATCAAGAGTGTCAAAGTTTGAGGATGAGGGATTTTGATCACTTACCTAATATTATGAAGATGTTGTCGCTGGTGATGAGTTAGGAGGTGCTTGAGATGGCATAAGATTAGCAGTGTTTTGTGACATTGTACTGAATTTTCTAAAGTGGACATTTGGTAGTTGTGACCAGGACTCATTTTGGATGAAAATCTATTTTTTTAGGTGCATGAGTGTTTAAAAAACGAATTTGAAATGGGAATTCTTTTTCATTAAATACAATATTTTGAGAGATATACATTCTGCATGTGGTGCTTAGATATTTATAACTCTTATAGGAATCATTATAACCCAAATTCACACACCTTAATGAATAAAACTGAAATTTATAATTTTGGAATGGTCTTATGCAAGGATAGCATGCAACACCAAATATTTTGACTTGCTTATAATATGGTTTTCTACAATACAGTATTTCAAATGGAGATTTGTCATGTAGAATGGGTGTTGCAAGTCTGTTTATGAGATATAATGAAGTTTGAAATGCATCAATCCTTTATTAGAGAGGCATCCTAGCTTGAGCTAAAAGGGTCAACCCCATTTCTACAATGTGCTTGTGCTTCCTTTCAGCTCTTCTATTTTGAGCTGAAGTGTGAGGGTATGAGTGCTGAAAATGAATACCACTTCCTCTAACTAAACTTTTAAACACCTAATACTCTCCACCCCAATCACATTTAATACTTTTGATTTAGTTTCAAATTAATTTTCAACAAAAGCTTTGAAATATATGAAAGCATTAAGTGCATCCAATTTTTGTTTCAAGGGGTACAACCAAGTATTGACCTAAAGTCAATCACTAACTTAGTTTGATGACAAACAAATATTTGATTATTATTTGTTACTAATCTTTTCTTGATCATTTTGCAAGTAAATTCACAAAGTATCAATATTTACTCGGTAAAGTCAAACATAATCAAAGAAGTGGATTCAACAAGTATATCAGCTACGTATTTCATAAGAGCAAGAGCTTCATCAAGAGATCAAGAATTCAAGACCCTATCCAAAAGAGGGCTTCATAAGCTCAAAGTCAAAAGTCAACCCGAAGTCAAAGTCAAAGTCAAAGTCAACTCTCAAGAAAGTCAACTTGGATCAAAACATGAAAATCAAGTTAGGAAGCTCATCTATATTAAGACTACACACAATCAAATTGTATAAGTTTACTTTAGTCTTGTTAAAGTGATTTGCATAGTACATTAAAGTTTATAAGTTAAGAGTATGGCTCACTAACTTGTGCGACAAGTTACTTTTCAAAAATGACATATAAATTTTTCAAATTGGATTTTAAGATTATTAATCTTTTAACTAATAGAACATAACTGGAATTTTTGAAATTGGATAAACGAGCTAAGAGTTATGCGCATTTTCAGTCAAAAATATTGTATTTTGCCACTGTGCCTAAACGGTTTACCATTTGGAAAACGGTGAACCGTTTTTCCCAAGAAAAGGTGAACCGTTTAAGCCTAAATTTGCATGGATTTTCGTGCACAACAGCTATAAAAGACTAGTTTTCTCCCAAACTATATATAAACTCATTTGTATCACATTTTTTAAAATGGGGCTAAGCATTTATTGAGTATACAAAACATATTAAAAATATTTTTCTCTCTTTATAAGTATTAAATCCAAGTAAATACTTTTCACACACTTGGACCCAAACTTGTTCTTATCTACTCTGGTGTGCTTGCAATTCTCTCTAGGATTTTTACATTGTATTTCATCTTATTAGAGAGAGTTTGCTTTGTATTTCAAAATTACATATACATTTTATTGAGAGGTGAGGTTGACAATAATAGAAAAATAACTCGGTTGTAGGTGAGGTTGACACCAGTTTTATAAACAACTTGAGAAGAGTGAGATTATCACTACAACAATCTGAGAGTTAGATTGGCACTTCAATAATCCAAAGAGGTTGATAGTCCTTTGGAAAACTATTGGTTGAGGTGAAGTTGACACCGGTAGAAAAAAAACTCGGTTGGTGAGATTGGTACTTGAACAATCTAGTGAGGTTGATAGTCCTTGGAAGAAAACTATTGTGAGAGGTTTGGGAAAAACCTTGGTAAAAAATTCCCCGATTGTAAGGGTTAGTCAATCCCGTTAACTTGGCTCGATAGTTAAACTCAAAGCTAGATCCATAACTTTGAAGACCAAAGACAGAGGTGGCTTAGTTATACCGAACCTAATAAAAATTGAGAGTTTACAATTTTTATCCCTAAACTCTAGTTGGTTATTTGTTTATACTTGTGATTATCTTTGTTATTGCATTAAACTTGAATATTTGCATGAATTATCTTAAAACATATTTGAATATTTGTAAAACTAGTTTAAATTTCCAATTCACCCTCCCATCTTGAAAACATATCTTGGGCTAACACCAAGTGCATCTACTAAAGTCATCAATGAAATGTATGTAGAATCTGAAGTTTGTGTTAGATGCAATATGGGCATGTCCTTATAAATCAGTATGAATCAATTCAGGTACCTTAGAAGCTTTATAGGTAGACAAATTAAAAGGTAAGCATGTAATTTTCCAAACTGATAAGCTTCACAGAAAGTTTCTTTTTCATTATTGGAAAGTTTTACATTGTTGGAACGCAGACAAGCTTAAGAACTCTAGTAGGCCTAGATGCCTATGCCACACATCCTTCTTAGAAATTTGAAAGCTGGCTACCTGAGCAACACTTGATTTTGACAAACTTAAGACACCAGATTAATACTGAGATTGCTTTTGGCTAATGACAGAGTTGTTGAGTTATGAGTTGAATTGATAGAGACCATCACTAAGCACTCCTTCCAGCAACACCTCCTTTGTGATTTTTTCCTTCACAAAACAACACTCAGGGTGAAATTCAAAAAGTACACTATTATTAAATGTCAGACTTAATACACTAATTAAGTTCTTTGTGATTTTCGGAACTAACAATATACCATTTACCAACAGTGGTTTAGATATGTTATTAGTATGAAACTTTCTAATACCAAGATGAGAAATATTTAATTCATACCATCACCTATAAAAAAATTTCCTTACCACCATACTCATGTTTTTCCACCATGTTGTTCTCATCTACAATCATATGATTGCTTGCACCACTATCCACAAACCAAGCTACACCGTCAACAACTTCAAGTGAAGCGATATAGGCTATTGCTTGCTGATTTGGTTTTTGATTGGCTTGACCACCAACTTTGGGATCAGATCCCAAGTAAGATTCATCATATCTGTTATAACAAATAGCTGTCGAATAAACATATTGACCACAAATCTGATAAGTTGGTTTGGATCCATTAAATTGGCCACCACAACTTCTTCCATTGTTACTTCCACCACCATGAGAATAGTTGCCACGACCACCACCTGAATTTTTTTTATTTGAATGATAGTTGCTTTGATTAGAATGATAGTTGCTACTTTGACCATGACCACTTGTCACTACAAAAAATCTTACTTTTAGTCACAACAAAACTTGTGACTAAAAGTGAAAAAATTGTGACTAATTATAAATATCATTCATATGTTGTGACTAAAAGGTCTGTAGCTAAAGGTATTAGTCACAAAAATTACAATTTATTGTGACTTAATGTACTTTTAGTCACAATACTTGTTGTGACTAAAACTAAATTAGTGACAACTTGTAACTAAATACTACATTTTAGTCACAAATAACATTTTGTTGTGACTTAAAATTTGTCACTAAAAGTAGCAGTTTTTTGTAGTGTGTGTTTGAGCAATTTGCTAGATTTACATTTGGTGAAACAGGGAAGTGAGTAGACTTGTTGTTTCTATTGAGGCTTAGATTCTGGAGGCGCTCCATCTTGTTATCAAAAGCTAGTAAAATTCCTTGCAGTTCTTGCCAAGTAGTAGAAGGATGAGACTTGATTTGCAATACAATTGGTAGGTACTCAATATCTAGAACGAATGTTACATTACATATGATTTGATTTTTTGGATAAGGTTCATTTGTCAATGTTAGTGAATATGACCAGGCCTTCTTCTGCTTCAAATAATCCTCCACTGATGTTGAACCCTTACATGTTGATTGAATCAGCACTCGAGTATTATCCATTTTCGACTTTGAGTGTGCTCTATACATGTTTTTGAGAGCTTTTCACAATGCAACAACTAATTCACAACCTACTACCTCAGTAGTTATTCCCTCAGTCATTGAACTGTATAACCAATCCATTAATAGTTGGTCACTTACAATCTAATGCTCAAATTTTGGATTGATAGTCACTCCAAAACTAAATTCACCTTCAATTGTTGCTAGAGTTGGAACAAACTCTGCTGGACACGGTCGAGTGCCACTAACGAATCCATCATCGTTGAATTCGTATGACAGTAGATACCATAGTTTTGTAAAATACATAATTCTTTTTGTCAAGCTTCAGAGGAAAGGGTTGATTCAATGTCTTTAAAGGTTGGGTACAGTTTGGTACAATGGTTGGGAAAGATGAGCTTACGACACTTGCTGCAACAATGGTGGTGACTTGAGGAGTCTGAGAATGGGACGACATTGGTGCAGTCCTTTTTTAGCTCTGATACCAAACATTACACTATTTTTATATTGTAATAATGAAGCTGAGGGGAACAATTTCTATTTATACATGAGTAAAGTTTACAAGCACTAATAGAAACTTGAGAAGTGGTCCTAATGCTAGTAAGAGAGAGACTGTAACAATCTGATTACAACCAACATAATAACAACTTAATTAATTAATAAGAAGATAAGCTAATTCTTATCAGTATGGATCAAACCTCAGACTCATATCCAGATCTCAGACTCCAACTTGACCTCAAATCCTGGACCGTAGACACCCGACCCTAGACCTCAACCACGAACCTAGACCCAAATCCTGGACATTAACCTCGCTCTGGCCCCGAACCTTAGACCTTGACCTGGACCCAAACCTAGACCCAAACTTGGCCTCAAACCCAAACCCCGTCCCCAGAACTCGACCCTGAATCTAGATTTGGCCCCAACCCCGAAGCCTGGCCCACGACCCTGGACTCGAACCACAACCTCGGCCCCAGACCCGAGTAAGTGAGACAAAATGTAAAAAGCATATATATTAGACCAAAAAATAAGTTATTTTTTAAATAGAAAATAACACTTTGATGTTTTCAGATTCTTTTGTAACTCAATTTTCAAAAAAAAAAAAAAATTTGGCCAAACACCCCTATTAGTTTTTAAAAGCAATTTTCTATTTTTAAAAAGTTAAAACAATTTTTTAATTATGGAGCTAAATATCCTCTTAATCTTTGCAGTTGGAGAAAGTTTCAAATTTATTGCTCGTATATAAACTAACTACAGCCAAAACACACGTATAATGCCAAAATCTTATAAAGAAGTAAAAAGATCGTCAATATGTTAGCATATTTATTTTACCTTGAACTGTTTAGCAAAGATAACTTCTATGATTGAATATACAAATCTCAACTAGAATAGGTTTATCAGTTTATGGTCATCACTATCCTTATTAGGCACTGGTTCTGATCCATCTTAGTTCTTCCATAGCCAAAAGAGAAAAAATAAAAAATAAAAGAAGGCAAAAAATTGTACACGTGCAATGAAAGTGTAAAAGTTTCTTCCTTAACGAGGGAGAAACTTGAAAGGTGTGTAACTAAAAAAAGCATTTAACTGCCATCATGCCAAAAGCTGTGGTATTCTTGTTTTTCACTTGGATGTTAAGGTCAGTAATTCCAACAAATAAGAACTGAAAATCATTTAAAGCCAAAAGAAGATTATGCTAGTCATAACAGATACCATGTAATCGTTGACTCTTAACTTATAGTATCAAGCAAAAGAAATCAATGTGTATATATATATATAGATATAAATATATATATATTCACCTTATATGATATGCAAAGTTAAGGAAATGGTGAACAAAAATTTATGTTCAAATTGTTAAATGCAAAACCATAAGCTGATCAAACAATCCAAGCAAAATAGCAGTAAGGAACATAATGAAAAGAGGTCCGTCTGTGCATCCAAATATGGTGTCTAGCTACTAAAAAGAATACCACTGAAAATGAAAAGATGAACTATATATACATTTACAGATGACTGTAAAAGCAGCAAAACAAAGGTATAGGTTTGCTAATTTTGCTGACCTCCTAATAATCTTCTACCAATATATGTTTACATAATAAATTAAACACATATATACCAATATATGTTTACATAATAAATTAAACACATATAAAGTCTCTGTACATTTTTATGTGATTACATTTACACCAACCATTACGACTACCCTACAATTAGATATAAATACTCATAGCAAGGCTCCATTGATAAGCTCTGAAATCTAAATATAAACAAAGTTATATACAATATATGACTAATTTGAGAAGTCGCCAGACAAATATATGACACTTTCTTCTCTTACACAGAACTAACAGAAACAAGATATTTGGAAAACAAAAGGCTAATAACAAGGAGAATATACTAGTTAAAGTTCTAAAGTGAAATGGGTATTTATCAAGTACTAACTTTGGGCCTCCAGAACTATAAATCAGGATTTCTGGACGCTCCAACTTTTCCAACCTACATTGCTTAGCCATCCAAACTGAATTAGCGGTTGTGCTGATTGTAGCTTTAGTAGGTGAGTTCGGTATGGAATTAGTAAATTCCTTAAGCCTGCAATTCATGTAAAATAAACGTCACATCAGAAGCATAAATTCATGAGCTATGGCTTCTCATTCACACCTATTTGCAATTAATAATGAACCAGCCAAACAGTAACAACAACAAAAAAGTCAAATACAGCTTCATATTCTTAGTACATTTTATGAATTGGGACAAAAAAGACAATGCAACATAGCATAACCATAGTCATCCTATCCTATGATTTTGTAACAATACGCATACCTGTAATGCACATTGTCCTGTAAAGATGAGCAACATGAACATCTCCTTTAGTAGTCATATTCTTTCTCTCAAGACACTCAAGAAATGCTAAGTCAGCCTTCAATAACTTAGCTTGATCATGAGTATCATAACCAATATCATGGCAGTAGCAGCAAAAATCCAACCAATCAATAGGTCGTTTGTCCCAAACAAGCGATCCATTATCCTTCCCACTTGACCAATTGGGTCCACAATAATGCCCATACCGGGGAAATAGCTGAGAAAGAAATGCTCTCACGCCTGTATGCCATGGTACCTTCGACACATATGGCTTAAAGCGCACCGGGGCACCCCGAAGCTCATTGTCAACTCCCCCTCGAGGCAGGGCACGCTTTCTCAGCCCTCTATTTATAGTAGTTGGTGTCTTTTTACCATGGGGAGTCACCCATGGAACAAAGGAGATAAAAGACCACTTCCAAAATTTTACATCAAGAGAAGTCTTTTGCTTTGTGTCTTCTACTAATAGTGCATCACTAGTATTGGATTCAATGGATGCAACCATATCATTGTTCAATTTGTTTGTTTGGGTTCTAAGCCAAGGCATGTTATCAAGTAAATTTGACTTCATTTTTTTTTAACAAAAGTTCATTTACTAAACACACACTATTTAGGCACCATAACATCTCAGATTCCCCTTTCCTGCCAAAAGAAATTACACAAATATAACCATTACATAAATGTTTACAATAGGTTACATCAAACCAGAAAACTTTACTTTATTGGTTTAAAATTAATAACATTCCCCAAAAATAAAAAGCTTTAATTTGCCAGTAAAGGAAGAACAATTTTTACCAATATGAACATAAAAAATGAGAAAGGAAAAGAACAAGAATTTAAACTTTCAAATTTTGATTCCTTTTACAGGAACCAAAAGGTAGAGTGAAGTCACTGGAAATCTTTGAAGAAAGAAAGAAGACAAATTTGAATTGTTTCTCCGTTACAAAATTATAGCGAAGGCGAAACAAGAAAAGGAAAAAAAGAATAAAAAAGTAATACATTGGGTTAGAGTTAGAGAGAAACTGACCTGTGGAAAATTCTCGAGAGTTTTTATTTCGAGAAGGAAGAAATGGAAGATAATGAAAGAGAAAGAGAGAATGAGGAAAGGGAAAAGATTATAGTTTTAGATGAGTTTTTGTGGAATGGATTGCGTGTGGTGCGGTAACCACATCCACATATTAATTTCATACCATATTCCTAATCCCTTTTGATTTCTATAATTAATTCACCTCATACACTATAGTACTACTCCTACATGTAGTAATATATATCTATTTTTTGAATCGCTTAAACGAGTAATATCTTTTATTAAGCAAAATATATTTTTATATATAAAATAAATAATTTTTATTGGTTTAGTAAAAATATTTTATTAAATTTAACGGTGTTAGAAGGGTTGATTTTTTTAAATATATAAGTATTATTATTATTATTATTTTAGATTAATTTAAATATATATTAATATATTATTTATAATTTTATTATTTTTTATTGTTATTTTTAATATTAAGAGTAGGTTCAATTTTAATATTCTTAAATTTTATATTTATTTTCCTCAAATTTTTAAAATTTTAAATATTGTATTTTTGAAAAAATTAAAATATTAATAAGTGGTTTCTTTTTTATTTATAAAATTTTAAAAATACATATAACGAAAATAAAAATTAAAAATATAACGAAATATACGTGTAATATTTCACGTAATAATTAACCTAGTATAAGGACATAAGGGTATGAATAAGTATTATTAAGAAAATTTAAATTTTTGTGTTAATTTTTTATTTAATTTAAAAATTCTATCATTTTATATTATATGAACTGAGATTATTAGAGAAAAAAAAATTATTTAGAAAAAAATGTTGAATTTGTTTTAGATATATTTTATATAAAACATTTTTTTATTTAATATAAAAGAAATATTTTTTTATTTTTTTAATTAAGTTAGTTAAATTAAGTATTAACATTAAAAATTTAAATTTATCTTTTATTATTTGTTATGAGATCAAAATCTAATAATTTAGTATTTTAAAATTTTAAATTTATAATTAAATATTTTCAATAATAATATCCAATGAAAAGTGTCTCTCCCTTAAAAAAAAACATTAAAAAAACGAATTACTAATATGTTAATTACTTGTACACAAGTCTAGCTTCTTTATTAGCCAAATAAGACTAGGATTTTCACCGAAAAAAAAAAAGTAGGATGTTTAAACCATTTTGGGAGGGCTTCCTTAGATACAGATTTGTACACTATTTTTAAATGTTAGATCATAATTTGTCTACTGTTCAATTTTTTTTAGGGGTCTAGGGGTCAAGTTTAAAACACCTATTAAACACAATTAGTTCATACTTTTAATAATAAAAAATCATTAATATTAAATATGTAATTTAAAAAAATTCAGCCACAAATAAATTCTCTCAAAAATCTCATAGTCTTCCACCACTATCGTGGGTTTATCTACCATTATAATTTTTATTGTCATTGTCGCTACTTTAATATTATCGATGTTTAAAAATTTGTTATTTGCTATTGTTGTCATTGTTACTTATTGATTATTGTTATTACTGTATTTTGTTGTTGCTGCGATTATCGATGGTGAGTAAAATTTTGTATTTTAATGCAACAAATTTTTTTATTTAGTTAATTAATTAAATAATCTTGTTGGAAATATTTTACCAGGATCTAGATTTACTAACAAATATGTTGATTAACATTCTAAATATGAATATCTCTAAAACAATAAAATTAAACACATAAGAGTTTAGAAAACCTTACATTGGTTGCAGCGGAATATAATGACTTTTTCCGCTCAGATCTCTAACCCTTGTTCCTTACTGTCGCAGAGTATTAACAAAATCTGAGCCTGAATCTCTTTCTCTCCTTCGGGTTTGGTTACCACCGTCTTATTCACTATGATTGAGTACTTGACTTGCTATGTGTGGGCATGACACTCTATCACTATAGGCTGAAATAGGAAGAACAATGAAGGAAGTGAAATCACTATGGAAGAAAACTCTCTCATCTACTAGTTGTCAAATAATGAAAACTAGATTTTGGCAGGTTGAAAAGTCAAGTTGACAAAGTGGATGAGATGAGAGCATCATGTTCATTTTATAGTGTTTCATCTAGCGCTTAGGTTTGAATTATATGGATTAAAAAATAATAAAATATTGGGCAAAAATAACTTAATAGCCGGCCACAAAGTGAACTACTTTCTAGTTACAATTTTGCCACTTTATTCCAACCAGTTATTTTTCTTTCAATAATACTATATTTTCCAATTCAATCCTATAAATGTCAAAACTGTTTATTTAATAATTATAATTAATTATCAAATAAAATTGTCATATATATAATTTATTAATTAGACCATACAAAACCTCTTAATTAATAAATTGATCCCAAAATCTCTTTTCTTCACAATTAAGCCTTACTTAAAGAAAAATCATAAATAAGATATAGTCTAATTTTAGAATTAAAATTGAATACTTAAAATCAATTAACTAAGTTTGCAAGCAGTATTATCTCAATTAGTGAAGGGGTCATGGGCCTATATAATCAAGCTTTCAATAAGTAGATCTAGAATTTACTAAGTAAATTCTCTAACTGATTAATTCCGCTTTGCGCCACTATAGAATTGGAATTGAATACACTCTCAATTATAAAGAACACTCTATATGTACCACGATATAGATACGTTATGATTATCCATTGTTACAATCCTAATAGTCAAAGATCGTCTATACATGATCTACACTGAAAAGGACAAATTTACCGTTCTACCCTTCAATGTATTTTATCCTTAAAACACTTAGCTACCTATAAATGATATTTCAGTAAACTAATATAATTACTGAAATGAGATCTCAATCATTTATCTCTATTCAGCCAAGCTCGAAGGAAATCATCGTTTCACTTCTAAATACTTATAGAAGTTATAGATTTCATACCTATGATCAGCGCTTCCACTCAATTGAACTACCATGTTCTCAACATGTAAATATCCGACAGAACCATTGGTTAGCTTTCACGAACAACTTGAAGAACATAGATAATACAATTAAGCTAAACCTAACCATATCAGGATTAAGATCCATAGACCTAAGATCAACCATTGATATTGACTTAGAAAGATATAACAGTAAGTTTATGATATCTAATCCAAGATCAATATCGGTCTCTTCCAATGTATACTCCATACATTCGATACTGGTAAACTTTACCAATGCCTTGGAAATGACATAACACTTATCCAAGGTGTAAGTATACCGTATCGTCGATTATCATGTTAGTCTAAATCCAATGAACTGACAAATCATGAGAATTAAACTTTTGAACATATAATCATGATTATATTCCACTTTATTGACGACATTATAATCGTGAATAAATAAATATGTTCTAGACTTAATAGAATTCATACATTAAACATAATCATGAAATAAATCATGTGAACCATGCAACATAGAATGATTTTTGATTTTTTATTAATTAGTAAATCTGATTATATTGAAATGGATTTTATTTAGGGCACAAAACCCAACATATCTATCTCCTTATAACATATATATATGTCCATCTCCTTACAACATATATATATGTCTATCTCCTTACAACATATGTATATATATATATCTATCTCTTTACGTAACCAAATGTCTATTTCCTTACACCTCATATATATGTACGTCTATCTACTCCTCTCATCTCGTATTTTGAAATAGACAGCCAAATATTTTTATTTAGCCCAATGTATGACTTTTATAAGCAATTTATATCCAAGCGTCTGTCTAACTGATTAGACCAACAAGATGACTTAGTTTAGAAAAGAGACCCTTTGAAGAACTAATTATTCACACAAATATTACTCAGCAAAGATAGCCACATACCCGCATGTGACAAGGACTACTCAATCGCCATGCTTGAACCATTCATGCAATTTTCTTATCTCAAACAGCAAGACACGCATACACCGCTTGCCTTAAGCAGGTAAACCACTTGGCCAACACCCAGGTTATTCAACAGTAGCACCTATTTTGATATTATTAACTCCCCAACTAGAATGAATTTCGTTGGAGAGTGAGGGACAAACTGTAGAGGTAAAAAATTGCTTAATATTTACAACATGTAGCACCTAATTTGACTTAAGCAGGTAAACCACTTGGCCAACACCCAGGTTATTCAACAGTAGCACCTAATTTGATATTATTAACTCCCCAACTAGAATGAATTCTCGTTGGAGAGTGAGGGACAAACTGTAGAGGTAAAAAATTGCTTAATATTTACAACATGTTTAAGAAGCCTAATATGCAAGTGAGACGGGCCCATCAGTAATGAACCCGATATTATTAGGCCCAATAAAGTAGCCAGACAAACTCATTAGGCCTTGAAATAGACAAACATGTGAACTTATGGGCCATGAGCCAGTTCACCCCGCAACCAGGTCCAAGCCTAGCCAATCAGCCAAACGGGTGGAACCAAGTATATATTGAACCAGTCAGAAAGACAGTTACTATTCCCTTAAAATTAGGAAAGCAACCAACTTGAACGAGTCTGATGGGTGACGTGGACGGAGGGCAACGGTACTGAGGACACACGATAAAAAAATCATAAGGTAGACACAGGGCATCGAAGATTCGATACTCACACTACTCACTTGCTCAAGCAGACAGTCGTCTTTTCTAAACTTTTCTCTTAAGCCTCACCACCATAGTTGTTCCTTTAGTCCGTTTGTTCGCTTATCCACTCATCCGTCCGGCTACCATTTACATTTCATTTATTTTTTGTTTTTGTTATTTTTTACTACAATCATACTAACTTGAGCATCGAAGTTGGCTGACACCCCACCGTTGCTCCCAATTGAGCTTTTGTCTCTCTCTTTGTTGTTGACAGGTTGCTAGTACCCAAATTTCGTAATTGTAGATTTCACCCTCTACAATAACTAACTTAAAGACAATTCCTAACATAAACAAATGTTGAAATTTAATCAGTTTTATCATAGGTCAGATTATTATTAAGTTTTATTTTAACAAAAAAAAACACTTCAGGATTCTATTTGTACTATTTTGAAAAATACAAAGTCCATTTTGTCATTTAACAAAACTGAGAGTCCAATTTAGTAACTTTTACAAAACACAAGATCCAAAATAGTATTTACCCTTTAAATAAATAGTATCTTTTAGTTTTATATATTTTTAAATTAATATTAAAAATTAAATGTCCAATTAAAAGCTTCTATGTAATCCAATTACTAATTAGATTAGATGATTAGATTTTGATATTTAATTAAATTGGATGAGGATTAGATTTTGAAGTCTAATTACTCATTGAATTAGATCGAATTAGAAAAAAAAAAAAATTAGAGTACATCGGATGTCCAACCCTAATAAAACCCATTATTTAACCAACTTAACAATACAAGTGATTTTATTAAAAAAAAAAACACACAATGTGATTCCACAAAATGGCAAAATAAGAGCATTGCACAAATCGATTCCAAACTGTTTCTCTTACAACATTGTGCTCAATAATATTACTTACGCCTACTATAGACACATCAAAGAACGCTCTGTTTACAAATCCCAAAAGGAAGAAATAATAATAAAATTAAAACAGACAGAGAGACCAAAACACCTATTCATAAGGGATCCAGACACAACTTCTCCAACGAAATAAAAAAATTAAATATGAAAAACCAGTGAATTATATCACTACAAAGGATATTAACATATGCAAGCATAATTGAAGGATATACAGCAAGGTGTCAAACTATTTTGCTTGACTCATTTGGTGAGCATCATCATTTCTCGACATCAGTTCCATGGAGGAGATGATGGTCTATACACAAAGTCTTGTGCTGACGTTGTACCATAGTTCAAGTCAAGGTTATGAAGTTGTTCCATTAGTTGAGAACGTCTCTCCTTGAAAAAATCAAGTCGTGTTGTCAATTCGACTAAAGCAGAAGATGGGTGTCTTGGATAATCTGCCACCTAGAACAAATGGGATGCAGATGATTAGAAATATACAGTAATCAGCGGAGGCATGAGTCACTTAGCAGTAACACAAAAGACAGCAAATTTCGTAAATTGAGCCTAAATGTTGGTTTGAGAAACTGTCTTACTTCAGCTGCTCTAGAAGTGGAGGGCACTGCAGCAGAATCAACAGCTGAAAGATCGTCCACTGACATACTGGTGGATGCCTCTGTACTCTTTGAATCACTCAAACTAGTTGATTCCATGAATGGTTTCCGACCTGGCTGCCTGTTGATGCTACCAGATGACAATACTTGTCCTTTCATATTTCTCCAATCAGTTCCCAACAAACTTTCCTGTTGGGAAGGAATTAGGATTAATATTGGTGTGTATTTGGGAAAAGGATTTCCTACAAGTACAGGATAGCAAAGCAGGGCACAGGGAAAATAATGGTGAACTATGCTATTTTTAAGAAAACTGCTACGAAACATGTATGTCGTATTTCGCCAAGTCCACCTTGACTAAAAATTAGACAAACCTTACCATTAAAAGATTTTAATTTTTAAATTTACTTATTTCAGACAGAACAAAATGAGAAAGACAAGTGGAAAGGTATAGAACAGAGGAAGCGCTAAAATTAGGACTACACTTTCTTTTTTCCTTGTGTGCATCATTTGAATGCTTTTTTTCCAGCTCAGGACTACACAGTTAAGTCAACCCACTAACTGTAAACATATCCTTGGTAATTTTTACTTCACTAATAATTAAGCAAAACCATGGAGCCTCAGAAGAAAGCACAAAGACAAACAGAAGGAGCAAGATAAAATGATTATCAAATTCTAGGGTAATATATTCTTGACTGAACTAAACAAAAATGGCAGAAGCTTAAAAGACCTACCTCAGTAGTCCTTTGCTTCCTTTCATGATTACAGAAAGCAAGACTTGTGTCAAAATCTTGCTGAAGAAATCTTCTGCAGAAAACCAAAGAGAGAAATTACAATTAATTATAATAAAAATGCACTTCCACATTAGCAATGCATGTCAATGTCATGTATAATGTAGTGCGTGTAAAGGAGATAGTGATATGTGAACATAAGATGTTTGCAAGTTCCAGAGCATAAAAATGGAGATAGACATCAATCCAAACATTTTAACCATAAGACCTCAGAATAATCTGACAGGACCTTAATTTTAGAACGATAGTGCAGAAACATAGAATATCAGCATGAAAGAGAAAGATAGTGATAATGATAGAGTGAATGAGTTTCTGTATTGAACAGGTAAAATCTGGTACGAGTGTTGGAGGTAATTTGAGACATCTTCCACTCACCCAATTCAAATCCATAAGGACCCACATGCCTAATTGATACCCACAGATTTAAAGTACTAAATACCTAGCTGGAATATAACTAATTATACTCACACAAGAATAGGGTAAAAAAAATCAATGACATGAAAGGACTTTCTTATTAGGCCTAGCATATTTACAATATTGGGGGCCTATTATAGTCTTTCTGAATTAACCCAAGACACTGACATCCCAAGTATAACAATAACAGAGTAATTTCTACTCACTGCTGAGAATTATGAGTTTGAACATGTTGATAACGATCACATGCATCAGACAAGGAACCATAATGATTTTGCCGCTGCTGATTAAGTTGATGATGGAGTTCTGCAACTTTCTGCTTCAATCTGGCAACATCAGCTTCTGCAAGCGCAATCTCCTCTAGCTCAGCCCTTGTCTTCACATCAGGTTTAGCAATAAGAATTTGTATTACACAAGCATTTGAAAGAAACAAGTAAGTTGAGCTGCATAAACCTTGGAATCCATGCTGCGGGAACTGGAAAACTGTCCGGTAGACATGCTCAAACCAACTTCCAGTGCAGCTCTAAGATCTCTCTCAGCTTGAAGCTGCTCTTGCAATCTTGAAACCTGCAGTCATTACAAAGGTAGAAGACTTTAGACATAATATATAAACTAGCTGTTGCTCACAGGTGCATTCACATTCCCAGTAACAGAAGTTGAGATGGATCGTAAATGTAGATTTTTTACAGGAAGATGTTAGCATCAAGTACTGACATTATTATTCTTGTGCTGATTTATATATGAAACAGAATAAAATAATCATATATTAACACACGAAAAATGAAAAAAAAAATGCATAACAGCATATATTGACACTTAAAACTATTTTAGCATAACTCATATGCCTCAGTCACCAAGGCACTCACTTAATAGGCCCTTCTGTTTCAAGAAGGGGCAACAAGAAAAAAAAATATTCTCCAATTGCATGCTTAAAAGGAGACATAAAAGAATAACCTGCTCCTTTGACATTTGTTCACCCCAATGGTTGGACGGGCTAATAAAACAAAGCAAATTAAAAAAATGTAAACACGAATATATAGGTTCTGCAAGGAAAATTGGAAAGTAAAAGATAATGCAAGCATGCCCCACAAAAACTAACAGTGGAGAAACTATTCCACAAAGACAAGGGCCTGTCTTGTACCCTTGTAAAGATTTTCCACTTTAACAATAAGAACACTACAAATTTGGCTTACACACTCTCACCCTACACTTTTGACACCTCACTTCATTTCATAAACTCCTCTAAACAAAAGAATGCATAAAGACCTAAGCATAAGGTGGCCTTGTCACCAATGCAGTATCTAACACATGCTTATGCTTTTTTATGAAAACTGCAAGCATATATCCAATGGAAAATACTTGATCTGAGGGAATATGAACTTCTAAAGCAGATAGGCTGTACATAAACCTAGGGAAGAAAGTGCAACAAGTAAAAGAATCGTACGTCTTGTTCAAGTGCCAACCGTCTCTCATGCAATGCTTGCTTCCTTCTCTCTAAGCTAGCTTGTAGAATTGCATTTCCTCTGGCCTATAATAAGTGACAAATTCAGTTAGCGATATCAACAGCTTCCAGTGTATTTTATTTAATAATTTAGGGAAAGAATTATACCTCCTTTGCAATCCTGTGTTGCAAGTCATTTTTCGCAATTTCAAGCCTTCGGATTGCAAGCCTACAAAATCATATAAATTTAGGTTACTTGTAATAAAGTATACAACAGAGATGAGAACTCAACAAGAAGTTGCTTAAGCTGTACAATAATTTTTTAATATTTAAAGTCAGAGATCTTAGAAATGACCAACATAGTTTCTTTAACTAAAAGATATATATTTGCCTGACAAAGCCCAGTTTTTGCTGTCAAAATCTCATTCCTTTAGAAACTGATAGTCAATCAGACCAACTCACTCTAGGAGTAGCAAAAGTTACAAATAAGAAAAACAACCAACACTATACCTCATAGCTAACACAATTAACACGCCTTACAAGTATACCAGTAACATAAAGATTTAAAATTTCCTAAGAGAATGTCATGAGTTCTTTTTAAACTAACTCGCATAATGATGTCATAAAACATAATACTTAAACATTATGAATGAACTTTGCATAAAATTAAAAAAAAAAAAAAAAAAAAAAAAAAAAAAAAGAGCAAGTTTGAAACCCGAAATTGAGAAACTTACTCCTCCTCTCCAGAAGAGTCAACTGATTCCATTGATGGTGTCTTTCTAACCTGCAAGAAGACCATCATAAGCGAATTAAATGTCTTTTCATATTAAATATCATAAAATTTAGACTTCTGCTCAGGTCCTCTTCTTATAATAAAACACTAAGCATACGCATATGAACAAGAGCAATCATTAATAAATGTAAAAGTTATCTCCGTACGATATTGTCAAATAAACCAAGCTACACCGAATCTTTTATATAATTAAATAATAAATTCTAAAACTAGTGTTGGAAGATTTCTTAGTCTATTTATGTTAAGTGTGGATGTGATGTAAATATAGTTTATTTCTTTCCCAGTTAAGCTGATTATATGTTTAACATTTAAGGATATTTCCTTAGTCTACTGAAAATACTACATATATCGAAGGTTGTACTGCTATTCATATATCAATAAACAATATACACAATTTTTTTTTTTGGAATTTGAAATCAGATATTCATTAAACAAGAAATTAAACACATAATTAAACAAAAGCAAATTGAAAGTAAAACATGGTCAAGATAACAATGATAGAATAATACTAAACGGCATCAGTATAATAGAATAATACATAATTTTCCCCTTTATTATAATTCTTTTATAAAAAATGACTATCAAATTTATGGTATTCAGCATAACTTCAAACAGAGATTTGAACCTGAAGAAATTTTTATTCAAACTGAATTTTCCTTTATACAATTCGGCATTAATGGAGAGCTACCAAATTGAAATTGATGCAATTTATGCCTTCTCATTTTTAATTATTTTGGAACTATTCTCATATTAGAACTTCAACAAAACTTCTGTCAAATCATAGTTGGAAGTAACTACCAAAGAATGGTGGCTCACGCTCAAATGGTAAAGTATGTGGCTTGTTCCTAAGAAGTTTGAGGTTCAAGTCCCTCTTATGTTCCTACATAGAAAGTTTTATAGTTCCCTTCAATACTGCAGGGTGAGGAACCAATTTCACAAAAACAAAAGGAAAAGTTACTAGAAAGTACACTGTATTTGACTAATGACTAGTTCCTCCTATGTGACTAATTTATTGTACCAACTCTTCTTAGACTTTTGTTGTAAATCGTGACATTTCAACAATGGATGAAAGAACACCACCATGGATTTAAAAACCACAAAAGAACAAGTATTAGTATTACTATGAATACAACTGTTATTAGCATAGAAAAACTAGAATAAGTACTTGCACTTTAAGAATCAAGGCATATTAAGGACTACTTTCACTAGTTCTACTTCTACCCCACTTTAGACTTTTATTTTTGTGTGTTTTTCTTATCCACACTTAACCCCTTGCTGACCAAATACAGGTATACAGCTTTATTGCTTACTGAGAGACAAGGATGAAAAAGAAGAATTTTTATTTATTTATTCTGAAAACAAAGAAAATATTAGCAAGTATGCTATGTAACCATTATGGAAACAAATATTACACTAAATTTCAATCTCGTAATATGCCATGTCAGCATGTGTAAAAATATGGTCTATTTCTTGGGGCATGTCTTACTCCTATAATCAGTAAACATATGGCCTAGTTAATTATATGTATCATACTGCATAACAATTTATACTAATCAACAATTACTGAATTTTAAAAATGCAACATGAATCAAATAAGAGAATAGTAATAATAACCTATACAGCTTCAGCACGACCCAAATAACTCAATCTTTACCATAAATAAAATTATTTTCTAGAGTAGAGAATGATGCATAAATGAGAAAAGAAAATAGAAAAATAAAAAAAAAAAAAAAACCATTTTGATTTTATAACACATTGATAACTGCAAAACAAATCATGAAACACTAGTAGTTCATGTAAGAAGTACAGGGTATCAAGCACGGTACTCACATTGCTTCTTCCCCAGAATGTTGATCGTTTTGAATTATGATTGGTACCACCACTGACTTTATTCATAGCCTTTCCAGGACCTGATTCAAGACCAGACAAAGGTAAGGGATGCCCTGGATCCATTGATGATAGGATCTCCCCCATTGATCGGTAAGATTCACCAGCTGGTGAAGTACTTGGATGATCCAACTCATTTGAGTTTTCATTACCTTTCTTCTGATCACCTTGTTCTTCTATCAATTGAGCTATTGGATCTCTTACTTGTTGGGGATCAACGCATAAATTTGAACCCTCTGCAGAAGCATGATTCTCTTTGGGTGAACCTACATCTGAATCATCAACCCCAAATGTCTGTGTACATAAAATGAAGTGTTTGTCAATTAAAATGTTCATAGAAGTAACTTGCATGTATCGTAAATTCCTAAGTGATCCAACATATTTCTTTTGGTCGCAGCAGAACATAGCGTTAAGTTACTGAGTGGGATACTGGCCAACTAGATGCATATTTAAACAGAAACCTTAGTAATTAGTCAATTTTTCTTAAAAGACAGTTATTTTTAGAAAATTCTCCACAACATTCAACACATACAAAATTAATGTACTTAAAACATATTTATATCTAGGGACGCATACTTGTTTATTGTAAGACAATCATGTATATGAGCATAATATAATGGAGAAAACAAAGTTGACCTTATAGTCATAGAGATCACTGCCAGCATAACCACTGCTTTCACTTAATTTCCCACTATGTACACGTTCAGGATCATCATCTGTTTCTGGATCTACTTCATTTTCCGCATCATGATAACCATTATCTTTCATATCAATATTTTCATCATCAGTAGATTCTTCACTCCCGCTGTTTTCAATCCGCGAGTCAGCCGAGATTGAGCATCTTTGTAGATTTTCATCCTGAATAAAAATCTAATAGGTAAGCAACATAATTTAATTTCTAAAGCATTATGCTTCATGCCAATGTTTGCTTCATGGCCAGAAAATAAGGATTGACAACAGGATAAGAACCACTTACATCAAAAATGTTTTCATACTCCTCCAAGAGTGTCGTAACAATTGCGTGTGCATTAGTAGCAGCATTTGCAGCTGCAAGAAGCTGGACAGAATTATCACCATTACCATCAAAATCATCTAATCCGCAGTCACCAGTTAATAGAGGACGTAAAAGCAAGGGCGCCATGCATGCAGCAACAGCAGATGGATTCATCAGATTCTCATGAGAATGAGATGATATAATATGCATCATCTTCAGTACTCTGCAAAAGGGGCATAATTAACTTGTTACTTGCATATGAAGATTTCCAATTAGAGTTGGTAGAGATACAAAATTAAACAAAGGTAATTAAGAAATGAAGCATGAAAAAATATAAATTCCAAGTACATAATGAGTATCACAAGCAGCAGGAGATTTCTCATTAAAGCAGAAGTCACTCCACAGTCAAAATTGGAGAATAGGCAAGCAGGTAGTACAAACCACGGAAGAAAATATTGGCACTATAATGTTATGGAAAATATCTTTTGGAAAATCTAGATGGAAATTTCAAAAAAAACCAGATATATATTATTAAATATACAAAAGAAAATCTTCAAAGAGAATAAAATTGAACAATTACAACAATAAAATTAGACACGTATCACATGGAATCAAGCTAAATATTTTTTACTGAAAATAATAAGAAATATAGATTAGTAATAGAGAGTATAATAAATAGAATAGTAATCAATGTTTATGAAGACGAAAACAAGTAAATAGAGCACCTCTATAAATATATATACACCTGAATTACAGTCTACAGATACTCAATATTCATATTTTTTGTTTAATCAAAACACAGTTTTCAATCTTGTAAGAAAGACTATATATGATTTTTGATCTTAGATTTTCATATATATGTGACAATAATTCAAAATAACTTTAATAAAAAAAAATTCAAAATATATAAATAAGATAAAAAAATTGGTAGTGTAACCAATATATCCCAAAATAGCCAGATATTTTGGGTTCATCAAAAAGATTACATATAATATGCCCA
Source organism: Cannabis sativa (assembly GCF_029168945.1). Lineage (NCBI taxonomy): Eukaryota > Viridiplantae > Streptophyta > Magnoliopsida > Rosales > Cannabaceae > Cannabis > Cannabis sativa. The sequence continues at coordinate 2,878,474 of NW_026870037.1, read as the reverse complement.
TCGATATATATCAATAAATGTACAGAAATAGTTTTCAGGCAGCAAAAGTATTTTCCGATAATACTCCAACTTATCGACTCCATTACTTTAGTTTTCATTTCTTTTTTTTATTTGTTCTCCGTCAAGAATTCAAATAAATTAAAGAAAATTTGTGGGCTATTATGGTAAGAATAAAAGATTCTCAGAGACATGCTGTTTTTTCCATTTACTCCTTAATTGATATTTTTTTCCCTGTTCAAAGGTCTAATTAAAGTACCAGCTGCAAACCTCTTGTAAACTGATTTTAAATAAAAAAAAAATGAGTAAACTAATATTAAAACTAATATATTTTTATTTTTAACTTCATCTCGTTGAAGCTTTCAAACCAGAAAACTCAAATGAAACCCAAAATTTAACAAACTTCAACCCAACCTATCAGATTATACATGCACAATAAACCTAAACAAGAAAGGGTAAATACATTCGGGCATCATCACAAACCAACACAACAACAAAAATGGTGGCACTAAGAACAGTTTGATTAAACTCAAACATCACAAAAAAAAACCAAAAATTAAGCCCTCACATCTGCCAAATAAGTCTTCTTATATCAATTGCTTAGGCAAATGTCAATGGAATTATAAAAAATTCAAATTTCCTCTCACCAGTTCATCTTTTTTGTTTATATTCCATGACTCTCTATGAGTTATTCCTCCGCTTCTATATATTTTTTCCTTTTCTCACTTGGTTTTATCACCACGCCAGGCAAGGGGCAAAGTTGACATTTAGTGAAATGTCTACTCTAGTCTACCATACTATAATTAACCATGAAATGAAGAACTTCTAAAAATTTGTTTTCCCAAAAAAAATCTCCTCCAAATTTATATAAATAAAAACCAACAAAGTGTTGATGAATATCATTTCAGTTATCACATATACTGTGAAAGAAATAGATATGAAGACACCTAATTTAGTTACAGTCAAAGATTACCTTTTGAAGAGGAATACTAGGCATCCATTGAGATATCATGAAAGAGAGGAGTAGAGGGATACCTTTGCAATAATCGGCGGTTTGGTTCAGGAAACGTTTCAAAGATTGCAGAGCGCATTGCACTCACTCGAGCTTCCTTTCTATCAATTTCTGAAAACGAAGCAAAAAATGCAAAGCCACATAAGCAAATAGATAGTAATTCACCTAAATTCACATGTGCAAATCCTTTCTTTTTTTTTTTTCTTTGAAACGAAACTACTTGTGTTATTAATCATGAGTTAACTAGAAATGAGGAATAAATAAAGATTCACCCAGCAACAAAGAGCAAAATACAATAGCCAAACTCTACAAAATAAAATTGCAATCTCTCAGGAATATCTTCAAACCCCTCTTCATAATGTATTCATAAAGCCACAATTTGTTTGGTTTTATCACAAATTGTAAAATTTAACAACTATTAATAAAGCAATGCATTTTGTCAAAAAAATAAATAAATAAATAATAATAATAATAATAAAGCAATACATAAATTATAAATTCTTAAACAAGGATTAATACATTTAAGGCCTTTCTTCAATACTATGTTCTTGCCTGGTAACATGTTTTAAGAATAAAATGAGAAGATCTTAAAATGTTGGGATAAGATGAAAAGTATAGAAAATAAAATAAGGTAAACAAAAACAATAAAAATTAAATATTTTATTGCTGATAAACCCTAATAAGAGGAAGTAACAAATTCTACCAACAATCAATAAAACTATTCTAAAGTTGAAAATGCCGTATTTTTAACTTTCCTTTAGTTCATTTGATTAATGTATTTTAATTACAGTACCTTCCTATTAAATTGCCACTTGGAAAAGGTATACAAATTTATTTGAGAAGCCAAGAACTTCAGTCTATCATTTTTCTTGTTATTACAATTTTGTTTTGAGCTATTATAGAAAAAACATAATAGAAACATAACATGAAACATAAATATAAAAAGAACAAAAAAGTAAGAACTTACTATGTGCCTCGAACAAGGCAGTGTTTTAAGCTACTATAATTTTGTTTTAAGCTATTACAAGAAAGATAACATGAAACATAAATATAAAATGAACAAAAAAGTAAGAACTTACTATATGCCTCGAACAAGGCAGTGCAGCAAGGTGCTGATACTGGAGAAGAAGGTAGCTCTCGCAGAACATACTGCCAACGGGACTTGGTGATTATTGAAATCAATGGATAAAGCATAATTGTCACAGATAGTATTACTTGAAACAAATACCTTAATACAGTCACCAACCACATGAGCATCCTCATTAGGATCAAATTCAATCTTGCCTACAAACAACAAAACATTGTACAATTTCATTTAGGACTGTATGTTTATAAAAATCCAAGATCATAAGCAAAACTAGAAACAAATTATCAATTCTTGAAAGATGTTTTTAATGTTCTTGCAGTCAAACAAGAGATCGTGGAAATATTGTAGCCAGCCTGAAGCAAATACCTTGTTCGTATTCTTGTACTCTTCGTTCTACTTCCTCAACATCTGCACACTGTCGTAAAATTCCTTCAACTTTAGTACCTGTTGCTTATCAAAAAAAGAGCCTTTGGTGACTGTTGAAAGACAATAGTAATTCTATGATCGATCAAATTGAATAATTCAAAACCAAAATAACTCTCTCAATAAGCTAAACACAGCTCTCGTATGAGTAAAACGATGCTAATCAAAATGGTAAAGTTCAATTTTTTTTTAAGTATGAGAATAGTAGTTCTCTTTCACTTATGGTTATGAAGCCACATAACAAACCAATGAAAATCACGCGAGCAATAAACAGCATATGAGAACAGTACAAAATGTTTATCCATGTCAGTCTTGGCTTGGTGTTCAATTTTTTTCAAGTACGAGAATAGTAGTTCTCTTTCACTTATGGTCATGAAGCCACATAACAAACCAATGAAAATCACGCGAGCAATAAACAGCATATGAGAACAGTACAAAATGTTTATCCATGTCAGTCTTGGCTTGGTGTTCCTAAGTTAACTTCCTATTGAACAGATTATAATTATCTAAGCGATATCCTATATCGGGATTTTGGATTATTCTTTACATCTTTATATTTAACAAAAAGTTCAGGAAAGTTACAGAAGCTAAGACAGAGAGAGAGAGAGAGAGAGAGAGAGAATATAGTAAAATGTATGAAATATAGATGAGAAAACAATGCACTTCTTAACTTCTCCTTTTAATATCAGTGTCCAATTTGCAAGAAAAATCTTGATAAAAGATTCTACCTAATTAATTATGACCTTTTAAAACATAAAATATTTATTAAATAAAAAATAAAAAAGCCAAGCAAACCTAGAAAAAGAAAGAGAATGTCATATAAATTGAAGCTGATATGGACCTAGCCGTTAAGCTGCATTACCATAGTAACATACATGTAATTATTTTCTACTACATATTTATAAAGGTTGAAATGTCATTGATGGTGTTGAAAAAACAACTGACCAAAATTTTCCAAAAACCGTAAAGCTTTCTCAAGGAAAGATGGACTTCCATCAATATCTTCTAATGCAAGCAAAATTGGTCGTCCAATAACTGATGACTTAACAGGACGCTTATCCTTCCCTATAAAAAACAAGGAATATTCATAAGTAAAGGAACTCGAAAAATTTAATACCATCACTAAATGAAAAACTAAAAGAAGTATCAGTTGCTCAAGTACAAACATTGATGAGGGAAAGACCCTTCCATTGTGTCATTTGTGTCATTACGAAAAATCCCATTATGTCCCATAACAATGGCAGCACTTGGTGCTTGTGCGAGGGCATGTTCAAGGGCAGTCTTCCATTCATATAAATCTTCTGATGTCTCAGCCTGAAAATTGACAAAGTAAGAGAACATGAAAATAATTTCTCAGTAGCACAGTACATTTTACACTGCTCTTACAGAGAAGAGTAGACAAAACAAAAATCTAATAGTTCAGTGCATCACCTTAAGGGTAAAAGCTCGGCCATCACGCCCATCAGGAAATAAAACTGTCAACAGCTTTTTATCTTCTCTAACAACAACACTATAAGAAACAAGTTGCAAAGATTGAGTATACAGCAAAAGCAACAGCGTAGCACTAATATAATTCCATTGTTTTCACATACCTTCCAGAATTGTTCAAGTCAATGCCACCCAATGTAAGATTTACTTCACCCCCTTTTTGCGGAAGTGCACTCTATAAATACATACCACACAGTTTATAACTTGTATTACTTTGTCATATAAATGAACACCAACTCAGCATTATAATACTATAGAAATAAAGCTAAGTACAACGACAACAAAAAACTTGCATAAAAATACAAACTGTTTCTCACCAAACATGCACAGTAAAATTGACAACTACTTGAGTAACCAAAATAAAAGGGATAAAGTATGTAGCACTAACAGGATCATTCTTGAAGAAAACCAGAGAAGTGCGTGTAAGAATAAACCACCGCTTCTTCCAAGACTTCCAGCCAATTCCTGAAATTTCAACAAATAAAAATTGAGAAGGTAAGTCGTAAGGTGACCATGTTATGTGAGGGCATTAACAGAAAGGCATATTTCTTTTCCTTTTAAAGATCATAAAATATCCATATACGTAAGAAGTAAATGCCTCTACTACACCATGAGCCGTCTAGTTAAATTAAAAATCAATTTAAAATGCACATAAACTGTAAGATGATTGAAAAAGAAAGGAAAAAAACAGCACACGCCCTAACTACCATATTGTCCACATATCAAACATTCAAATGCAGAAGCATTGCAATTTACTACATTAGGCATAAGACATGTCACATCTTCGTCACTCATTTCTAGAGCTTATGGAAACGATTTTCAGTTACATTGTCCATTTCAATACAATGGCATTTCTCCGAAGCAACTTGCATCATTTTGTTCACCTTACTTTGTTAATTAATATATCCCGCCAATCTAAAAATAGAATAATTGAATCATACAAAGGATTAATACTAAAATTCTATGGATTCTATATGGAAACATTTAACATCATTCCTATATGAAAACGGCAGCATTTATTGATAAACGTTACAGAGATAACGTATAGACAATTTAGTAAGCATTTTTAAAATGTATAGATAAATTTATAAAGGACTGTTCGTACTTCCAAAATCTAATATGTTGGACAATCTGAAAGCAAGTTCAATGAGTGCGATAAACAGATCAACCAAATTATTGATTGGAACAAAATATAATGTGTTAGTGCACATGCACCCAATTAGAACAATTTAAAAGAAATATTCTAGGGAAATGTATACACTAAGGGAAGGAGAAAACTGTTTACCAACCTTTTGAAGATATGAAAAGTGGACCACTCTTGAAAACCTGCTGAATCATCATCTGTTAGTAAAGGGCCCACAAAGGCAGGCAGGGGGGAGTTCATATTTACAGCAAGCACAAAGATATAGAATGCAACAAGAAAATTATGAAACACAATAAGCTATAAATTTAACAAACAGCATTCCAAAAACTCCAATGGAAAACAACAGAAGAACCAAAAACCAAACAAATATATCACATGCAAAGAAACTGCCAAGTGACTGAATTTACATTAGACAAAACAAAATGATCACATCTAAGAGTTACAAAGCTTGTACATAACAACTATAAAAATTGAAGTGTTGCAAAATAGATTCAAATTTAATTTGGTAACTGTTTACATGAAGTTATAGAGCGAAAACTCATCGCACAAACTCTGAACTTATGATAACTTTACGGAGAAATTAGAGCATAATACAAATTCCAAACCGGGCATCAGGGTTGCTTAAATTTCTTTCCATCTTCAGGAAGAAAAAATAAGGAAATGTATACTGTCAGAATAGCAGAAAAATTAAACTTAAATTATTGACATGTATACCATCAAGAGGAAAAAATAAGGAAATGTATACTATCAGAATAGCTGAAACATAAAATCTTAAATTATGGACAAGTTATCGCACAATTTAGAATCATCATGATATGTGCCCTGAACTATTCCTCAGTCTCATCATAAACTTTATATAAAATGCAATTTAGAACTTTAAGAAAAAAAACAAGGAACAAACAATGATCTCCCTCTCTTTCCCTAACTACGAAAATGAGTAAGGAAATTAAGTCATCAAGTATATATTTCATTTAGAAGCATAACAAGCTTACATACTCCCCAGTCCCCACTATGTGATATAAAAAGGAAAAAAAACAACCTGCATTTCAAGTTCGAACAACACAGTCCACATTCGTTTAAACCTAGGGTCAATTTCCATCAAACTAAACTAAGTAAAGTATAAATGCCATAAGATCCAAACACTTTCCGGTCAATCTTCAGTTCATTTTCTCAGTAACCAAACAAATGAAAGAAAAGAGAGATGAATACCGTATTAGGAGCAACTGGTCGAGGACGCTCGAAAGTCGCTAAAGAAGCTGCCATTTTCTCCGCTTACCATTGAATGTCAAAAAACCTTTAGACCTCTCAGTGAGTTCACAATGAGTCAACCCGGCCGAGACGAGTGCCACATTGATGATAATCGTTAGTAGATCGGAGACCAACGTTAAAAATCGAAGCGATCTGAAGACAAGAACAAAAAGAAGTTTTCAGAACGATTCAATAAAACCCTAGAAAGCAAGCTTAAGGTTCGATTGTACAGATAGATAAACAGATAAGAATTAAATAAAACAACAACCGTAATTATTTTACCACAGTATCTTACTCTGATTTTTCGCCATATTTATCTCTTGAAATTGATTTAGAGAGAGAGAGACAAAAAAAAAGGGGGGGAATGTGAGACAAGGTTCGTAATTAAAAGGGTTAGCTCAGAAAATTTTGCCGGAAAATTAATATGGTAGAAAATATTAATTTTCTCTCTAATTTTCCCTTATTGGATTAGGTAGAAAGCAATAGTGGTTGTCGTAGTAATATGGTAATGTTATTAAAATATAATATGTGGGCGAGTGAGAAAGAGAGAGACAGAACATAGTCTTTGCTTTTTCACCTACTTGGAGAAGAAGGATCTGGTTGCGTGAAGTCAAGATTTAGTCAAGCTTTGTAGCTTACCCAATAAAAAGTTGACACGTCAGTTCTCTGAGATTATAGTCGTGTGTTTTATATTTTTTATTTTTAACATATTTAATTATTTATTTTTCTAAAATAAATTCGTTGCTTTATTAGAGGTGTAATTGATCGATGGTTGGCCATTATGGTGGGCTAAAAGTTGGTAATCTTTTTTTATTTTTATTACTATACAAAAAATCATATGGTCGTCCTTACCAAAAAAAAAATGGTCGTTTATAGAAATCATAACTATATGTCATATTTTCCTTAAAAATATATATATATTCCTAAAATAGATTTTTTATTTTCGCTAAGTATATAGATTAGGATTATAAATTGGATATTAAATTTGCTAAGAGATCTAATCCCTATCATTTTGCGAAATTGAATCAATCATTGGATTGATTTTATGTAAATGCATCTGGTAAATATGATAGATTTGATCAAGAACCATCTAATATTCTGAAATTAATATTTATTAGAATCGTATTCATATAATATTTATTGGATTAGATTGAATTATCTTTAAAAATAAATTAAACTTAATTGGGAAATAGAGTAATAAGTGGAACAATGTAGTCGTTGAATCCGATAGTATGTTGTGTGTTCAGACTATACGTAGTGATCAATTATCTTCTCTTTTTAGGTGGCGCTAAGTTGGAAGGAATAAAAATATAGGAATATAAATAGAATGTAATGAAATTTAAAATGCATAAAAAAATTATTAATTTTTTTCTTATCATACATTATAATGGTCTTTTAATCCATTTCAAAATGGAATAGTCATTCCACCAAAACTCATTCCATTAGAATGACATTCTAACACTTTAATATGCAACCAAATAAAGGAATGGAATGAAGATTGTTTCCTTTCCTTTACATTCTATTTCATTACCTTCAACCAAATGCCACATTAATGTTTCTTTGCGTTTTATTAAATGATCAGCAAATTGAGTAGCACATATCGTTGCTAGACACTCTTGATTTCTTTCTGGTTGTAGCATTTTTGAACATAATATTTGGGCTGATCTACAAGCCTTATTATATTCAGAATGCTAATATGTCAATAAAATTGATATTTTATTTTCTAAATAAAAAAAAAAAAACTCACCAAAACTCTACTTTTTTTTATTTTATCTCAAGTTTTTACATTACACTGTACATCAGATTCTTTATTTTTCTTTATATTCATTTAAATATCACTATATATATAAAATACACAATAACAAAATATGAATAAAATATTATGTTAATTCCATTTTTAACATATTTAATTGATAAAAATATTTTATTATTTATTGTATATTTCGTCTGGTGTGTTTAATTTAGTTACCATATTTTGTGTATTTAAATTTGAAAGAAAAGTTGTCTAGCTTTCCTATTTATGGAAATTGAGGTAAAAATGGTAAGTTTGATTACACAATTTATTCTTATCTAACCAGCTGTATATTCTAATCTTGTGTGAGTTTTATGCCCTAAATAAAACTCATTTCAATATAATCAGATTTACTTATTAATATAGATCAGAAATAACATTTAATGTTGCATGGTTCACATAATTTATTTCATGATTATATGTACATAATGTATAAATTCATCTGAAACCCTTTTCACATACTTGATCCTGTTTATTGTGTTGTCAACACATTGGAAAGTAAACATGACTATATGAATAAAGTTTCCTAGATTTATCAGACATAGGATTTTACTGATATGATAATCTACAACAGAGTTTACTTGCATTTGGAGAAGTGCTATGTTCTTTCCAGAACATTGGTTAAAGTAAAGCTCAGGTTGGATGCATGGAGTATGCATCGGAAAGGACCGATATTGAACTTTGACTTAGATTTAATTAAACTTACCGTAATATCTATTCAAGTCAATATCGCCTAGTTGATCTTAGATCAAATGTTCTTAATCCTGTTATGATTAGGCTCAATCTTGAAAGGCTATTCGTGTTCTTTGATTTGTTAGTTAAGCCTACTTTTAGGTCAGGGTGATACGTACATTTTGGGAACACTCGTAGAAGGCAATTGAGTGGGAGCGCTAGCATAAACATGGAATCTATAGCTTCTATATGGCGAATAGTAAGCAAAGGATGATCTCCTTCGAGCTTGACCAAACGAACATAAATGGTGGAGTACTCATTTCACATAAGCTGAAATATCATTTATACGGGGTCAAGTGTTTTAAGGAATAAATACATTGTAGGGTGTAACGGTAATTTAATCCCTTTACAGTGTAGATCATTCATATAGAGGAACATTGATCACATTAGGATTATAACAATGGATAACTAATGATGTGTCTATATGGTGGAACATATAGAGCATTCTATATACTGAGAGTGCAATTCTAAGTTCTATGCGTGGATTCAACGAAGAATTAATAAGTTGTGAATTTTAGTGCTAAATTCTTGATCTACTTATTGGAAGCTCAGTTATATAGACCCATGGTCCCCGCACTAGTTGAGATAATATTGCTTGTAAGACTCATATAATTGGTTTTGATTAATCAATTATAATTCTCAAATTAGACTATGTCTATTTGTGAATTTTTCACTAAGTAAGGGCAAAATTGTAAAGAAAGAGTTTTATGGGCATATTTGTTAATTATGATACTTTGTATGGTTCAATTAATAAATATGATAAATGACAATATTATTTAATAATTATTTATAGTTATTAAATAGTTAGAATTGGCATTTAAATAGTTGAATTAGAAAATTGGCGTTTTTGAGAAAATCAGATGCAGAAAAGATAAAACTGCAAAATTACAAAAAGTGAGGCCCAAATCCACTAGTATAGGGCCGGCCACTTTTATAGGAATTTACCTCTGATATTTTCATTATTTTAATGCCAAATAATTCAAACCTAACCCTAGTGGAATGCTATAAATAGATAGTGAAGGCTTCAGTAAAATTACACACTTTTCTTCTGACACTTCTGATTCAGAAAAAAAGAGTCTCTCTCTCTCTCCCTACGAATCCACTCTCCCTCTCTCTTCCTCATTGAGATTTCGAAATTCTTAGTGTATGAGTAGTGCCCACACACAGCAAGTGATACCTCAATCATAGTGAGGAAGATCGTGAAGAAAGACTTTCAGCAAGAAGGAGTTTCAGCATCAAAGATTCAGAGAAAGAGATCCAGGTTCACATATTGATAATGCTCTGCTACAGAAAGGAATTAAGGGCTAGATATCTGAACGGAAGGAGTCATTATATTCCGCTGCACCCAATGTAAGGTTTCCTAAACTTTATATGTGTTTATTTCATCGTTTTAGAAAGTTCATATTGAGGGTGTTAATCAACATACTTGTGAGTAGATCTAAGATCCTGGTAAAATAAATTCCAACAAGTGGTATCAGAGCCATGATAATTGATTTACTTGCAAGAAATTTGGACTTTAAAACGATTGTTTGTTTGTTTTTGGATGGTATCATGTTGTATTGAGTGTTATTTGATGATTGATTGATGTTTGTAAATTTTCGTGAACAATAATTGTGATTCTGCTTCTAGAATTATTTTTATTGGATAGTATGGAAAAAATTAAGCAAGTTACTTTTTTACAGAACTCAATTTCGATTTAATTTGAATTAGTTATGATTTTTTTAAGATTCGAAAAAATCGGAGCTGTGCTGAAATTTTCCTACGATCGCGAAAATTGTCCGTACAGCTCACAATTTTTTCGTTTTTCTTCGTTTTTTCATGTTTTTTCATGGAATTAACTTCCGATTTTTTGTGTAGTTCTGTATTTATACTATTACTATTCCTAATTCAATTCTAATTATCATTTTGAATTAATTTAATATTTTTTAAATTTAATTCAAGATATTAGTGTAATTTGAATTTGAAAATAGTTAGTATCTATCTTTTTTGCTTAATAATCTATCTTATTTTTAAATTTGATTATATCTTATCTTATTTTTTAAATTTAAGGTGAGATTTAAAATATTTTAAATTAAATCCTTTTTAAATAATTTTACCTTATTTAAATTTAAAATAAGATAACTATAATCATGTAATTTTAAAAAGATGTAAGATATTTTGCTAACTTTTAAATTTTGTTATTTTATTTATTTAAATTACATTTAAAATCTGAAAAAGATATTCATTTATCTTTTTTTAATTTTTTATTTAATTTTTATTTATAAAATAACATTTAAATTTTAAAACTAGTTAGCAAATTTTGAAATGATATTTAGGTTGGTTGAAACCTATTTTTTCAAAATTGTAGGTTTAATTTTAAATTTAATTTTTTTTAATTTCGAATTTTTCAATTTTTTTTTTAAATTTTCGAAAATATTTTTTTTAATTAATTATTTAATTTCAAAATTAATTATTTAATTTAAAATTAAATAAATTCTACATCCAACTATTCAGCTAACCTTGTTGCAGGAGTATGTGTTTTAGCTTGTGTGTAAGTTTTCAAAACCTATTATTACTTGATTGCAAATAGCCATGGTTACTTTTTGCCAGATCTAATGATCTGATGGCTCCCTTGGTCAAGTTAATAATTTGTAACAGGTATATTTATAATCTTCTTTCATCTGTGTATGACCTAGCAACATGATAGGACCCATCCAAAGTGTGTCTGTGTGAGTCTATGTGTTTAATTTTATTATAGATGCATATAGGTTGTTGTTGCTAAAATAAATTATCGTAGTTCTTGATATAATTTATTTAGGCCCATTTAGTTTTTGGGTCTATTCAATTAATAACAGTTGTTCTTATTAAGGTTAAATTCCTCTCTTTTGGGCCTTGTATGAGAGTTGGGAGCCATAGTAGTGGGTACGACATACTGAACCCAGCACCCCCTCACATGAACCACCCCAATTGTGAAGGCCCATTTGCCTGATTTGAATAACTGTACTAGATTAATTAAACTAGTTTAACCTAATAAAATTGATTAGCAACATAATTAATTTCATTTATTTTGAAATTAATTTAAGAAAATTATAGTTTAAAGAATTTTTTATTCTAAGCTAAACTATATGTATTTTCTTGTATTTAATTAAATATAGAATTATAACCATCTAGATTCTTTCTGGAGCTTAATTTAAATTTTTCATTAAATATTCATATTTAAGTTGATATTTAGTTATCTACAACTAACCAACTTAAATCTGAATATCTTTTGGATTTAAAATTTCAAAATTAAGTTGAGGAATTTTAGGCATTGGTTGTTAAGATTCTTTAGATATTTTTTTTAGTTAATATCTTTTCGAATATTAACTTAAAATGGAATATTTTAGATATTTTTAAGTTAATATCTTTTCGAATATTAACTTAAAATAGAATATTTTCAAATTAAGTGGTTATAACTTAATTTTTGATATTTAATTAAATTTAAATTTGAAAATATTTAAGTTCTAGATTTTTTCTAATATAACTTGAATTAGATATTTTTTCAAATTTTGTGGAAAAGATACTTAGTCAAATAAGATATTTTCTAGATAGTTATTTTTAGACTACTTATTATTTCTAATATTAAATAGGAAAATATTATACATTGTGAAATTAATTATTTATATAATTAATTTTGGTACAATTTATTTTAAGTATATTTTTCCTAGTATTAAACTAGAGATTAATAATTAAGCCTTCTCTACACTTAATTACTTATTTCTTGAATTTAATACATTTAATTAATTTGAAAATTAAATATCTAAGTTGATTTTCATCATGATACTTAAATATTTATTTTTCATGACACTTAATTAAATAGAAAATTATTTTTAGTTGAAATTTAATTTTTCAACTAAATTTAAATAATTTTCAAAATATATTTTTTTTCTTTATTTTATTAATCAAATTTCGAAATTGCATTTCTTAAATGCTGGAATTTCGAATTTTATTTGAAAAATAGATTAAAGTTGTAAATTATTTATTTTAATTTTGGACCAACTTAAATCAATGATTTTTTCATTAATTGATTAATTTAAAATAAATGAATTAAAATATATTATTAGAAATTGAATTAATTAGTCAAAGGAAAATCTAGATAGGTGATATTTTTGCTTGAAATATTTTTCTAGTGTATTTAATTAAATAGAAAATTAATGTTTAAGTTGATTTTCATCATCATACTTAAATATTTGAAATTTTTCTTATATATTTAATTAAATAGGAAAATTATATTTTTTGTTGTAAATTAATTTTATTAATTAATTTTGAGCCAACATTAAATTAGAATAATTTTTCCAGGATTAATTTTTTATTTTAACATGCATTTTCGAAAATTGTATCCTTGAATACTTTAATTTTTCGAAATGCAATATATATTTATAGAAAATTAAATTTGAGTTGTAAATTAATTTAAATTAATTTTGTAACAACTTAAATTGAATATTTTTCTAAATATTTATTGGAAATTATTACTAAGATGGAAATAATTCATGTTATTTTCTTATCCATCTAAGTAAAATTTATATTTAGAATTTTTCATTCTAAATTGGAAATTTTAAATAAATATATATTTAAAATAAATAAATTAAATAAAGAGAATCAAAGAAAATACAACTCACTTTAAATAATGAGCTTGATTATTATTAAGATATTCGATCTCCATTGTTGGTCTTACAAAAGTTAAATGTTTTCAATATAACCTCGAGACGCTAAACTTCGTCCCCCTATGGATGGTTATTCGTTGAACGCATTTAACACCGTAAGATTTCATTTGATAAGTGTTTTGTGAGTTTTCGTCTCTATTAAGACTCTCCCCTACGGTGACTACTTAGAGATAAACTCATAAAACATGAAACAATGGTGGAAGCTCATAAAATAAGAATAACCTTGACTCTCGCCTACCGGGACAACATTGGATTCTTATTTTGATCGAATAAAAGGTTGCTAGAATGGTTTCTATTTTAGATGAGCTGACAACTCTATTCAATAAATGATACTTTGACTCTCGCCTACCGGGACACTGTATCAGTTTGTTGAAAACCTTGGAAATTATTTAGGATTGTATGTTTTAGTATTTTCACTAGTCATTCCTACTTGCTATATGTTTATAATTTCTGAATTGTGTATGAATTTATATTAAACCATGTTATTTCTGTTATTAAATTGTAGTTTAATTTCGAATCTTCATTGTTGGTCTAACATGTTTGTTTATCTAATGAGATAAATCCCTAATGGATTTTCACCATTAGACATACATAATAGTGTAAGATCTCGAAAGATAAATATTGTATATGCAACATCTAGTTTTTCATCAATTGATGACACCTTAGACTAGTATTTTTACAATATGAAACAAGAAGATTACATAAATAAGATTACTTTGTCTTTCGCTAATCGAAGCATCGTTGGATTCTTATTTATAAACGAAATTATCCTAATTCCTCTTAGCTTATTCATTTCGAATTAGCTTCAAAACATATCATTGGATGAATGGTCTATAAATCATTTCATGTCATTATATTTTCTCTTAAGAAATTGAATGACGCATATGATTATAATCCCGAAATTCTATTCCCAATTGATATAAATCCTCAATCTTAGAAATCTCCTACTTGTATGGGCAAATCTGACTTAGAGTTTGTATTAGAAGTGCTGGTCCAAGATAGAATTACTCATTATATTTGGTATAAATTTAAGTCTTTGACTTTAATTTTAGATTCCAAATAGAAATTTTCTTATATTTCTAATTCCAGAATACAATACAGTTACACTTTCTCAAGTGTTTAATATCCATCTTCTATTAATGGATTCAAACTGTATGGAATATGAGTTAGGTATTCTGTGACCAGGATCCACTTGCAGTATTCTAAGAACTCTTTGATGTAACTAAACCTATGTCATCAATAGACACTACCACATTTTTTTTAATCTATGGCATTTGTATCTTGTTCATAGTGGATTTGACAAGATCAATCTCTGCAAAGAGTTAATATGCCTATATCCACTGAAAATAGTTCATCTCATTCGCAGATAGATGTACATTCAGGGATGGATATGAGTTTTTCGTTGTATTCTTAAAACGATAACTCTAGATTATACCTTTTAGCAAGAAATTTGAAATATTTGACAAATTTCATTAATCTCTAGCAATGGTTAAAACCATTAAGGTAAGTGGTTAAAGATCTTGCGAACTGATAGGGGTGGAGAAATAGTTAGTAGATATGCAGTTCAAAGATCATTAAATTGATTTTTGAATTATATCCAAACTTACCTCCCCAGAAATTTCGAGTTGCATATTGATGATTAGTTACTAGTCGTTGCCTAATTCCTTCTATGGTAATACAATTTCAAAATGATGTAATGGTTGTATACTTAATGTAAATCATTACTAGATTCATGGATGACCTAATCGAATTCTTAAGAAAAGCTAGAACTGTTAACCATGGTTTATTAGCTATTCTAAGTGATTAGGGGTGGACCATCCCATTGTCAATAGATAAGAAAGTGTTTGTTCAAACAAATACTACTTTTCTAAGAAAATGACTAAGTCTGAAAAACAAGTAGCAAATAAAGGAGATATTTAATTCTTGATTCCAAAAGTGTTCTATCATCTTATTTGATATATGATGATCCTACTGCCTCTGTTGTCTTGTCACAACCGAAGAGATCAATACCATTTAGTTTTCTTAGACATAATTCACGGTACCTTGTCGTAGTGGGAGAGTTTCTAGGAACTCACCTTCTTATGACTTGGGAGACACTAGTGATTAAAATCCATTGTGAGTTTACACAAGTAATGGATTGTCAAGATAAGAAACTAAGAAGAAAGCCAATAGAACTATAGTTTAATCCATTCACATGGAGTAACCTAAAGTTTTCTATTACAAGGACATAAAAGGAAATTTTTGTTTATAAGTCTATTCAATGGACTTAACAAACTTCCTGTTCCTAGTATTATAGGTTTGAGTTTATCTAAACCTATGGCTTGTGGTATACCTGGTAATTACTTACTCTAATGCAAGCAACTTACTTTAATAAGATGCTGAAGCATTTTCTTTCTAATGGCAATCTATAGAAGCTTCACAACTTCTTAGGTATATATTTTATTTATCTAAGGAAAAGTCTTAACTATTCCAGAAAAGATAAAGCCATGAAAGAATTTCTTATATCAACAGTGAGAGGTCTTAGATATGCTTTTGTATGCCTTAGACCAGACACCTGCTGTTGAGTGGGAGTAATGAGTAGGTATCAGATTAATCCAGGAGAAGAACATTGGAAGACAATCAAGTAAATCTTAAGATTAAGAAGAGGAACTATATGTTAGTCTATAAGGGTGTGTTTAAAACTCTTAGACTACACCATATAATATTTCGAAATTTGTCTTTGTGCTAGAAAATCTTTCTGATAAGATGGTGATTACTCTGGGGGTGGAATAGTGATTTTGGAGAAGTGTAAAAACCTATCTGAAGTCTCTAGGCCCACCAGAGAGAAACTGAATGTTAAAGTTGCAGGAAAGGTACTTATTCAGTCTAAGGAAAGTTCTATACATCTTTGGCACCATTCCAAATTGCCTTAACTACTAGTGTTAATTTCCTGATTAACCAAAAGTAGTTGCCAAAGGTATGTATAGAATCCAGTATCCCAAGAGAGTAGACATATAGAGAGGAATTTCACATTATCAATGATTTTGTGATAAAGGAAGAGTAATGGTGGAGAAAAGGTTGTGGTTAATTCAACCTTTCAGATCCTATTACGAGGAGTTTACTACTACTACACTTGATTTGCATATCGAGGTGTTGAGATTATTTGAAACACACTTTTTGTTTTATATTAGTGCAAGTGGGAGTTTGTTGGGTTTTATGCCCTAAATAAAACTCATTTCAATATAATCAGATTTACTTATTAATATAGATCAGAAATTACATTTCATGTTGCATGGTTCACATGATTTATTTCATGATTATATGTACATAATGTATAAATTCATCTGAAACCCTTTTCACATACTTGATCTTGTTTATTGTGCTGTCAACACATTGGAAAGTAAACATGACTATGTGAATAAAGTTTCCTAGATTTATCAGACATAGGGTTTTACTGATATGATAATCTACAACAGAGTTTACTTGCATTTGGAGAAGTGCTATGTTCTTTCCAGAACATTGGTTAAAGTAAAGCTCAGGTTGGATGCATGGAGTATGCATCGGAAGGGACCGATATTGAACTTTGACTTAGATTTAATTAAACTTACCGTAATATCTATTCAAGTCAATATCGCCTAGTTGATCCTAGATCAAATGTTCTTTATCCTGTTATGATTAGGCTCAATCTTGAAAGGCTATTCGTGTTCTTTGATTTGTTAGTTAAGCCTACTTTTGGGTCAGGGTGATACGTACATTTTGGGAACACGGTAGTGCAATTGAGTGAGAGCGCTAGCATAAACATGGAATCTATAGCTTCCATCTGGCGAATAGTAAGCAAAGGATGATCTCCTTCGAGCTTGACCAAACGAACATAAATGGTGGAGTACTCATTTCACATAAGCTGAAATATCATTTATACGGGGTCAAGTGTTTTAAGGAATAAATACATTGTAGGATGTAACTAATATTTAATCCCTTTACAGTGTAGATCATTCATATAGAGGATCATTG
The DNA here is from genome assembly GCF_029168945.1 of Cannabis sativa. Taxonomy (NCBI): domain Eukaryota; kingdom Viridiplantae; phylum Streptophyta; class Magnoliopsida; order Rosales; family Cannabaceae; genus Cannabis; species Cannabis sativa. Next base: position 2,860,879 of record NW_026870037.1, on the reverse strand, counting down.
ATCACATTAGGATTATAACAATGGATAACTAATGATGTCTCTATATGGTGGAACATATAGAGCATTCTATATACTGAGAGTGCAATTCTAAGTTCTATGCGTGGATTCAACGAAGAATTAATAAGTTGTGAATTTTAGTGCTAAATTCTTGATCTACTTATTGGAAGCTCGGTTATATAGACCCATGGTCCCCGCACTAGTTGAGATAATATTGCTTGTAAGACTCATATAATTGGTTTTGATTAATCAATTATAATTCTCAAATTAGACTATGTCTATTTGTCAAATTTTCACTAAGTAAGGGCGAAATTGTAAAGAAAGAGTTTTAGGGGCATATTTGTTAATTATGATACTTTGTATGGTTCAATTAATAAATATGATAAATGACAATATTATTTAATAATTATTTATAGTTATTAAATAGTTAGAATTGGCATTTAAATAGTTGAATTAGAAAATTGGCATTTTTGAGAAAATCAGATGCAGAAAAGATAAAATTGCAAAATTGCAAAAAGTGAGGCCCAAATCCACTAGTATAGGGCCGACCACTTTTATAGGAATTTACCTCTGATATTTTCATTATTTTAATGCCAAATAATTCAAACCTAACCCTAGTGGAATGCTATAAATAGATAGTGAAGGCTTCAGGAAAATTACACACTTTTCTTCTGACACTTCTGATTCAGAAAAAAAGAGCCTCTCTCTCTCCCTATCTTTGGCCGAATCCACTCTCTCTCTCTTCCTCATTGAGATTTCGAAATTCTTAGTGTATGAGTAGTGCCCACACACAGCAAGTGATACCTCAATCATAGTGAGGAAGATCGTGAAGAAAGACTTTCAGCAAGAAGGAGTTTCAGCATCAAAGATTCAGAGAAAGAGATCCAGGTTCACATATTGATAATGCTCTGCTACAGAAAGGAATCAAGGGCTAGATATCTGAACGGAAGGAGTCATTATATTCCGCTGCACCCAATGTAAGGTTTCCTAAACTTTATATGTGTTTATTTCATCGTTTTAGAAAGTTCATATTTAGGGTGTTAATCAACATACTTGTGAGTAGATCTAAGATCCTGGTAAAATAAATTCCAACAAGTTTCCCATTTTCTTAAATCAGATTTCTTGAAGAGAAAACCGGAGCTAAACCTTTCTTTTCTATAAAAGGAAAGTTGTACTTACTGCCCACGATTCTGTAGGTACAGAAATGGAAATTCCTAGGCTGATTGAAGAATTATTTTAGGGAAGTTTCTAGTGGGCTGGGGTCTTGTTCAGACCGTGTGTAAGCTGTCAATAAGGTGTATATTGATTAGAAATACACCCTATAGCAGCTAGATTTAGTATCTCTTTCGTACACTTAAATTTGTATTCATATCTTAAGGAAAGAGTGTGTTTGTTTTGTAGAGAAGAGTTGTTCGACTTTTACTCTGTTTATTTGTAGTTTGTATTGTCTTTTCAAGTCTACAACGAAGAAGAACATCAGTTCAACCTTCGGGAGAAGGTTTTACAAAGCTTTCGGGAGAATGCTTTTCAAGTCTTGCATCGGGAGGATTCAAGCACTCACCTTCGGGAGAAGATTTTACAAAGCTTTTGGGAGATTGCTTTTCAAGTCTTGCATCGGGAGGATTCAAGCACTCTTCAAGGTGATCGAAGGGATTTCGAGCTCTTGGAGTTTTATCAAGATTCGGTTAGTAGGTGGAATACATCAAGCTTGCGGCATATAATAAGAGGGAGTCTATTTATGCATAAGTCAATTACTTTGTATTTTTGAGACCGATCTAATGAATCTTATCTCTAGGCGTGGCCCCGTGGACTAGTAATAATCTGAAAGGATTGTTGAAACCACGTACAAAAACCTTGTGTGTTTTTATTTTTCTGGTTTCTTTTGAAGTTACGGAGTTGTTTTCTATAACTACAGAAAAACTGTTTTCAGTACCAGTTTTATTATTCCGCATTTAATTAAACATTTAATTAAATAATTAAACTTGGAATACTAAAATACAGAATTTCAATTGGTATCAGAGCGGGTCACTAAATTCTTAGTGAGATCTCGAATTTATTTTGTTTAATTTATTTTGTGTGAGATGTCTTTGTTTGTAGAAGGAAGCTCTATCTCTCGACCACCTCTGTTAAATGAATCGAACTATCCTTATTGGAAGGTCAAGATGAGAGCATTCATCAAATCGCAAGATGAGAAGGCATGGAGAGCTATACTTACAGGCTGGTCACTGTTGGGTTTTATGCCCTAAATAAAACTCTTTTCAATCTGATTAGTTATCAATATAAGAAATTTGAAGTGATTGATGTTTGCATGAATTTTACATGCTAATGGTTTAATATGTTTATTACATTCATACACACAAAATCAGTTAAATCCAGATCATATGTTTATTCACAATTACAGTATCGTCAACACAGTGGAATGTGATTATGATCATATGAATCAAAAGTTTTGGTCCCTGTTTCATCAGTGTTATTGGATTTACACTAATGTGATAATCATCGATGATGTGTACTTACACTTGGAGTAAGTGTTATGTTCTTTCCAGGACATTAGTAAAGTATACTAGTTTCGAATGTATGGAGTATACATTGGACTGGACCGATATTGCAACTAAGTTAAGATATTACAAACTTACCGTTATACATATCTTTCCAAGTCAATATCAGTAGTTGATCTTAAGATTAAAAGAATCTAAATCCTGATATGCTTGGGCTCAACTCAGGAGTGCTATTCATGTTCTTAGATTTATTAGCTAAGCCTACTTTCGGGTCAGGGTGATACGTATATTTCGAGAACATGATAGTATGATTGAGTAGGAGTGCTGAACATAAATATGGAATCTATAGCTTCTACTGGTGTATAGAAGTCAAGTGATGATTCCTTTCGAGCTTAGCAAATAGAAGTAAATGGATGAGCTCTTGTTTAACTGACTAATTATTAGATCACTAAACACCATTTACAGGTAGCTAAGTGTTTTAAGGGGCAAAATACATTGAGGGGTGAGAACGGTAAAGAAATCCCATCTCGATGTAGATCATCTATATAGAGGATCTTTAAATCACAATAAGATTATAACAATGGTTAGATGAGATAGTATATTGATATCGTGGAACATACAATATGCTCTATATAAGTCTGAGAGTGCAATTCTAAGTTCTAAGAGTGGATTCAACGAAGAATTAATAAGTAGGAATTTACTTGGTAAATTTGGTTCACTTATTGGAAGCTCAGCATATAGATCCACGGTCCCCATTCTAGTTGAGAACATTAGGCTTGTAAGACTCATTAATTGATTCGTGATTGATCAATTATAATTCTAAAGTTAGACTATGTCTAATTTTATGAATTTTCACTAAGCAGGGGTGAAATTGTAAAGAAAAGAGTTTTCTAGGTTTATTTATTTATTAATGGACTTTATATGTCTAATTAATAATTAAATTAAATGACAATATTATTTAATAATCTATTTTAGTTATTAAATAATTAGTTTTGGCATTTAAAAGGTTAGAATTGGAAAATTGGCGTTTTTGAGAAAATAGAGATAAAATTTGATAAAATTGCAAAATTAAGTGAGGCCCATTACAACACCATGGCCGACCACTTAAGTTGATTTTTCAAATTAATATTTTCATTATTTTAATGCCAAATAATTCTAAACCTAAACCTAGTAGTTGCCTATAAATAGAAAGTGATGGCTCAGTCAAATACACATCTTTGAATAAGCCTTTCTGACAGAAATATCTCTCTTCAGAAAAACTGAGCCTTCCCCAATTTCTACACCTTGGCCGAAACCCTCTCTCTTTTCTCCTTCATCTTTTTCGTGACCCTAGTGAAAGAGTAAGTGCCCACACACAAAGAAGCGCAACTCAATCATAGATTGGAAGACTGTGAATGATCAAACTTGAAGAAGAAGGACATTCGGGCTCAGATCTTGATTATACTCTGCTACAGAAAGGAATCAAGGGTTAGAGATCTGAGTGGAAGGAGACATTAATTCCGCTGCATCAATGTAAGGTTTTCTTAACTTTATATGTGTTTAATTTATCGTTTTAGAAAGTTCATATTTAGGATGTTAATAAGCATACTTGTGAGTAGATCTAAGATCTTGGTAAAATAATATCCAACAACTGGCCTCAGAGCCATGGTAATTGATTTACTTACATGAAATTTGGACTTTAAAACGATTGTTTGTATGTTCTTTGGATGGTATCATGTTGTATTGAGTGTTATTTGATGATTGATTGATGTTTGTGAAATTTTCGTGAAAAATAATTGCGATTTCATCTCTGGAATTATTTTTATTGGATAGTATGGAAAAAATTAAGCAAGTTAGCCTTTTACAGAACTTAATTTGGATTTTATTTGAATTAGTTATGATTTTTTGAAGATTTGAAAAAATCGGGGTTGTGCTGATATTTTCCTGCGATCGCAAATCTGTCCGTACAATTTCGAATTTTTTCGTTTTACTTCGATTTTTCATGCTTTTTCATGGAATTAACTTCCGATTTTTTGTATGGTTTTGTATATATACTATTACTATTCCTAATTCAATTCTAATTATCATTTTGAATTAATTTAATATTTTTTAAATTTAATTCAAGATATTAGTGTAATTTGAATTTGAATAGAATTAGTATCTATCTTCTTGCTTAAAAATCTATCTTATTTTTAAATTTGATTATATCTTATTTTTTTAAAATTTAAGGTCAGATTTTATAAGATATTTATAAAATCTTTTAAGATATTTTTAAGATATCTTATCTTTTAAGATATTTTTAATTATATCTTATCTTTTAAGATATTTTTTTTTTTTAAATTAAATCTTTTTAGATATTTTGACCTTATTTAAATTTAAAATAAGATATTTATAATCATGTAATTATAAATAGATATAAGATATTTTGCTAACTTTTAAATTTTGTTATTTTATTTATTAAATTAAATTTAAAATCTGAAAAGATATTTCATTTATCTTTTCTAATTTTTATTTAATTTTTATTTTTAAAATAACATTTAATTTTTAAAAGTAGTTAGCAAATTTTTTGAAATGATATTTAGGTTGGTTGAAACCTAATTTTTCAAAAAGTAGGTTTAATTTTAAATATTTTTTAATTTCAAAATTTAAATTTTTTTTTTATTTTCGAAATTAAAATATTTTTTTTTTTAATTTTTCGAAAATTAAAATATTTTTTATTTAATTATTTATTTTTCGAAATTATTTATTTAAAATTAAATAAATCCTACTTCCAACTATCCAGCTAACCTTGTTGCAAGAGTATGTGGTTTTAACTTGTGTGTAAGTTTTTAAAACCTATTATTACTTGATTGCAAATAGCCATGGTTACTTTTTGCCAGATCTAATGATCTGATGGCTCCCTTGGTCAAGTTAATAATTTGTAACAGGTAAATTTTACAATCTTCTTTCATTTGTGTATGACCTAGCAACATGATAGGATCCATCCAAAGTGTGCGTGTGTGAGCCTATGTGTTTATTTTATTATATAGATGCATATAGGTTGTTGCTAAATAAAATGTCACACCATGATAGATTTTATTTAGGTCCATTTAGTTATTGGACCTATTCAATTAATAACAGTTATTCATTTTAAGGTTAAATTCCTCTCTTTTGGGCCTTGTGTGAGAGTTGTGAGCCATAGAAGTGGGTACGACATACTGAACCCAGCACCCCCTCACATGAACTACCCCAATTGTGAAGGCCCATTTGCCTGATTTGAATAACTGTACTAGGTTAATTATATTAGTTTGACCTAATAAAATTGAATTAGCAACATAATTAACTTTTAAAATATATGAAAATTTATTTTCATTTTAATATTTTAAAGTTAATTTTAAGAAAAACACTTTTAGTTTAGATATTATTTCTAGACAAACTATTTGTATTTTTCTTGTATTTAATTAAATATAGAATTTTAACTAACTAAGATTCTTTCTGGAGCTTATTTAATTAAATATTCCTATTTAAGTTATAAATTAGTTGTATCAACTGATTTTTCTTATCTAACTTAAATTTGAATATTTGATTTAAATTTTAAATCAAGTTAGGAATCCTAGGCATTAGTTATTAAAGATTCTTAAGATATTTTTTAAGTTAATATCTTTTCAAATATTAACTTAAAATGGAATATTTTAGATATTTTTTGGTTAATATCTTTTCAAATATTAACTTTAAAAAGATATCTTCAAATTAAGTGGTTACAACTTAGTTTGTGATATTTAATTAAATCTAGATTTGAAATTATTTAAGTTTTAGATTTTTTCTATATAACTTAAATTAGATATTTTTCAAATTTTGAAAAGATACTTAGTCAAATAAGATATTTTCTAGATAGTAAATTCTAGACTACTTATTATTTCTAATATTTAAATAGGAAAATTATACTTTGTGAAATTAATTATTTAAATAATTAATTTTGGTACAATTTTATTAAGTATATTTTTCCTAGTATTGAATAGAAATTAATAATTAAGCCTTCTCTACACTTAATTATTATTTCTTGAATTTAATACATTTAATTAACTTGAAGAATCTAAATATCTAAGTTGATTTTCATCATGATACTTAAATATTTATTGATTTTTCATGACACTTAATTAAATAGAAAATTATTTTTAGGTTGAAATTTAATTTTTCAACTTAAGTTTAAATAATTTTCAATATATATATTTTTCTTTATTTTATTAATCAATTTCGAAATTTGCATTTTATTTATGCAATATTTTCGAATTTTTTTTTTTGAAAAATAGATTGAGTTGTAAAATTAATTATTTATTTTAATTAATTCTTGGGCCAACTACAATCAATGATTTTTTTTTTTCATTTAATTGATTAATTTAAAATAAATGAATTTAAAATATATATATATTATTAGAAATTGAATTAACTAGTCAAAAGAATATCTAGATAGGTGATATTTTTGCTTGAAGTATTTCTTTTCTATTTTTATTATTTTCGAAAATTGTATTTTTATATACTTTAAATTTTCGAACTCAATAAATATATTCTCAAAGGAAATTTTTTAAGTTGCTAATTATTTATTTAATTCAACTTAAATTAATTTCCTTAATATTTATATTTAAGATTATTACTAAGATGGAAATAATTAATTTTATTTCAATCACCATCTAAGTATAATTTTATAAATATTATATTAAATTCTTATTTTTGAATTTTAATTCTTAATTTAGAATTTAATGAGATTTATTTATTAGAATAATAAAGAAAATACATTTTAAATAATGAGCTTTATTATTATTAAGATATTCGATCTCCATTGTTGGTTTTACACCGCGTTTGTTTTAGTGAGTAATCCTCCCTAATGGAGGAACGTTCATTAGCAATTTCGCACCGTTTAATCTCGCATGATAAGTGGTTTGTAAGTGTTTTATATGGTATTGATCACCCTAATGGTGGCGACCATATTTGACTTGCAAATTGCGAAACAATGGTAGAAGCTCATAAGATAGAATAGCCTTGACTCTCGCCTAAACGGGACAACGCTGGATTCCAATCTTGATCGAATAAAAGGTTGCTAGAATGTTTAACATTTTAGATGAGCTGACAACTCTATTCAATTGATGGTAGCTTTGACTCTCGCCTAAACGGGACACTGATATCAGTTTGTTGAAAACCTTGGAAATTATTTAGGATTGAATTTTTTAAGTATTTTCTCATATCATTCCTACTTGCTATGTGCTTATAATTTCTGAATTGATTTTGTGTGTTAAACCATTATTTAATTTCTATTTGTTGATTTCTATTATTTTGTAGTATCCTGTTTGTCAAAATGAATCTCATGTTATCACTGTTGACTGAAAATAAGCTGAATGGATCTAACTTTAATAAATGGAATGAGAACATTAATATTGCTCTCATAGGAGAAAGTGCCTTGTTTGTTTTAACTGAGCCGTCTCCTGAAGTGCCTGGGGACAATGCATCCAAAGCTGTGAAAGAAAAGTATGAGCGTTGGCAGAAAGCAAATGACAAAGCTCTATACTTTATGCTTTCTAGCATGGTTGACACCCTCAAAACTCGGTTTTCTAAAACTGAGAAGGCTGCTGAAGTTATGACGAAGTTAAATGAGCTATTCGGTAAGGCATCACTTCAGTCACGCTTTGACGCGACTAAGAAGTACATTAATGCACGGATGGAACCTCATCAAAACGTGCGTGATCATGTTCTCCTCATGTCCAGTTATTTCCAAGAAGCCCAGGATCATGGTGCTGAAATGGACAGTGCTACTCAAGTTAGTCTTATCTTGAATAGCCTGACTCCAGCATTTCTACCATACACTTCAAATTATGTCATGAATAAGAAGGAAATTGACTTTCATGAATTAGTCAATGACCTTTAAACTTATGAAAATTTGATTGGAGGACCCAAGAAGAAAGGGAGTAAACCTCATAATCCTGGTAATGGTAATGGGACGATAAAACTTGAAGCAAATCTTGCCTCTGCTTCAAAGCCCAAATCGAAGAAGAAGTGGAAGAACACCAAGAAGCGAACAAAAGCCATGAAAAAGGCTGCTCCTTCTGGTGATGCTACACTTAAAGGAAAGTGTTTCCACTGCAATGAGAAAGGTCATTGGAAACCCCAATGTCCTAAACTTCTTGCAAAAAAACAAGGTATTTCCATTTATAAACTTTAAGAGTTTTAGTGAATTATTATCCAATTGGATTTATGATTCTGGACTAACTTTGTTTATTTGTTTTCTTCTTCTTATAGGCCAAGCTACTTGAACTCAATTGAGTTGGATCAGAAAGCTGGACCAAGGGTGAAATCGTCCAGATGAAGATGAAGCTCTTCAATTTTTGAATTAATTGTTTTAGTTTAAAGACAATTTGGATTTCAAATTTTAGTTAGGGATATTTATCCCTGTTTCTCTCATATTGTTGCAATACATTTTTTTTAATATTAATAAAGTTTTATTTTTTTGAAATTCACTATTGCAATTTATGAGATTGAGCTTCATTTAATTTTATCTTCATCAATTATTACCACATTATATTTATATGTTTGTATGTGTAAGTGTTTTTATTATTGATACAAATTCTATAATATTTCAAACTCTTCATCGAGCTATACTAAATAAACACTAGAAACTATTTCTATGTTTATCAATAATTGTTAATTCTAATACAATTATTAAGAATTTGTTTAATAAAAGGATCTTATGATCTGATAGGGGTGGAGAAAAGTTAAGAAAACTATGCAGTTGAACGATCTTTTATATCTAATGAACTCTAGATAGTATTCAACTCCACATAAACTCTATCACACTAAGAGAATCATGATCTTTACAACCTTTAGTGGTGGATCATAATCTCTATATACTTAGGGGTGGAGGTTATCCATAGTACCCTATATGTATATTCTTAGGGGTGGAGTCTATTCCACAATTCCCTATGAAACACATATCTTGTTTAAACATAGAAGTAATATAATGAGTCAGCTATTGTAAATATAAATTCTTGATCTTGATTGTATGTTCCATTTCGATTTTACTATTGTAAGTAAAAGTTTGATACCTTTGAAAGTTCTTTGTTAAAGTTTCACACTACCTTAATTGAGTGGGAGAATTTTAAAATTCTATACCCATCTTCATTAGGTTGATAATTGTGATAGGTACTTAAGAACACTACTGAAAAGCAAATCTAACCATTCACATGGATAGGAATAGCTTATCAGAATTATGAGAATAAGATAAAGAACTCTAGTTCAGTCCATTCGAATGACTTGAACCAAGAATTCTTAATCCTCATAAAATTTGATGGTATCTTAATTTTGATTACTTTAATCTCTGGCATGTATTTTTCACTTCAAATACTAGTCTGCTATGTTGATGACTTAGTCTTGACTTAAAGTTTCAGACTAATACAAAAGTCACAACTAGGTAACTCTCTAAACAATCAGAGGTTAAAAGTATTATTTAACCAGACATCTGCTATTGAGTGGGAGCTATCTGAGATGTAATCAAATAGGGAACATTAGAAGATATTCAAGAAGGATTTATGAAAGTGATCTATATGTCAGATATTAAGGAACTGTGTATCAGTTGTCTTTGTATCTCACCATCTAATTTCGAAATTCTATGAGATGGTGCTTACTTTGGGGGTGGATGAATTATTGTATAATAATTCAAGCTCTACCAGAGAAGAACTATAACTTGGTCTATTCGAAAATACCAGAAAGTTATATCACTGAAGAAAAGTCTACACTGTATTATCTGAATTACATATTTTAAAATATGAGAGATATGTCCTCTGTTAATTCAGATGTACTTTTAAAACAGTAAAGATTTCAGTATCCCTTGATGAGTAAAGCATATAGTAAAGGATGTTTCATAAGAGTTTTTATGAACTAGTTTCCAGAAGTTTGGGTGGATTCAAATATACTACACTTGATCTGAAGGTCAAGACATCAGATTGACCTATTTGCGCAGTTTGTTTTATATTAGTGCAAGTGGGAGTTTGTTGGGTTTTATGCCCTAAATAAAACTCTTTACAATCTGATTAGTTATCAATATAAGAAATTTGAAGTGATTGATGTTTGCATGAATTTTACATGCTAATGGTTTAATATGTTTAATATGTTTATTACATTCATACACACAAAATCAGTTAAATCCAGATCATATGTTTATTCACAATTACAGTATCGTCAACACAGTGGAATGTGATTGTGATCATATGAATCAAAAGTTTTGGTCCCTGTTTCATCAGTGTTATTGGATTTACACTAATGTGATAATCAGCGATGATGTGTACTTACACTTGGAGTAAGTGTTATGTTCTTTCCAGGACATTAGTAAAGTATACTAGTTTCGAATGTATGGAGTATACATTGGACTGGACCGATATTGCAACTAAGTTAAGATATTACAAACTTACCGTTATACATATCTTTCCAAGTCAATATCAGTAGTTGATCTTAAGATTAAAAGAATCTAAATCCTGATATGCTTGGGCTCAACTCAGGAGTGCTATTCATGTTCTTAGATTTATTAGTTAAGCCTACTTTCGGGTCAGGGTGATACGTATATTTCGAGAACATGATAGTATGATTGAGTGGGAGTGCTGAACATAAATATGGAATCTATAGCTTCTACTGGTGTATAGAAGTCAAGTGATGATTCCCTTCGAGCTTAGCAAATAGAAGTAAATGGATGAGCTCTTGTTTAACTGACTAATTATTAGATCACTAAACACCATTTACAGGTAGCTAAGTGTTTTAAGGGGCAAAATACATTGAGGGGTGAGAACGGTAAAGAAATCCCATCTCGATGTAGATCATCTATATAGAGGATCTTTAAATCACAATAAGATTATAACAATGGTTAGATGAGATAGTATATTGATATCGTGGAACATACAATATGCTCTATATAAGTCTGAGAGTGCAATTCTAAGTTCTAAGAGTGGATTCAACGAAGAATTAATAAGTAGGAATTTACTTGGTAAATTTGGTTCACTTATTGGAAGCTCAACATATAGATCCATGGTCTCCATTCTAGTTGAGAACATTCTCGCTTGTAAGACTCATTAATTGATGCGTGATTGATCAATTATAATTCTAAAGTTAGACTATGTCTAATTTTATGAATTTTCACTAAGCAAAGTGGGTGAAATTGTAAAGAAAAGAGTTTTCTAGGTTTATTTATTTATTAATGGACTTTATATGTCTAATTAATAATTAAATTAAATGACAATATTATTTAATAATCTATTTTAGTTATTAAATAATTAGTTTTGGCATTTAAAAGGTTAGAATTGGAAAATTGGCGTTTTTGAGAAAATAGAGATAAAATTTGATAAAATTGCAAAATTAAGTGAGGCCCATTACAACACCATGGCCGACCACTTAAGTTGATTTTTCAAATTAATATTTTCATTATTTTAATGCCAAATAATTCTAAACCTAAACCTAGTAGTTGCCTATAAATAGAAAGTGATGGCTCAATCAAATACACATCTTTGAATAAGCCTTTCTGACAGAAATATCTCTCTTCAGAAAAACTGAGCCTTCCCCACTTTCTACACCTTGGCCGAAACCCTCTCTCTTTTCTCCTTCATCTTTTTCGTGACCCTAGTGAAATAGTAAGTGCCCACACACAGCAAGCAGTAACTCAATCATAGATTGGAAGACTGTGAAGGATCAAACTTGAAGAAGAAGGACATTCAGGCTCAGATCTTGATTATACTCTGCTACAGAAAGGAATCAAGGGTTAGAGATCTGAGTGGAAGGAGACATTAATTCCGCTGCATCAATGTAAGGTTTTCTTAACTTTATATGTGTTTAATTTATCGTTTTAGAAAGTTCATATTTAGGATGTTAATAAACATACTTGTGAGTAGATCTAAGATCCTGGTAAAATAATTTCCAACAGTCACAACCTACTGAAACTGATGAGGAAGGTAATAGTAAGGTAAAACCTGAACTTAATTGGACTATTGAAGATGAAAAATTGTCTGGTTATAATAATAAGGCTTTACATGCTATTTTTAATGGTGTTGGTGAAGGCTTTATTAAATTAATTTTATCTTGTGAATGTGCAAAGGAGGCATGGGAAATCCATCAAATTCAGTTTAAAGGTACCGCTGATGTGAAAAGATCACGTTTTACCATGTTACAAACTAAATTTGATGAATTAAGAATGTCAAAAACTGAAACTTTGCCTGATTTTTATGAAAGATTATCTAATATTTCTAATGAGTTTTTTTGCCTTGGGAGAAAAATTAAATGAATTTGTCTTGGTTCGGAAAATTGTTCGTGTGCTTCCTAACAGGTTTGACACAAAATTGCTAGCAATGGAAGAGACAAAAGACTTTGGCAAAATGAAGGTTAAGGAACTCATGGGTTCTTTAAGAATTTTTGAGTTAAATCAACAGATCAAGAAAAAGAGTAAGCAAAGTTTCTCGAATGAGAAAAGCGAAGGTATTGCATTCAATGCCTCTGAAAATATTGTTTCTAATGACAAAAATGATGATGAAATGACCTTGTTGGCAAAAAAATTCCAAAGATACATGAAATTTGTTAGAAATAAAAAGAATTTTTCAAAAACCTCAAAAGGTAACATTTCAGGTAACAATCCCTCTAAACCTTTTTCATCTAACTTTAAAAAAGGCATTCTATCCAGAGAGTGTGAATATTTTGTCATACTCAATCAGAATGTGTCAATACCTTAAAGAAAAATAAAAAGGGATTGAATGTTACTTAGAGTGATAATTCTGAAAGTAATGAAGATGAAAAAGAAAAGGTTGCTCTAACAAATGTTTTGTCAAGAAATGTGCAGGAAAAAGAAAAAACCATTTGCATGAATAATATCTTGATCAATGACAACAAGAAAGAAGCTGAATCCGAATCTAATGAGTCAGAAATTGATGAGAACTCTATGGCGGAATCTTACAAGGTAATGTTTGGTAAGTAGTTAGAAATATGTGTTGAAAACCGTTTCCTGGTTAAAGATAATAAAGACTTGTGTAACAACATTAATGAGTTGGAAGAAAAAATTAAATATTGTGAATCTGAACCGTCTTTAAAAGAGTCTAAAATTATTTCTTTGACTAAGGAACTTAAAAATATTTAAAAGAATGTCAAAATGTTAAATCTAGGTTCCAACATTTTTGAAAAAATTAAAAAATCAGGCCAAACTAATCATGCTGGTCTAGGTTATGTTTCTAATCCACATTTGTTAAATTTGATATTTTTGTTTCTGGAAGAACTGTTTCTACCTCTCAATATTCTGTCACTTCAGTAAAACACTCTGTTGTTACAGAAAAGAAACAGCACGGTAGGTTTGACAATTCCAAAGGGAATGGAAGACGTTTCATCCATATTTGCCATTTTTATGGGATAAAAGGTCACATTCGACTTAAGTGCATCACTATGCAAAACATGTTTAAATCTAATTACCTTGGAAATAAACATGTTTTACAAAAATAAAAATGGGTTGTCAAAAATAAATGTTTGGTAGGTTCTTCTTGTTTTAAAACTATTGCTACTAACATGTGGTACTTTGATAGTGGTTGTTCTAGACACATGACAGGTGAAAAAAGAATATCTTGTGAACATTAGACCAATGCAGTGTGGAGAAGTTACGTTTGGTAATGGTCTTGTTGGAAAAGTCATAGGGATAGGAACTTTCAATTTTGAAGGGCTTCCTAGACTAAAGAATGTCATGTTGGTTGATGGACTAAAAGCTAATATTCTTAGCATTAGTCAAATTTGTGATCAGGGTTATACTGTGAACTTTGATAGTAATTATTGTTATGTGTATAATATTCTTGATGAAATTGTCTTGCAAGGGCTCAAATCTAGTGTTCTCATACGAGACATTTTTGCATTCAATTCAAGTCTACTCAACTTAGACCAGCTAAATATCATAGCATATTTTAGACAAAATTAAACAAACTGCACCTTGCAGGAATAGAGAATTTCAACTAAAATGGCTCACATGAAAATCATATTTTTGATTTTCGGAGGTCTTATCAATGAAGTTCAAGAATTTCCAACAAGATCTAGAATCCTTAAATTGGGCTTTACAAGGGGAGACGAAAAAAATTTAAAAAATTTGAAATTTTAACCTAAAATTGAAGAACACTTGAAGAACTGATGGAAGCAGAACTCTCATACTCTCAGTTCTCTCTGATAGACGTGTAAAACAGTGTGGGAAAGTGATTAGAGGAGTTCTCTATTTATAGCAATTATTCTCCTCCACTCCTAAACCAATAAGGAGTGAATTTAAATATAAATTTTAAAAGAAAGATAAGAGAGAGAAAAATGCTATTATCTTTTACTTTTCTCTCTTTTCTTTTATCTTTAAATTTTGAATTCCCTATTTCATCAGGGAATACATTTTTCGAAATTCCTAATCCCACTAGCAGTCATTGAAGAACAAAAAACAATTGTTGAGATTGTCAAAATTGATGCCCACCTAGTAGTTTCGTATGAAATGGGGTTCACGTCATTAAGTCAACCTCACACAAGTTTAAAGTTGACTTTGGGGGAAAATTGTTTACCTAAAAACTGACCATGGTGATGTGGACATCAATGTTTGACACGTGGTAAGTAAAAAAATATCTCGGAGTTGAGTAGTCTCGAGTCATAATAGTCAACCTGGGAGGGGTCCCTAGCCCTACGCTTGGGTTGACTCTGAGAACTCTAAAATGGTTTTTTGGATCTTGCCAAGTTGTTTCTAACTCACTATCTTTCCGTATGTTGAACCAAAAAGACAAGAAGAATCCAAGTCCAAGGCTTGGAAACCAAAAAAAAAGACAAAACTACATCCCAGAAGTCAACCCGAGCGCCTAGGGTTTTCACCAAAAGCCCAGGTTGACATTTCCAACTAGAGTTTTAATTTTTGGGTCCCTCTTAGTGAAAATGGTTCAAACTTTGTATTTAGACATGAATAAGACCTATCACGAATATGTTAGAGGCATCATAATCAAAATTAGAATCAGAACACTTTCCGTTTGGGGCACCCGGACACCCAGACCCCGGGCTACTTGGTGATGCACCCACCACCCATGTTTACATTTTGTCAACCTAGGGTGCTTCCAACCATAATATTGAAGAAGTATCCCAAGAATTTTATTCTTCTCCATCCAAAACGAGGAATCAAGTACTTTCGGGAAGAAACAAATCAACTTGGAGGCCAAAACTAGGACCAAACACAGGTTGACATATTGTCAACTTGGGCCACTTCCAACAGCAGTTCAGATAAAGTCTTTCGGGCATATTCTCCGTTTTCATCAACAATTAAGATTTGGATGCTTTTGAAAAATAAACAGAGCCATCTAGGAGCCAGATTTGGGACCCAACACCCAGATTGACCTGGTGTTGAGCCCAGCGCCTAAGTTGATATATTGTTAACCTGAGCCATTTCCAAATAGTTTTTTTGAGAAGTCTTTCGAGCATATTCTCTGTTTTCACCAATAATTAAGATACGAGTGTTTTTGGGAATCAAACAGAACCATTTAGTGGCAAAAAGCTGGATCCAGTGCCCAAGTTGACACTAGCACTAGGCCTAAATGTCAACCTGGGCTATTTCCAATCAGTTTTCTTGAAAAGTGTTTTGGAAATCTTTTCTGTATTCAGAAATAACGAAGATACAAGTAATCTCGAGGAGAAAACGAGATCGTTTAAGGTCGAAATAGGGACCTAGGGCCCAGGTTGACGTGGGCACTAGGCCTTGCGCCTAGGTTGACATGGAACCTGGTTCGCATGTTTATGCTCCTTAAATACAAATTTTCTCTGGGCATTCTTCTTATTTTGGTAAAAAAAAAAATGGGATAGGAGACCTTGTTCGCAATCTCGAATGCCATAGAAATATTAAAACGAGCCATGTGAAACACCCCGAAGAGCACCCAACGCCCAAATTGACGTGTGACCTGGTGCGTTGGGTTCTACTTATTTGATTTCAATTTCGTCTCAAGTATCTGACTATTTTTTTTTTTTTTGTAGTAAATGAGAGCTACAACTTGTGAAAAGTCAAATTTACACTTTGATATTTCACCTCTCAACAAGGTGGAATATCGACAAAATTAAGAAGTTTCAAGTCTACCCAATTTCACAAAAAAACGACATCTTCGAGAATTGGTGAACAACATCATCAAAACTAAGAAATCGACTAAGTGATGTCAGTATGTCACTAAGGCATCAAGAAATACAAGTCTAGGGCATTTTTTTACTCACTCAGCGTCTAGGTTTACGTCAGTTTGTCAACTTGGGCACAGGGTGTCAACTTGGGTGTTAGGTCCTGAATAACATTCAATAAAACAATCATAACTCCCTCAATGTTGATTCATTGACGTGATTCAACTTGCATTTCAAAGCTCTTTCAAAGCTATTTCAAGTCATTTCTCACACCCATATTACAATTCCGAATATTTGAAGTCCATAATTCCTCCTCAAGACAAGAGCAATTTTTTCCTCAAATTACACGAAAATGATCCAATAGACGAGATTCAAGTTCTAAAAATTGACGATTTTCATCAAGAGTCAATTGTAGCCATTAGATCATCATCAATGACCAAGATCAGCCTAAAGTGTTTTTTTTTTTAAATATTTTTTTTATTATTTTAATAGGACATCATGTTGGGTTTTATGCCCTAAATAAAACTCATTTCAATATAATCAGATTTACTTATTAATATAGATCAGAAATAACATTTAATGTTGCATGGTTCACATGATTTATTTCATGATTATATGTACATAATGTATAAATTCATCTGAAACCCTTTTCACATACTTGATCCTGTTTATCGTGCCGTCAACACATTGGAAAGTAAACATGACTATGTGAATAAAGTTTCCTAGATTTATCAGACACAGGGTTTTACTGATATGATAATCTACAACAGAGTTTACTTGCATTTGGAGAAGTGCTATGTTCTTTCCAGAGCATTGGTTAAAGTAAAGCTCAGGTTGGATGCATGGAGTATGCATCGGAAGGGACCGATATTGAACTTTGACTTAGATTTAATCAAACTTACCGTAAAATCTATTCAAGTCAATATCGCCTAGTTGATCCTAGATCAAATGATCTTAATCCTGTTATGATTAGGCTCAATCTTGAAAGGCTATTCGTGTTCCTTGAATTGTTAGTTAAGCCTACTTTTAAGTCAGGGTGATACGTACTTTTTGGGAACACGGTAGTGCAATTGAGTGGGAGCGCTAGCATAAACATGGAATCTATAGCTTCTATCTGGCGAATAGTAAGCAAAGGATGATCACCTTCGAGCTTGACCAAACGAAAATAAATGGTGGAGATCTCATTTCACATAAGTTGAAATATCATTTATACGGGGTCAAGTGTTTTAAGGATAAAATACATAGTAGGGTGTTACGGTAATTTAATCCACTTTCTTGTGTAGATCATTCATATAGAGGATAATTGATCACATTAGGATTATAACAATGGATAACTAATGATGTGTCTATATGGTGGAACATATAGAGCATTCTATATACTGAGAGTGCAATTCTAAGTTCTATGCGTGGATTCAACGAAGAATTAATAAGTTAGTGAATTTTAGTGCTAAATTCTTGATCTACTTATTCGAAGCTCGGTTATATAGACCCATGGTCCCCCCATTAGTTGAGATAATATTGCTTGTAAGACTCATGTAATTGGTTTTGATTAATCAATTATAATTCACAAATGTCAATTTGTGAAATTTTCACTAAGTAAGGGCGAAATTGTAAAGAAAGAGTTTATAGGGGCATATTTGTTAATTATGATACTTTGTATGGTTCAATTAATAAATATGATAAATGACAATATTATTTAATAATTATTTATAGTTATTAAATAGTTAGAATTGATATTTAAATGGTTGAATTAGGAAATTGGCATTTTTGAGAAAATCAGATACAAAAGGTGTTAAAATTGCAAAATTGCAAAAAGCAAGGCCCAATCCATTAAAGGTATGGCCGACCACCTTTGTGTGTATTTTAAGTTGATTTTTTCATTATTTTAATGCCATATAATTCAAATCTAACCCTAGTAGAATGCTATAAATAGATAGTGAAGGCTTCAGGAAAATTAGACTTTTCTTTTGAGTCTTCTGGTTCAGAAAACCTGAGCCTTCTCTCTCCCTATCTTTGGCTGACCCTTCTCTTTCTACTTCCCTCTTCAATTTCGAAAATCTTAGTGTGAGAGTAGTGCCCACACACATCAAGTGATACCTCAATCATAGTGAGGAAGATCGTGAAGAAAGACATTCAACAAAAGGAGTTTCAGCATCAAAGATTCAGAGAAAGAGATCCAGGTTGAGATATTGATAATGCTCTGCTACAGAAAGGAATCAAGGGCTAGATATCTGAACGGAAGGAGTCATTATATTCCGCTGCACCCAATGTAAGGTTTCCTAAACTTTATATGTGTTTATTTCATCGTTTTAGAAAGTTCATATTTAGGGTGTTAATAAACATACTTGTGAGTAGATCTAAGATCCTGGTAAAATAATTTCCAACACATCATTCCCTATAAAATGAGAGTTCTACTAGTTCATTTTCCACATTCAAAAAAGAGCCCATAAGGTCATAGCATCTCTCTCTACTTTCTATCTCTAGAAATTAGAGCTCTTGCCTTAGTCAATTTTCTTGTAATTCTCGTGAGGAATAAAAACTCGAAGCAAACGCAACTTCATTACCGTCGCGATATAAGGAGTGAACTATAATAAATCTCGTGTTTCTCTATTTACTTACTTAACTTGTATTTCTTCTCACCAATCTAGCCAACGAGCGTTGACCAAATTTCTACGCCAACAATATTTAAAAATAATAATAAAAAATATATTCTTTTTGTATTTTGAAAAATAAATCTTTTCTTTTGCCCTTAACTTTTAAAAACTAATATATTTGTAAATAAATGTAAATTTTCAGTTAGGCCCTGGTAGCCCATGTTGAAATGAACGGGCTTCTCAGTTATAAGACGAGACCTATGGAAAAGCCCTGATAATAAGAACGAGGAAATCGAACGAAACCCCTGTCGGGTTTTGCAGAATCTGGAAAAATGGGGATGGAGAACTCAGCCGAGGCAGAGCAGACTGCCGTCGATACCACCTCGCCGGAGAATATTGAAGCCTTGCTTGAGGTATCTCGTTCTCTGTTTATTGAACTATTTTTTTACTATAAATTTATTAAACCACATACAAACTGAGCTACGCTGTTTATGTTATCTGCTTTTCTACTTTGGGCATAAAAGGCTGCTAGATATGGTGACATTGATGATCTCACAATCTTAGTCTCAACTGGCATTTCTCTCAATTTGAAGGACACACTGGGTCGAACAGGTTAGATTTTTCTTTCTTCATGTATTCATTAAAATTATTTACGATCATATTTGGATGGAGGAAATGGTAAAAATATGTTCTAGTTTTTTTTTTCTTAATCATTTTATTGGATAGATGAATTGATAAAAAATCTTTTTTCTGTTTTTGTTTTTACACGAAATGGGAATTTTGATTTTTTATTATATGTAATATGTATGTATCTATTTATTTTTTCTTCAATAACAAAACATCGTACATGTATTAATGTTTGAGAGTATTGAAAACTAGATGAAAACATCCATTAACTTACTTAAATAAGAGATAGATTCTTCCCACCTGTTTACATAGCATGCAGAGTCTTAGAGAAATGGCTTGGCTTGAAATCTGCATGGGTGACTCTTTGTTTTATCACAATGACTATTTTCAGGAAATTGTGTTTTTGCAAATATGTAATCTCTTCAAAGAGTATTTTAGCAAGGAAGAAAGTATATGTATGTTAACAAGTGCGTAATTGATTCAAGGTGGTTCACTCATATAGTCAGACATGTGGTTTGCTTCCATTAATGTCCAAGAGACTAGAGTTCTCCAAGATTTAGTGAACAATTCTCAGCTCATCTCAAAGCCATCCCACCCTTTACAAAAGCTTCCCTAACCAAACTACCCTAGGACCATTGGCCTCTTACCTCTCTTCGCATAAGTGAAACGTAGCAAGGACCTAACAATCAACTTCTAAATTTCTAGAAATATAATGCATTCCAAATTATGGTTTTGAATTTGCGAGTGTTATTAACTTCCTATTTACTTTGTCTTAAAAATTGGAGTGTGCACTACTTAAATGTAAAGATTTGAACTCTGGAAAGGAAGGGAAGCTTTCGGGAGGAAGAATAATAGCAATGTAGAAAGTGGGGTTTTCGCTATATAATGTTAGTTTTGAGTGAAATGAAGGTTGAAGTTGAAGGTGGTGCTAATTAGAGTATTGGTGGCTGTACATATATTGAACCCTAGGGATTTTATAGTATTTTTTTTTCCTTGCTACTTGATGATTGGTCAGTATTGTTGTTATTCGATACTAATAGCTTGTAAGCTTCTAGCTTATATTCTCCAAAAGTAGGCTTGTTGAAGAATTTATGCTAATTTTATGTAATGGCTGAAACATCAGTACCATTATCATACTGAAACCAATACAAGGATTCTTTTTATTTTAATTTGATAGAATTCATCCAAGAACCTTTCACCAAAACTAGAAAAACCCTCATTTATTTCCAAATCCTAGTCTCAATTAGAGACCAAGTCCAACACATTATAAATAATAACAGTAGCTAATTCAGGATAGCCAATCTTCCAGGAGTTTAAAACTGATTATTACAACTCAAATTCACTTATTTATATATTCTTAAAACTAACTACTTCTCCAACAGAATAAAATTCCTAACAGAAATCTAACAAACTCAAACAGAAACATAACAACACTAATAACTATAAGACTACTAAGACAACTCAGCTAAGTAAAACAACATAGCTTAGCTCAGTTAGTTATTCCTCTTGTTGTGCCTCGCATAAGTTGATAGTTAACATAACTTGACATTTTCGTGCAGCACTACATATGGCTTGTGCTAATGGATATCTTGACATCGTGGAATACCTAATCAGTAAAAGAGTGGTGAGATTCTTGCCTTACCAACATTCATTTTATTTTTTATTTATTTTTCATGTGGCTATTTGTTGAGTTGATATAAATGGCCGTTTTAGTCAGATTTCTTAAAGCCTTTAATTTGCTGCCTATCATTTTTTTTATGGTTCTTGAACTCTGTTGTATGAGACTCTAGATCCTCCGTGTAAAATCATGGTACTGTCCTTAGGTTTCCAATAAAAGTTCATATTGATTGTTTATTGAAATTTGAAATTCAAATATTCTTTTTGAGATGCTAAAAGGCACCAGTGGTGCCAAGCACCCTCCTACGTGTTAATATTGCTATTGGTCTAATTTAGTACCGGGTCTCATATAATTTAATATAATAGCTTTTAGGGAGTATCGCTAGCCAATCGTAAAGGGACACGTCTTAAGGGTGCTAGGCACCATTGGTGCCCAATAGCAATGCTCATTCTTTTTTCATATTGGGAGAGGAGGGTTGCAACTTAGGACCTTCTCTTTGTGAGGAGAGTTGTGAAACCACTAGACTATGCTTATAACCACTTGAAACTCAAATATTAAGAACCAACTTACTTTTACAATAAAGTTATAAAAGAAAAAGCATGGAAAGGAGGAATTATATTTCTGATTATTGCAAACTAAATTTACTTCGGTTTATCGTTGGAGATAAAGAAATTCTGCAACACAATGGACTCCAATTTATTTTCTTTCACATGTTCAGAAACTCATAAATAGTGTCTTTTTCCTTTTCTTTAGTTTTTTTAATGGTTATATTCTTCTTTTAAGCAGGAACTTAATCCTACTAATGCGGAGAACAACACACCTTTACACTGGGCTTGCCTTAATGGGCATGTTGAGGTATTAATAAAATTAATGTACAAGCTTTTTTCTTAAGCTATTCTCAAGTTCCATTGACCGAAATTCTTCCTTTTATACAGGTGGTTAAGAAATTGATCTTGGCTGGAGCTAGCGTAAGTGCACTTAATAGGTAAGTATTTTTTTTTTTTTTTGTTGTAATTTAATGAAGTTTATTTAAGGTCATTATTGTTATGGGTTATGTGTGCAGCTATGAGAGAACCCCAATGGATGAAGCAGTGAGTAATGGTAAGATGGATGTTATTGATGCCATCAATACTGCGGTTGCACAACTAGAACTTGCTGGCATCAGTGTATCCTAATCATGTATAGATGTACGTGTTCACTTCAATCATAAGTTTTGTTCGCACTTTTGGTAATCCACTCAATTAATGAGAGCTAGTAATGCGATTAGACTATTATTTGTTGGAAATTTTTAAGACTAACGTCCAGTATTCTGAATAGAGAATATGCCTCGAAAAAAAAAATAGTGAGTATGTGTTTTGCAAAATACAAAACTAATCTAAAATTATCTTTCCTTTGGATTTGGTCAACACATTTTAAAATGTGGATATTTAGTTATGTGATATCATATTTTGGATTATTTACTGTAATTATTCACAAAAAAAAAAAAAAAACGTGTAGTTGCAAGCTCATATTCTTAGAAAAATTCACAAAACTTGCTGGTGCTTTCTCCCTTCCTGAGCACACACGCCCATGGACTCCAATCACATCAAGCACACCACGACTGTTGGCTCCAGTCACCAAGGATGCCAACGGTCTCTCTCTCAAGAAATAACCATCCAAAACTACCATCTGATACAAAAGATTACCATTCTTCTATCACAAAGATCATAACAAATTCAATACTGCTTCAACAACATCAAATATATTGCAATAAAATGAAGACAACTCAAGTATAAGGTGAAGATCATCTTTCTCACTAGGGCACCTAATTAAAATTACAGAAAATGACCTTGAAATTGTCTCCAAAGATTTAAGGTGAGAATTTGAGTGAGTGATCTTCTACATTTAATGAAGAGTCTGTTAAAATCGTCTGCGTTGGGCTCACCATAAGTACAGTAGAACCTCTATCCAAGAATACACTTGGGACCAAGTAAATTATATTCTAATTGGGAGGTTATAACTAAATAGAGTTACACTAGAAAAAAAATTAAAGAACCAAAAAATATCAATGTAATAATAATAACAATAAATAATCATTAATACTATATCGTAATAGAAATATTTTAGAGTAAATATAATTTCATACATGTATTATAATTTAAAATAAAATTATTAATTTTACATAAATAAATTTACAAAATACATGTATATATTTTATTAAGATGTAATTATTCTTATATAGAGGTATACTTTGTTAATATGAGACTTAGAAAATGTATAACTAATTACAATTTAGAGGTTATTCTTATTTATAACTGGCCCAAATCGGGACTTGATTTTTGTATAACAAATTAGAGGTTATTCTTGAATAGAATATTCTTAAATAGAGGTTCTACTGTATATGCTTTAGCATGAACCACACAAAGATAGATACAATAGAAATTTCTGGTAAAATGCTTAACTTAGGAGATAAATTACGTTACTTACAAGTTTTAGGAATTGGTAACTCACTCATTCAGTGACATGTTGCTTAGGGTATATGAACAAATTTCAGGCTACATGTTTCTGAAGTATTTAACTCCAATTCTAAAATTAAATGCTTTAATTCCATTGATTGAGATTAAGGGCACCCCCTATTTAGGGGGTTCACTAGAGTTTGAAAGCCTTGATCATACTTTCATTCTTTCTCTCGCTCTAAAAGTTCAGCTTTTATCCAAAAAAACATAAAAAAAAAATTGATCAAAATTGCTTAATTTTATCATTTCCTTAGACTTAGGTGTTGGACACCACGACACGTGAAAACGTAATTACTTTATTATTGTAAAAGTAATTACACCAAGACTTGACCATTTTTTACTAGATCATAATACACCAAACACTTACTTTATTATTGTAAAAGTAATTACATATCATATATCATTTTAGTAAAAAAAAAAAAAAATTAGATAATGCTAGAAAATATGAGAGTTAAAAATAAAATAATTTACGGCATAAATATTTAAGTTGAACTACCAATTGTAAATAAATACCTAAATTTAATTTTTAGCGGAGTTATAATTCTGGAACTTTTGTAGGTATCTAGCTGTGAAGTATTATACGTGTTAATTTCTAATTGGTGCAAGTCATCAAATTTTAATTTTTTTTAAAAATAATTTAAATATACCAATAAAAAATAACACGTGGATAATGACTTAAAATTTAACAATCAGGTATTTATCGAGTTTCAAAAATATAACTTAAGTATTATTAACGCCAAAAATTAAACTTAAGTATTTATTTACAACTGGAAAGTTAAACTTAAGTATTTATGCCGCAAATTACTCAATAAATAATAATTATACATGTGCTAGCTCATGATAACGAAATAAACTATAATAAACTATTACCATTTAATTAAAAATCAAAGGTTTAAAAAATACCCACACCTAAGAAAAATTCTATGTAAATGATGAAAGATATTCATGGACCATAGTTTTTATACAATAAAGCCTTGCGTTTTAGGAGAAAAAAAACTTTAGATCCCACAGATTGGAAAAACCACTCTCAACAATGAAGAAGTTGCAAATGATAAAGAGTTCCAACTAGGAGGTAACAAAAATACAAGCAAAATTTTGTATAAATCATTTTTTTTTTTGGGTTTTTTCAGGAAAAATCAAGTTAATTGTTCCTTAACAATACTAATATTTCTTCCTTTTATTATATGTATTTAGCTAGTTTAATATTTTTTCCAATAATTATTAAATTATAGCAGCCAGGTAGGTAATTAATCTCATAGTTTTGCAAGAGCCTTTGAGGATTTTTTTTTGTCTTGGTTTTTAATTTTTGAAAGGTCAAGATAGAGGAAGTTAAGAAATTATTTGGGAATCTACTTTTGCCAAATATCCTTTCCAGTATTATAGGCTTTTGTATATAGTGCTACCCATGTTTCCAATTTATTATTTTCTTTTCTTTAACTTTTCATGGGTCGGTGGATGTCAATGTCTAACAGTACACTAATATATATTATCTCAAGTAAATTTTCATGAAAAGAAAAAATTAATAATAAAAACACTATACCCATCTTTGGAAATCAGATATTTAGGTTGGAAAAAAAAAATTATTTAAAATGTGATGAGAATATATTTTTCATAAAACAAGAGTTCAATTTGATAAAATTTTATCAATATCAGATATAGTTATAAAATATTTCAACAGGAGAAATGATATCAAAAGATTTCACGAACCTCATAGTTGGCTTAGGGGACTCTTTACTTTGTAACAATGGTACTCACCAACATGTTATGTACTATATTGTATAATTGTTTTTTATTTCTTGAATACATACTATATTGTATAATTCAATTGTAACATGTAATAATATAATGGATTAAATAAAAAAATTAATCCACCAAAATATTTCTCTCTTTCCTCTATTACTTTCTCTCAAATATTTTCTTTAAATATGAGATCCAAACAAAGGTCACGAGCTTTGAGCATTTGGAAGTTCAGTTTTTACTTTTGCTTTTAGAAGTAAAATATTAGGATTAGTGATTTCTTAAATTAATTAATATCATTCTGCTTATAGAGTATCATACCCTAAATAAAATAGGGATAAGTTGAAAAATACCTCTTTTTTATATCCATTAATAAAAAATATTCTCTTTTTTGAGTGGATTGCTTAATATATTCTTACTCTTTACTTAAGTCTAGTATATAATTTAGTAAATTTACATAACCTAAGGGGTCTAATGGGAACATCATCCATAAAAGTGGGTATATCTAAAAAAATATGAAAATAGAGGTAAAAATTAAAACAAGTAAAATAAAGTGGGTATACAATGTAATTTTCTCAATAAAATATTGTCATATTTTATTAGCATGGGAAAGAAATACTTCTCTAATAGAACAACTTGAGAATTTTTGCCTAAATGCTATTTTGAGTCTTGTAGTTTTCAAAAGTTATTGATTGAACATTTTATTTTGTTATATGATAATTTAAATTTTGTATTTTTTAAAATTGTACAAAATAAATCTTTAGTTTACTTTTTGTTAAATTAAAACTTAATAATAATATGACTTAAATGTGTTATGACAACACTGATTATATTTTTTGCATCGGTCTATGCTAGCAAGGACGGACTCACTTGTATTAATATGGGGGGTATAGCTCCCACTAACAAAAATATAGCCTTTTAAAAGATTAAATTTAATTTTTTTAATTTGTTAATTATAAACTAAAATAGTAGAAAAGCTCCCACAAAATAAATAAATCTAATAAGAATAATTATAATATATGTATAAATATATATTTTTAATAATAAAAAGCCTCCACAAAGAAAAATTATGAGTCCGTCACTGTATGCTAGAAATTAACTTCAAGTTGATTATATTATAAAAAATTGAATTCATGATCTATTTTGTACTATATGAAAAAAAATATAAAATTTGTTATTTTAGTCCAATCGGCTAATTTTATAAAACAAAAAATCCAAAATGGTATTTACCACTATAAATATTACATCTTTTGTTTTTTTTTTAAAAAAAAAGCCTGTATTACATCTTAGTTGAAAGTGAAATTTAGTCACTTTGTTGTCTAAATATTACACCTTAAAATAAAGTGAAAGATAATTATCTATCATATCAATATATATGTTGTCATGTAACCACTATTTATGAAAAACCAAATTGGGAGATTGGGACTTTTCAGTTTCACCGGATCTGTCAATTGTACAATACATTTTCTTTTCATATGATCATTACATTTTCACTTTATAATTTCACAATTAATTGCTATAACATATTTATTATTTATGTTCCAATCAAAATATATGCAGATCAAAAAACTCAACCCACTTTTATCAGTTATACACAAGGCCACCCACACTGCATTATATGCGCATGCACACTAAATTTCACACTCACTTTCATTACAAATCCACTATACATCAATTTTATCAATTTCCCATCAAGGAAATCATTAATTCAGCAATTAAATATATACATATTTATATATAAACATTTCTCTTCATTATGAAATTCAATAAATTATTCATGACATAGGATAACAAATCTACTTAACAGATATGGATGCTATATATTTATAAGGTACAAATTGCTTTTAGGGGCTTCACTTTGGAAGCCTTATATAACACTTTTGTCAAAATATTTGACCTGTACTAGGTGTACGTACTACTAATAATGATATATAGACCTACATGCAATGTACATTTGTAAAATGTATGTTTGCTAATCAAAGTTATTTATGGGTGAGAGAGTGTAGGGAGATGTGATCATTTACTATGAGTTGCTAAAAAACACTACTAATGTAACTTTTTAGGTTGATGCAATTAAGTATCGGGTCCCATATAATTTAAAAAAATAATTTTTAAGCAATATCACTAACCAAAACAGTGCTCTTTTACTATGCATCATGTTTGTGTAGAGCTCATCAGCTTTCATTTGTTTCCTCTACCTCTTCAATTTCTTCTCTGCTATTAGCTGAACAAGTTGGGTAAGCAATCCATTTGTAGCTCTCCTATATGAGCTTAAATAATACATGTTCAACTGGCCTGATAATCTCAAGCATTATAATAACAACTTGAAGTTAAAGAATAAAACAATATTGATTGAACATTTTCTTTACAACTAAACTAGAAACTAAGAAAAACTTGGACATTTTGATTTAGGATCACTTGAAAATGCCTAATTAGTAAGAGCATTGTTATTGGACACTTTAAGGCGCTCAACACCACACTGATTTAGCGTGTTATTACGTCTGATTATCGATTTTTTATTATTTATTAAATTAAAATGTGTGAGAGTCAATATTTAATTGCACTAACCTTGTGGTGCTTGGTATATTAAGGTGCCTTTTAATATTTTTTAATCAGTAAACCATGAGAGAGATTCCTTTGTTCTAATCACTCTTTCTAGAAACACATCTAAATCTAAATACATTTTTGACTCTAATTCAACTTGGAATCGATTTTGGACGTATAAAAAGCCTAGAATGACAAAAATAAGAGTTGGGAGAGAGAAAAATACAATTTGGAAGTAAGGAAACAATATTGAGTGATCAATGAAGCAGATTGAAGCGACATTGAAGATTTTTCACTAGTTCTATCTTTTTTTTTTATATCCCTTTTATGTTTCAATTTTAAATAAACTGAAATAATAAATCATATTATTTTTGACTAGTTTTTTTTAGTTGTTAGGATTAGACAGATTTCTAATTATGATTTTAATTTTATGATTTAATGCAAAGTTTAGTTTTAATTAATCCAATATCATTGTGATTCTACCTTGTTTAATTGTTGTTGTGATTATAATTTATCTATTGTTGTTCTTTATGTGATTATAATTAGGGTAAATACCATTTTGGACCCTCTGTTTTACAAAAGTTACCAATTGGACCCTGTGTTTTGTTAAATAACAAAATAGACCCTGTATTTTCTAAAATAGTACAAATAGGACCCTGAATTGATTTTTTGTCAAAATAAAGTTTAATTATAATCCGATCTAAAAGTGCTATGACAAAACTGTTTACATTTTTTGTATCTGTTCGTATTAAGCATTGTCTTCAAGTTGGTTGTATTAAAAAAAAAGTTGTCAAAAATTAAGCTCAGGGTCTTATTTTTACTATTTTAGAAAATACAAGGTCCATTTTGTCGTTTAACAAAACACAGGGTCCAATCTGTAACTTTTGCAAAACACAGGGTCTAAAATGGTATTTACCCTTATAATTATGACTATTATTTAGATTGTGAAATTTATAACTCGAGATGGAAACTTTTGAATAACCAGACATCAAGTAGAAACTTAGATGGTGTGATCAAGATCGAGAGATAAACATTTCTTAGGTAGCTGAAATAATTTTAAATTGTGAAATCGAGAGGTAGGATTTTTAGAGTTGTTTTTAGAGTGAGACTTAATGAATGTATGTTTTAATGGTTGTATAGAGTTATAGGCTATTGTTCACTTGAGATAGGATACGTGGATACAATAGTGTCACTACAAAAAATTGTTACTTTTAGTGACAACTTTTTAGCCACAACAAAAAATTATTTGTAACTAAAACATACCATTTAGACACAAGTTGTCACTAATTTATTTTTAGTCACAACAAGTATTGTGATTAAAAACACATTTAGTCACAACAAATTTTAATTTTTGTGACTAATACCTTTAGTCACGGACTTTTTAGTCACAATATAAGAATAATAATTTATTATTAGTCACAAATTTTGTTGTGACTAAAAATAAATTTTTTTGTAGTATGTTCTAGGTTTTTGAAAATATTAGAATAGATTAAGTATATTAATTATTAAAATATGAGCAATTTGCGGCGAAACCCCCTTATGTTTTGATTTTTATACACTTAACCCCCTTATCTTTATTTTTGGTGGCAAAACCCCTTTATGTTTTAATTTTTATACACTTAACCCCTTATCTTTTTTTTTGTGGCAAAACCCCCTTATGTTTTAATTTTTATACACTTAACCCCCTTATCTTTTTTTTGGTGGCAAAACCCCCTTATGTTTATTTTTCTTTGCAAATTTGACACGCCAGTTAAATATTACCGTTAAATATCAACTGGATGACCACTGTATACACCTTTGTATATGTAACGGTAAAACCTCGAAGTCGATACAGTAGTAATCCAGTTAGTATTTAACGGTAATATTTAACTAAAACTTTAAATTTGCAAAGAAAAGTAAACTGAAGGGTTTTGCCACCAAAACAAAAGATAGAGGGGTTAAGTGTAAAAAATTAAAACATAAGGGGGTTTTGCCACCAAAAAAAAAAAGATAAGGGGGTTAAGTGTATAAAAATTAAAACATAAGGGGGTTTTGCCACCAAAAATAAAGATAAGGAGGTTAAGTGTATAAAAATCAAAACATAAAGGAGTTTCGCCGCAAATTGCTCTTAAAATAATAGTTATATTATGGTGAAATTGAAACCTTGGTAATTCTTTTTATTTGATTATACTCTGCTTATTCTTGTTGTTGTCATTTTTTTTATTATTTCTTTTTAATATTCTATTGAATCATTTAAAATTGATTGTTTGGATAAAATTAAATTTTATTATTCACAATACTTAATTACTTTTAATCTTGTGAAACGAAAATGGTTACTTGACTACTTTATTATTTGTTCGACATGTGTACTTGTAAGCATATTTTATAAATTTTACAATATTGTACTCTATATATATATATATATATATATATATGAAATACTTTTTAATGGGTAATACTCATTAATTTGCACTAAAAAAAATTAATAAGATAATAATTTAATAACTTTTTATGGCAAGTTTCCAATAATTATTAAAAAAAAAATTATATTTATTTTTTATAAAATTGGAAATAATAATTACAACCAATAGTTTGAAAAAATTATAAATTATTTTTAAAAATTAATTGAAATTACTACTTTATTATTTTATGAAATTGTGAGTTTATTAATAATTTATTATTGTAAAACTAAGAATCATTTATGAAATTGTGGAATCCAATTGTCTTAATATTATTCATGCTCTTAAAAATAAAACGCTACAATACTTCTTAGTTCTTACTTAGAGTATCATTGTCAGAGAAATATTATTATCATCTAATAATTTTTTTAACATTACCATGCATCATTCTCCTAGAATAACTAATGATGTGTTGTTCATTATTTATATTCTTAGGATTAGAAGATGATAATCTTGTCTAGGGGCCAAGTAATTTTTTGTGCTGAAGTGTTGGCAATTGCCATTATTCACTAATGTTTATGACACTTTTTTTTATTAAAATTTTCTTCATTGGTTTTGTTCTTATAGGTTTTGGTAAGCTCAAGTATTTTAAAAAAAAATAAAAACATATAAATGATTGTTAATTATTATGAAATTAAAGATTTTAGGTTTAGAAAAAATCTTATACATTTTATATGTATTACAGCTTAAAGCTTAATTTTTTTTTTGTTCTCAGTAATGCAATTTAGAATTCTAGTTTGAAGAAATTTTATAAAGAGATAAATATACACTTTTTTCTTTTTAATCTTTAAAATGATTTTTATTAAAAAAAATAATTTATTAGTTTTTTTAGCGTGTTTTATTTTTTAAATAACAATTCCATATATAAATTTTTTATTTCTATTATTAGTTTTATCTATTTTAGGAATATAGAGAATAACAAAATCAAAGAAAGAAGTGGTAAAATTGAAAATATTAATTTTTTAATATTTAATTAATGATTATGAATATCAACCATTAGATATTTGATCCAATGGTCAAGAATAAAATACCCATACATGGGTAATACCCATTAAGAGCATACCCATATATATATGTGGTATTAGGGTTTATGTTTTGAAAATGCTATAAAAATAATTCTGATTATAAATAAAAGTTGAATATTTTTATATATACTTGTTTGTTAAATTATAAATATCAAAAAATTTCTTATTTATACATGAGGTTGTGATTTTTAGTTATACGAAGAATTAAGATCACTTAGTCATGAAGAAAACAGTCAGCAACATATTAAATTTTAAGAATCTTTAATCAATGTTTGTTAGTATCATTCACTGATGTCCGTTATTCGGTGCAAGTAATCTCGATTCGGATTATTGATGTAACATGACATCTAAGTAAAGGTGTTGTATATAATAAAAATTATATATGACAATGAGCGATATGAATAAAGTTGTCTTTATCAAACTTACCATTTACTATAAAGATCTAATTCATATTGTTATCCCATTTTTCGCACTGTGACGTGGCAACACATGCTGGTGACACGTGGACCTTATTCCCTACATCTGGCTAAAGAAATGTTCCTAACAAAGCTTAGCATACATCTGCACGGATAAGGTTTTCCCAACCGAGCAGTAGACAATCTGAGTAGCGTATCAACACTTAGCAATTCAAAGACTTGCATCGTGAAGCAGAAAAGCAATCCCTATAAGTCTGGGATTGTACCACAGAGATATGGCAAGCTGTCCAAATCTCACAATCTGTGTATTCTAAATATGTAATATATTTTCTTACCAACTATAAAAATTGTAAGCAAAATGGAAACCTTCCCTCAAGTATTTAGCCCTATAAATAGTAATCCATTATCACTGGTAAAGGGGTCGAAAGAATTACTTTAGAGAAATTTAAGAAAGCATACTCAGAGATTTCATTGTGAGAGCTTCAAGAGAGGAAAAACTATATTCTTTGTTCTTGAGTTAATACAAAGCAAGGGAGTAGGCTATTACTGGACTAACGGGGCCAAACCTCTTTAAAACCTTGTGTTCTTTATTGCTTATTACTTTATACTTTACTTTGATTACATTTTCTATTGTTTACTATTTGACTCATTGTCGTTGGCTAAAAGCAAGGTCAACATTTTGGTGCTTTCATTGAGAGCAATAATCCAAGTTTTCTCTTTGCTTTAAGTGTGATCTGACACTCAAGATGGTGATACAAACTCGTAGAGGCATGGTCGATTAGGTGGATCCACTGGCAGTAGATCCCGCATTGGAGACTTCAGGGAATGCAAGGGTCCCACCAATAACCAATCTTGAGTAACTAAATATGCAACTACCTACTGCGGGTCAAGGTGTGACATCTCCTTTGGCTGGAATCACACCCGGTGTGCAAGAGACTGGAAACACTAGTTCAGCAGCCGAACTGGGTACTCCCAGCACTGGAATCCCTTCAGCAACAAATGTCCAGACAACCATTGGAGATGACACTGAGATCTAGAACCTTCGTAATGCTCTTGGGCTCATGCAAGGTCATACTAATACCTTGCATCATGATCAGGAAGAGCTCCGTGCTGCAGTGAACCTTGCGTTCGAAGAGCAAAGGCGCCAGTTCACCGAATGGAGGGATAGAGAGATGGAAACATTGAAGGCTCAACATGCAGCCATTGACGACCGAACAAGACAGGCTACCGTACTAATATGGCTGGCCTACCAAGTTGCTAACCAACAGACTGCGTCCAGCATCCCACTGGGCAGCTCGGAAGAAATTCTTGCTGCGCATACTGCCCAAACTCTGAACGGTCAGCCGTCCAATCCCCAATCACATGTCCTGAAGAAGGGAAAAAGTAGCACGGTTAACCGAAGAAGGGAAGTTAGC
This sequence comes from Cannabis sativa, assembly GCF_029168945.1. NCBI lineage: Eukaryota > Viridiplantae > Streptophyta > Magnoliopsida > Rosales > Cannabaceae > Cannabis > Cannabis sativa. The sequence continues at coordinate 2,827,360 of NW_026870037.1, read as the reverse complement.
TGCTATACTGGGGGCATCGAATTCTTGGAGAGCTGTGGAAAGACACCAAGAAGAGTGGTCCTGTAGACTCTATGAGTGATTTCCTTGATCGAGCAGATGGTTTCATCAAGCTTGAAGAAGCCATTTAACGGGCAGATGTCGAGCCTAGACCGGGCCAACCGCAAGCTCCTTCAGCTGGAACGTCCGTCCTAAACCCCCAGTACCCTAGCAGTTCAAATCCGGGCAGAAAAAGATCTAATAACAACGGCAGACAAGGCAATTGGAAAATAAATCATTAATCAGATCAAAGTCCCAAGCATTACCATCAATTCTCATTAAAGTATTAACCTTAGCATGGAGCAAACTCGAATGAGAAGACACCACAAAAGGATTCTCCACATTAGGCAACCAAGATTTTCTCATAATCGCGATATTACAACCATCACCATCACACCAACAAATGCCTTTTGAGACAAATTATTGTGATTCCCACACACCTTGTCAAACGAGTGCCATCGTTATTAAAATATATATATATATTTTTTTAAAATAGCTCGTTGGCAACATGTTATAGAAAATTATATAAAAAAAAATAAAACGGTTAGTAGTCACTGATATTTCAAAATAACTAATTTACTTCTAATTAAAGGAGTGGATTTCATATATTCTCATGATTCTAAAATATTAGGTTTTTTAGGTTTTCTTTTATATATTGTAAGTGATGTGGAAAAATTTACAGATTACAAATAATAGCTCATTGTAAACAAAATATTCTGCCAATTTTTTAAAAATTAAAAAACAAACTGCGCTTCGCGTGCGATTGTATTATTTAGTGATAATTAAATTATAAAATTATAACAAATTTTAAATTTTAATATTTTATATAATTTTTTTAATAGTATTTTAATTTTTTAACTTTCAGACTTAGGTTAATAAATTAATATCTTCACATATGATAGCAAAAATAATTTTAATGATTGAAAAATCATGATATGATTTTATAATTATTGTGATCACTGTATTTCACTTGTATTTACCAGTACATTTAAAGTCGTCACCGTATTTTACTTGTAATCATCACTAAATTTAAAATTGTTATCATAACTGTATCTCACTTTCACTTGTACTTACTACTACATTCAAAGTCACTGCCATCGTTGTATCTTATTTGTAATTGTGACTAGCTACTATTTATCAATAAGTTTACTTTGTACATAAATAAAATTAGTCAAGGAGTTAACTACTCACTTTTTATATATACTTTTTTTTTTTGAATGGTAATTCAACTTTTATTAGATAACCATATCAGTCACCAAAATAGGTAACAAAACAGTTGGAACAGAATCCAAACTGAAATTACAATCAGGGAAGGATACAGAAGCTCGAGCTAAGTCACGAGCCACTGTATTTGCTGATCGACGAATAAAATAAATAGAAACATTTCTTAAATCATTAAGCAAAGCCTTACACTCACTAACCACTTGACCAAACGTGGAAATCATAACAATTGAACTTCTTAAGGCTTGGACAACTGATAAGCAGTCCGTCTCGAGAACCACCTGCTGCAATCCACTAGATTTTATCCAGCTTAACGCCTCCCGAATTCCTACAGCCTCGGCCAATTCTGGTGTAGCTTTTACATTGAATAACTTTGTATGGCCATTGATGAGAAGCCCCGGAGTATCTCTGGCTACCCAACCAACACCAAACTTTCGAGAAGCTTCAAAGATTGCTGCTTCAACGTTAACCTTTACATTATTTTCCATTGGAGGCACCTATATAATGCTCGACTCCGTCGCCTTGGTTCAAACCAGCAGACAAGAGCTCCAAACCAGAAGAATGAGCATTTTTCCATTGTGAAAGGTAACCTTTTGCTGACGTAACAATGTTTTCCACCGTCTTGATCTTGTTTTGCCATACACGGTCATTTCTTGCATTCCAAACCGCCCAAGCAACAGCCACCAGCAGCTCACAATTCTCCTTATCCAATCTCTGAAAATTGCTAATACACCAGTCCAGAAAACTGTGTTGTTGCTGCATAATCGAGGAAATGCCAACCCTGTCCCAACAATCTTTAGCAATCGGGCAGCAGACTAGAGCATGTGAGATGGACTCTTCTTCAATAGAACACACATGACATTGTGAATGGGGTACTGCATGTTTGATTCTGAGTTGCACCATTGTGGGGAGGCAGTTTGTACATGCCCTCCACACTAAATTTTTCATCTTTGGAGGCATTTTGAGGTTCCAGAATTTTTTCCAAAAAAGATTCACTTGTGATTCCTCAAAGTTCACCAAACCTTTTAGCTCCTGGAGACGTTTATAAGCACTCTTAACTGTGTATAAACCCGACAATTCCCCAACCCAGATTAAATGGTCTTGACTGGTTGTGATATTAAGTGGAATTTGGACAATTAACTCCCTGTCTCGTGGTTCAAACAAGTCATTCAACACCTCCATAACCCAACTGAGCCCCTCAATAGTGAAGAGATTGGCCACTTTTGCATTTTGAAGCCCCGGATGTGAGGAAATAACCCAAGGATTTGCTTTATCCGGCAACCAAGGGTCTCCTAAAACATCAATGTTCTTACCATCACCAACCGCCCATCTTACTCCACTAGCAACCAGATGTTGTGCCTCCAGTATGCTTCTCCACACAAAACTAGGATTAGAACCAATTTTAGCCGTAAGAAACGTACCATTCGAGAAGTAATGAGCTTTGAAAATTCGAGCTACCAAGAAATTAGGTTTGATTAGTAAGCGCCAACCTTGCTTCCCTAACATTGCCAGATTAAAATCCCTTAGGTTCCTGAAACCCATACCTCCTTTGGTTTTGTGGTTACAAAGTCTCTCCCAGGACATCCAATGGATGCCGGAGTTACTATTAGCCGAGGTCCTCCACCAGTATTTTGACATGAGACTCTCCATATCTCTAACGACCTCCATAGGCAATAAGAAGACATTCATAGCATAACTGGGAAGAGATTGGGCAACAGACTTGATAAGAATCTCCTTTCCCGCTCTAGAAATGAACTTTGATCCCCACCCTTCCAGCCTTTTCCTCACTTTTTCTTTCAAATAACCCAAAGCCGAAACTTTATTGCGGCTCATAGAGCTTGGCAGTCCCAGATAAAGACTACACTCCAAAGCAGGTGCCATTCCCAACTCTCCACAAAGATGGTTTCTCAAAATTTCATGAGTATTAGCATTGAAAAAAATTGAAGATTTTGAGAAATTAACCTTCTGACCTGAAGCCAATTCAAACTTGTGCAAAGCTTCTTTAACCCGAAAAGCCTCAGTTTCAGTGGCCTTACAGTATAAGTAACTATCATCGGCGAAAAGCATGTGAGAAATTCTTGGCGCCCCATTAGCTACTTTACAACCGTGAAGCCATCCTCGTTGTTCATAACGTCTAAGTAAAGCTGATAAACCCTCTGCACAAAGGATGAAGAGATAAGGGGAGAGAGGATCCCCTTGCCAAATGCCCCTAGAAGGAGTAATAGGCCCGACTTCATGATTCCCATGAACAACCGTATATTGAGCCGATGTTACACAAGTCAAAATCAACCGAACCCAGATCTCAGTGAAACCCAACTTCCTTAGCATTGCTTCAAGAAAGGACCACTCAATTCTATCATATGCCTTACTCATGTCAAGCTTGAGCGCCATATACCCCTCATTGCCTTTGCGTTTCCTTTTTAGATAGTGCAATACTTCGAAGGAAACCAAAACATTATCAGAAATTAAGTGCCCAGGGATGAAAGCACTTTGATTTACTGACACAATGGAATCAATGAAAGGCTTCATTCTATTAACCATAACTTTCGTAATGATCTTATACATGATGTTACATAGAGCAATAGGCCTAAGGTCCGACATAGCTTCCGGGTTTTTCTTTTTAGGAATGACCACAACATTAGCTTCGCCAATACCATCTTCAAGGACATCATTTGTAAAGAAAGACCGAACCACTTCCACAATATCATTTCGCACTATAGACCAACAACGCTGAGAAAAGGCCGGAGTCATTCCATCTGGACCCGGACTCTTATCTGGATGCATCTGAAATAGCGCCTTCTTAACTTCCTCTTCTTGAATGGGCTGACACAATTCAGAGTTTACAAAAGCCGAAACACAAGGATGAACACAATCTACCACTTCCATACAGTTTGTATTAGCCGAAGTAAATAAATTATGGAAATAGTCTTGCATAACTTCTCCTAGACTCGACTCCCAGGTTACCCAGTTTCCTTGAGCATCTTTTAATTGCTCAATTTGATTATTCTTCTTTCGGCTACTAGCAGCCTTGTGGAAGTAACTACTATTTTGGTCGCCTTCCCGTAACCAAAATTGTTTCGCACTCTGCTTCCAATAACTCTCCCTTTGATCAAGAGCTTTAAAAAGCTTTTTTTTTTCACCTCCTTGTAGCCTTGCACCGAACTAGCATCCCTTTTATTCTGCAGATTCTTCAACTCTTTTTTATACTCTTTAATTCTATGATTAAGGGACCCCGTAATCTCTTTGCCCCAAACCTTAAGCTTCTCGGCACATAAGCTTAATTTGCCACTCAAACTATAAGTATGACCAAGTTCCCAGCATTCTTTTATAATTTCAGAACAAAGCGGCTCTTTCAACCAGGTGTTTTCAAAACGAAAACGATGGTGAGGAGCAAAAACAGTAGGAAGAAACGGTTCAAGGAAAATGGCCGCATGATCCAAACTAGAGAAGTCTAAATTAGAGAGAGTAGCTTGTGAAAATACCTGAAGCCAAGCCAATGTTGCCAAAGCTCTGTCCAGGCGTATCTCGATCCAATTATTAGACCCTCTACCCTTTTCCCAAGTGAACGAGTGGCCTTGAAGCTCAATATCAACTAAGTTGCATTGCTGTAAAGTGGCATTGAATCCCGAAAGTAAGCTTTGGGGATATGGCCGACCCCCTCTCTTCTCTTCTTGTCGAACAATATTGTTCATGTCACCAACAAGACACCAAGGAAGGTCCGAACGAGTAGACAAGGTTGGAATCAAACTCCAAGTATCTTGGCGCCGACTCCGGTTGGGTTCTCCATAGAGCCCAGTTAGCCTCCAGTTACCAAATTGAGCAGTATGAACAACAATCTCAATATGGTTATTAGAGTAGCCCATCAAACTCCCATCTTCTTTATTCTTCCACAAGAGAGCAAGCCCACCAGCTAACCCAATTGCATCTACAGTAAAGACACCCTCAAAGCCCAATAATCTAGCAAGCCCATCAACTTTTGATTTTTGACATTTTATTTCACACAGAAAAATAAAATTGGGTCTCTAAACCATCTCTTTAAGGAATTGAATACTCCGTTGGTTCCCAAGCCCCCGACAATTCTAACTTAACACATTCATAATTCTTGGCGGGTCTGGACACCAGAACCCACCCCACTCAAGTTTTTTGTAACTCCCTCTTGAACCAATATGTCCTCACAAACAATTACATCTTCTTCAGCAAGCCCATGCACCTTTGGTCCAGCTTTAGGAAGGCCCACGTCCCTAGCTACCCCTCCAATTGGCCCACTAACTTGACCCTCAATAACTCTCTTTCTTTTAGAATCACAAAATACCAGCCCATCATTTGAATTGTCCACCTCATCACCCACCTTTTCCTTCCTTAAAAACGCCTCCCCTGATATTTGGGATTTGTTTTTATTGACACTCTCTAGATTGCTATTGTTCTGGCCATATCCCATCAATTGCTCTCCTTGATTACTCTCTGCCATTAACTGATCATTAATACCCCCTCCTGTCGTCGGCGCAACCACCGGGCCTCTTCGCTGGTTGGAAGAACTTGCCCCAGGCCACCCAGAATTTTTCGTAGCCAAGCCAGATCGTAGCCACCGTGAGCCATCCGCATAATTACGCCTTCTTGGAACCGCCTTCATCTCCAAATCAAAGTTCTCTGTGATCAACTCTCTCGGAGTATCAAACAGACGTTCACAAAACTTTTCTGTGTGGCCGAGTATCCCACAAATGAAACAAAAAGTGGGTAGATCCTCATACTTGAAAGTGACATGACATACCAGGCCCCCCTGCATTTCCAACTTCTTCTTCTTTTTCAAAGGCTTCTCCAATGGAATCTTCACTCTAATTCTCAAATAATCTCGCCAAACTCCGGAGAAATTGTTTGGGTCCGATTTGATGAACGATCTAATATAATTACCAACCCCTCTAATGACTTTTTCAGACATAAAACCAATTGACAAATTATGTAATTGAACCCAAAGTTCCAGAGTATTCAAAGGTATTGATCTAGGATTAACTCCGTGTGTTACCCGCTCCATAATCAAAGGTGCCCGATCGAACGTCCATGGACTACCATCGATAACTCTCTCTATGTCCACCTCATGATAAAACTGAAAAAGGAAGAGGTTTGGATCTAACTCCTTCACATACAAACCACGCCCCGACTGCCATAGAGACGCTATTTTGTTTTGCATAGCTTGAAAATCAATGGATCGATTTGTTAGAAACCTCCCCACTAACAACCATCTATCGTCGATTTCTGCAAGCCCATCCTCCCTTGCCTCAAACAACAAGCCTTCCTCATCATCATCTTCAATCGAAAAACTGGCGTAATTCTCTGTTAAATTCTGAATCTGTGGCTGTCTATTACTCATTAATCTCAAAGCACCAGAAAAACACACACAGGAAGCAAACAAAACTAAACTTTTGAACCAAACCGTTTACACCATGTCAAAACGACAAGATAATTTTACATTTTGTGTACTCATACCGCAATTTAGTATCAATATATGTGTGATACTTTTTATATATGCTTTAATTATTCTATTGTAGATTAAAACCTAAAAAATTTAGAGAAGGGTTGCCAATAAAATATGTTAACCTTTAAGATATATTAATAAAAAAGAAAAATTACTGACAAAGTTAAACAACAAGAATGGTACTGGTATTGTGAATACGAATAAGAATGAAATCTTCATTGAAAGATTCACTTACCAAGAATTATATTCTAAAAATTACAATGATTATAGGAAAAAAAATGTTTCATATATATAATAATACATTAATAAAAAAAAATTAAAATAACATACCAACAAAACAAACAGTAGAGAGAATAGTTTAAAATTTATAATCCAATTATATATATAAAATTATTGGCGATTGTGTCAACATCATTAAGAAAGAACATTGATGTGTTTTATGCTTCCGGCTTGGATGGAACGATATAAATAAGAGAGCAATATGTCAATTTTTCTCCATAACTAAACTTATTCAATATAAAACCTTAGCAACTCAACCATTATAAAATCATGTCCACTCACTTAGTAAAAAGATATATGAAATATGAGAGTTGGACAATTTAAATATAAACTAATATATGCTTACTATATACGAAAAGATCGAATTCATAATTAATTAAACAGTCACATATCTCTATAAAAGTTTAAAGTTATTTGATTTTTTTTTTAACATTAAGAGTTGTCTACCTTTGAACTCAGATTTCTGTTCTCATAGTCTGCCAACAAAATAAATATTTTTAGTTTACTTAAAAACACATAAATAAATAAAAAATATTTATAGAGACCATTACCAAATTATTTGTTGAAGCAAGACCTCAAAGAAACAATAAGAAGATGAGAATGAGGAATTTTATATATTAAAAATTTTGAACAAAACACGTTAACATTCTATTTTCCATGTTTTTTTTTTAAAAAAATATAAATTATTCAGAAATTCTATTTATACTTATAAGGCTAATTAAGATTTTTTCCCTCGAACTTTCACATGTACCAAATTATGCCATCTGAACTTTTTTAGGCGTTAAAAATTTTCCCTGGACTATTTAGATTGATAGATTTAAGGACTTTTGTCTAATTTCATTTAATTTTACTGTTTCAGTGATTGTTTATGTACTAAACTATGCTTGATATCTACCCAATCATATCTCTCAAACTTTGATATGTACTAAATCATACCCCTGAACTTTTATCCATGTTAGAATTTTTTTAATAAAATTAGATAAAAGTCCTTAAATCTAACAATTTCAATAGTTCAAGGGGAATTTTTAACGGCCAAAAAAATTCAGGGGACATAATTTAGTACATGTGAAAGTCCAAGGAAAAAAAAATCCTAATTAACGTAGTCAAACAAAACAAATTACATAATTATTCTTTCTTTAATTAATAAAAAAAAAAAACCGTCACAATACTACAAAAGTGATATGCCCAAAATTAAATAAGTTCAAATAATGCCTGCAAACTCTCTCATAAATAGTTTGGTAAGACTTTTTTTGAACTAAAATTTAGTTGGTTATTGTCCGATTGCACTTAAAAGCTTTTTAATATTCACAACCAACAAAAACTATATAACATAACTAAGTATTAAAAAGAAGAACACAACACGTTTCGATAGAGAAGTAGTAGTGTAGTACACCTTTTAGAGATTTTACTGTTTATGTATAGTTTGGTTCTAAAATGACTGGTAACAAGCAACCATAAATGTTTTGAATTATCACACTCAAATCTAATTTCCCTTTATAGAAACTTTCGTAGTGTTGTGTTGTATGATCTGCTCTTGTTTTTTTTCCCACGGCTCGATGATTATTTTGTAAAGTGTGGGAAATACAACATAACATAGATATTGATTTATATATATAAATATAGGTTTAATAATATGTCCTTGGAAACCAATTGTAGAAACTGTCATTTTGGAAACTGGAGAGATATGTCGATCAAAGTGATCCATAATTAATCGAAAGCTTTTAACTACATTTCGTACAATGCCAAAGTCCTCTCTTACCCAACCACTGCTATTTAAAATCAAGTCAGAAAATTAACCATTGGAAATTCCAGTAAGATCTATTCAATTATATATATATTATATATATATATATGTATGTGTGCAGTTGTTAAAGTGAAGGAATATTACATAGTTCACATAATAGGTTTTGCCCAGAGAGAGAGAGAGTCTGTCTCTCCCTGTTCATGCATCCCGATGTTATTAAAGTAAAGGGTATATAACCATAGGGTTCAGGGCTCTAAACCACAAAACATAATTTTTTTTTTATTTTTCTCTTTATTTTAAATATCACTTTATTTTTTTCTTGGAAGTATAATTTATTGGGTTTTAGCAAAATTCTAAGTTTGTTTTTAACAGATAATTTAAAAAAAATTTCAATTATTATACATATCCAAATACTTTACACAATGTATTGTAGTTAATAATCTGAAGAAAAAAGTTCATTCCTGAACAAACATTTGTGAAAAAGTGATTATTTTTAAAATTCAAGTACTTTGATTGCCAGAGAAAAAAAAATCTGTTATCAAACAAAATAAATTTTAGGAGACAAATATGTTAAAATTCTTTATACAGTAGAATCTCTATCTAAAAATACACTTGGAACCAAGTAAATTATATTCTAATTGGGAGGTTATAACTAAATAGAGTTACACTAAAAAAAAAATCAAAAAATATAAATGTAACAATAATAACAATAAATAATCATTAATACTATATCATAATAAAAATATTTTAGAGTAAATATAATTTCATACATGTATTATAATTTAAAATAAAATTATTAATTTTACATAAATAAATTTACAAAATACATGTATATATTTTATTAAGATGTAATTATTCTTATATAGAGGTATACTTTGTTAATACGCGACTTAGAAAATGTATAACTAATTACAATTTAGAAGTTATTCTTATTTATAACTGGCCCAAATCGGGCCTTGATTTTTTTTATAACAAATTAGAAGTTATTCTTGAATAGAGTATTCTTAAATAGAGGTTCTACTGTATATATTAAGACTAAAATATGTCTTTAAAAAAGTACAATAATATATGTGTGAACTTAAATTATAAAAATAGAATTATTATAAAATAATTCATGAATAATAAAAAAAAAGAATATAAACATTAGGATACTTTCAAGACAAGTACTTAAAGTTTTTGAATTTGTAAGCAGCATAAACTTAATAATTTATTTTTAACAGTATAAGTATCTAATATTAGTAAAACTGTAATTTTTTCAAATTTCGTCTGTATATATTTATTGTCTTAAAACAGAGCACATGTAAGACCTAAATTATAATTAATCATTTGATTTTAAAGGGAATGTGTAATAAGGTACTTCCAATTTTTAAATTTTCTTTCAACAAATTCAAAATTTAAGTTTGGTTACAAATTTAAAATAGTAACAGAACTGAAAAAAAAAATTATAATTTTATTTGTATTTAATACTTGTGCTACTAAAAAAGCTAATTAAATTTATGCTTCTTACAAATACAAATTAGCTTTAAATATGCAAATATGTTATAGTTTGAACGCATAAAAATTAGGAAAAGTTTGTAAATAATAGCAGAGTTTTATAAGATATTTTTGTACATAAAATTCACATAAATTGAAATATATAAATCACACTTTTATTAATATTGAGCGTTTATATTGTTAAAAAAAATTATTAAGTTTATGTTGTTTATAAATACAATTTTAAATATTTATGCTGGTAGTATTTTATTATAATTTGAACGAATAAATTAGAAAAAGTTTGTAAACAAGTGCACCTCCAAAAAAAAGAGTGTACTATGCACTCTTTGGTGTTTTTCACATCCTGACAGTTCCAATCTTAATTATCTTAATTAATTTTTACACATAACTTGCTACAAATATGACTAATATTTATAACCGTACATTAAGTGGTATTTAAGGGTGGACATCATCCAATCCAATCCAATTGAACCGAACTGATTCAATTCAATTCAATTATAAAAAGTTAGATATCCAATTATAATTGGATTGGATTGGATGCTAAAAATTGGATTCTAATTGGATTGGATCGGTTATTGGATGTCAATCTCAAAATCTAATTAAAAACTGATCCAATCTCATTACATTTATATACATTAAAAAATTATATATAATAATAAATAATATTGAAAAATATAATATATATATATACATATATATTTATTATATTTTTATTAGTTTTTTTGTATGTTGAATTTGCAACACTTGATTGTTATGTGCATTTATTTTCATGATATTTTGTTCTATTTTATTATTTAGAAATGTTGTTGTTCTAATTATTTAAAATTTTTGGCTACATTACACTTGTAAGAATAATATGTTTATGAAGTATTAAACTTAAATAAAAAATGAGATTTAGTTTTTATGTATTTTTCTTCATATTTGAAGTTAATATTAAAATTTAAGTGTATAATTGGATATCTAATTAGAAAATCGATTCAATCCAATAATTGGATTGGATCGGATGATGATTTTTCAAATCCAATTACTAATTGAATTGGATCAGATTCCAACCCTAGTGATATTATTTAATTATACAAAAATAAATAAGATCATTAATACATCAATATTATCTCTTTTTTAAGATTTTTTTTAACCAAAAAAAATTTCATTGACTAAAACAAATTACATCCAATCCAACCAGCACCTTTTATATACAATACAAACAAGTATCTATATATATACTGTTATAAATTTTCAAACTATCAATAGCACTTACACTTTTGGCCAAAACAATAAAATTCTCTCTTTAACATTATTTTATATCCTCTGTACAATTACAAAAGACTTCATTCTTAACCCGCCAAAGGTAATAAATTAAAGTTGTTGCAAATTTTGGTGGAGAAAGAAAAACATAAAAAACTTCACATATTTGGTATGCAATAAAATCATTTTTTCATATTTGATTGGAAAAATTTTGTTGAAAGAAATTTTTTTTCATACAATTTTTTATTGCATACCATATATGGGAAGTTTTTTATGTTTTTCTTTCCCCATCAAAATCTAACTTTCAAAACCTAGCCTAAACTTTATTTTTATATAATAATAAGAAAAAAGAATTTTGTTATGTGAATAGCATTATTCTTTTTATTACTATAATAATTATATTATTTGGTTGAAGTTTTTAATATGCATTATTATTGAGCACTACCAAAGAGCATCATCTTTAACAACAATATCAATAAAAACTCCATAATAATCATTATTTGAAAAATACATTTATATAATAAAGTTGTATATAAAGCATTGATCTCTATATTTTTTTTAGAAGAATTGAGATTATATAGTTATACATACAGCATTCGATAATTTACTGTATAAGTGGACCATTTTCCCTTTCAGAAACTTCTTCTACTCATAATTCACTTTTAAGCCGACTAAAGGAAAGAGCAGTTTCAATAATACTAAGACATTTCGTAAAAGTTAAAGCTTGAGTACTCTGCATGGAGAAGTTGTATAAATTTATTAAGGTACTAATGATACCATATTAGCAATTAAAATTTTCATTTACACCATTACGACAATAAATTTATTATCATCATAAAAAAGGCATTCATAGTTTTATACTTGAATAAATTCATAATTACAAACCCTAGCTATATATATAGAGAGCTTCAATCTCTAGCTCATATGTCACTTGAAGATTCTGTTAACGTACAATTCGATTATATATTAACCAAGTATATATAAATAATGAGATTAAGGAAAGAAAATAAAGTATACATTTTATACACAATTATCAACTTTATTTATTTTTTGAAGTGGAAACACATAATTAATCAACTACATATTTATATAATTCTTCGTAACGAGCCTAAAATGATTGTCAAGTATTTTGAAGCATGCTAAACTATGTATGCTAGTTAATTAGTAATCAATTACATTAATATAAATGTATTTTTCGATATATGTATATACATACTAACTCATGATGAGGCGAAGCTTTTAATCATTCAATGCATATACATATATAATAAATAATGAAAGAAAAACCAGCAAAACAATTGGCAATCAATGATTATATATGAAAGGGCTAAAGTAAAAGTACGATCAATGGCTTAACTAACAACTTCTATAAGAATCTCTCATTCGGTCAAGCTTCCACTAAATTACACATAACAAAGCTTGAACAAATCCTCCACCATTTAAAGTGCACGTCATGATCAATGTAACAGTTATTCCTAGTGGTTCCAGACACATTTTGACTAAAAAAACGAATCTAATCACAGTTGTTATATATAAATATATATATACATACATATATACATATCACTCAAAAAACAACCAAAAACAAAAGTATATATCTACACGAAGCATCCAATGAATTAACGTGATGTACAGTCAAAATATATACGCATGAATAATTAAAACCATTCGGTTCACTAAAAACATCGTAACTACCTAAACTGCATATTCGATCCTCGATAACTTACATTATTTCATTAGTTTCACCTAATGACAATGCTATATACACTGAAATTGCATATATATAAATTAATATATTAGTGTTACAAGATCAAAGAAAAACTGGTAATGTCAATACAGCACCTTTATAGGCTAAATATTGTTATATATATATATATATCGACTCCTGATGAAGAAATAAATGGTAAGACTAAAACATGGGAGTCATGCACCCAAATGCATCCATTAATTCTTGATTTTGTTTTTCTAAAGGAAAAGAAAAATATTGTGACTATGTATATACGTACATAGTAACTGAATAACTTACTATATATATTTTATATATTACACTCAGAAAGCAAGGAAACCGGAGAAAAGAGAAAGCCTCACTTCTAATATAGCTATAGAACATGAACAATGTTCACAGAGCATGGTTCCAATTCTATGCAACTCTATGATTTCAATAGTTGACAAGAAGTTAAACTTGACTAGTAAATAAGGTTGAGTAGAATAATACAGTACTGCAAATCTCAAACATGATTCCAATTCTATGTAAAAGCCAAGAATTTCAAATGAAAATACTAATTAAAATGCCGTTGGAAAATAACGATGTATCATAATAAGGAAAACAACTAATATACTAGAAGAATGCAATTGAAAATAACAATGACTAAACAAACTATTACATGATGGATTACAGCTTCTAAAATTCATAGTAATGTATGTGCAAAATTAAAATATACAAATCAGACATTATTACACACTGATCTGATAATATTTTTGAAAACCGTGGTTCCAGTGTAAAATAAATGTAATTTATTGAAAATACTGTCACTATTTGAAATATTTTGGGTGCATATATTTCATTACTCTATTAGAGTAAGAACAATTATGAAGTGCTTTCAAATGTGTTTTAACACATAAACATCCAATTATCAGTCAATATATGCAAAAACTATATAGCAACAAAACTTTTGCCAAATTAAGCCAACTTATGCTCTAATATGTCTATAAATCATGCAAAAGATCAATAGGAAAGAGAGAATTATAAATATATTATAGAAAGAGGGGAGAGAGAAATATTGACTCTAGTTGTTATATATAATATATATAGAGTTTTGCCAACTAACTTATCCATATATAGGAAAAAACTATAACTAGACATAGGGGCAAGGGGTATTGACATGATCTATATGTATAATAAAAAGGCAGAGGGAGAAACAAATTAAGAACAAGCCATTTCAAATAGAAGTATTTACATATATATAATTATATATATAATGCAATACCAATTTACAAACGTTGTGTGCAGCTAGAATAATAAGAATATTATTATAATTAAACAATTAATGTTAATGCAATTCACATGATGATATCCAGCTACTTACTAAAATATTTGAAAACATATTTTAAGGGGACAGCATGTGGGAGAAAAAGAAATTAATAAAAGCAAACATTGAATTAAGACAACCCTCTATAATTATATAATCAACATTAGTCAACATTTGTATGCAAGCTAAGGTAATAATAATATGCCAAAAGAGTAAGTCATCAATATTTCTCGAGCATCTTAACAAATAAATATATAATATTCGAAGCCAAAACAAGCATCCTTTACAGCAATAATTATCCTGCTAACCCAAAATTAAGCACCAAAATTGTTAAACAAAGATATAACACTGATCAAATGTTTATGCACTGTATCTACCCAATTATAAAATTCAGTATTAATCAATGCATAAATAAGTACTGTAAAAGAAAGAGTGAATTAGTATTCATTGTAGTTATACCATATCAGCGTGTGCAAATATACTAATATAATTCATAATGATCCAATAAATTAGTATGACAATCAATACTAGATGCCATTGCATTAAATTTGAAAATCAAGCAAACCATATTCACTAAAAGAGAAAAGAATAATTAGAAAGAAAAAAAATCATGTAATTGGTTTATGAACTCACAAGAACTTGTTGAAACATATTAGCAAAAATATACTGTTACACTGATTGAGTGGGCCAAATATGACTATGACATCAATGACTACAAGCTATTACTTCTTTGGTAACAAATGATGGCGACTTCACAACTACTTCCCATGCTAAAGTCTACAGAACTACTGTACAATATGATGAAATTTTTATTTATATGAATAAGGCTTAGAATGAACAAAACTACAAATCAAATCAAACAGGAACCCTAGAAAAAAAATACAAAAAAAACAACTGGGAAAGAGTAATAATGTTGCTCTCAGGCCCCTACCTTGACAATGTTAGTATTGGGATATGATATATAATAATATAGGAAGAAACAAACAAGAACTGATCAAATAAAATTCTAAATTCTAAATTCCATTTTAAATAAAATCTAAATTTAGTAATACTTGGGATATGATATAGATCCTAAATACACGTCTAACTCACGAGAAAACTAGCGCGTACAAGACAAAGACCAAAAAACGTTACCACAATATATGTGTTTATATATATATTAATAAATAATTATAACATCTTTCTTGCTATGATGGGAGAGGAAAATATACTTTACACTGTAGATTTCACCTTTGGGAATGCAATAACTCTGGGTCTGGCGAAGAAAAGAAAGCTAAGAAAGTGCAGCAACTACAATAAAGCAAAATAGACACAACTATCACAAGTTAACTTCTTTCATTTCTTTTTAATGTTTTTTCATAAGAAATAATAATATATATATCTACAAGAACAGGATCGTCTCCAACAATTATTTGCTTCTTTAAATTCAGTCAAGAAACTTCTGCACAACAGTGATAATCCCCAGTTTGATCATCAGTGGTAGAAAGGTATTATATGACTATCTATTTATATATTATATGTTATAAGATAACAAAGGAGTTATTAATATAATAATGGTAAAAAAAAAAGACAGGTGTAATGAAATGCAAGTCCACAAATTGATCAACATAAAATCATTAATTAGTAGGGAAAAACAAAATGTGAAGGAATGAAAATAAGATTTCAAAAAATACAATAAGAATGTTATTTTCATTCCCAATAAGTGCAACAATTTTTGATTAATTTATTGGATTACCATAGGTGGAACCTCCGAGCAAACCTGCTGTGGAGGCTGCGTAGACATCGGAGGGATCGAGCATTGGCGACGAAGAAGACGCCCCATTTCTTCCTCCTCCGCCACCCAAATGCAATTCTGAAAGATTTGGAAAAGTACTATTATCGCGGGTTGTTGTTTCGACACCTTGATCGTATAAAAAGCCTTTGAAAACATGACCACCGATCTTAACAACCGCTTGATAAGCATACTCGTCTTCTCCATCCTCCACAGCCGTCACTCGTACGCACTTGAAAACCGCCGGTGCACGTACTTGACCCGGCAACGTTTCTTTGAAGCTCGCATCTGTGACATAAAATAAATTAGTAATTAAAAAAGTATAAAATGAAAACCCTAAACCTAATATATATACCTTGACCTAAATTGAACGAGTGAGAAAAAAAGTAGTGTATGTAAAGGCTCTAAAATCAAACCTTGGTGACTTGAGCTGGTATCGAAGCTTCTAGGGGGAGTAGTGTTGGAAGTAGAAGTGTGAGAAGTGGTTTGGGAGGCAATGAGTCTAGGTTTCTTTGCACCCGAAGTCGACCCGGAAGACCCAGGTCCGGTTCCGCCACCAGGACCGGCCGAAGTCATGAGCTGACGCTCTCTCCTCCGAGCGGCCGGGACCCATGTGCTCTTCACGTGCGTGGAGCAGTCGAAACCTCGACTCTTGCAACAAGTTCTACACCTTCTATGGGTACAGTCTTTTTTGGCTTGGTTCCCACAATCTTGACACGTTGCTGTGGAGGACGACGTCGATCCAGACCCGACATTAATTCCGCCTCCTCCACCGCTCTGAATTACCAAATTGCCCCCGATTTCGCTGTTTCCGTGGTCGTGAATCGAGGGCTTCTTAAAGAAATGCGGATGGAGTTGAGTTTGAGCTGCCGAGACAGCAGCCGCCTGTTGAGCCTGACTTTGCCACAGCTGAATCCCGCCATTTCGGCTTCGAGCCGCAGCTGAGGAAGAACCTAGTGCATTGGCCTCGGTAGCTTCATCGAGATGTGATGGACCGAGACAAGGAGCTGCTGTTAGTAATGGGATT
Source organism: Cannabis sativa (assembly GCF_029168945.1). Taxonomy (NCBI): domain Eukaryota; kingdom Viridiplantae; phylum Streptophyta; class Magnoliopsida; order Rosales; family Cannabaceae; genus Cannabis; species Cannabis sativa. The sequence goes on along the minus strand of NW_026870037.1, from coordinate 2,810,044 downwards.
ACGCCAACACCAACGCCGACGCCGAGGGCTGTGGCAGGGTTGGAGCCGTTGAGAGAGTGGTCGGAGATGAGGTTTGGGTCGTGGTTGAGGTTGTGGTGGAGATGGTGGTGGGGATGGTGGTTGTTGTGGTGGAAAGAAGAGGCTGGTGCGACGACGAAGACGTCTCGAAGACCCACCATGCCCATCTCGGGTGGAAGACCGTAGTTGATGGACCTTGAAGATGGACCGGACCACATAGCGGAGGAGGTGGCTCCGGCTGTGGGCCCAGCATTGAAGCTCAGTGATAAATCGTCTGGAACAGTGGGACGGCCAGCTGCAGCTGCTGCGGCTGCGGCTGCGGCTGCTGCAGAGGAGGATGAAGCCACCCAGTCTGCAAAGGCACCAGAATCTGAAGGCAGCCTCCTTGTAGTAGCCACAACTGACGATGTTCCTGATAACAAATCCAATCTCAATTTTCTCCTCAAATATTATTTATAAATAACGTGTGTGTATATATATGTACATATATGTATATATATACACATAAAAATATGTATTGTATTTATAAATATATTTATAGAGAGAGAGAGAGAAGAGAAGGAATTTTTGAGGTCTCGAACTAAAACATGGATGTATCTATGTAGGTGTTATATATGAAAGGTGGGGTCTCTGAAATTGTATCAGAGAGATTTTTCGAGAAGAAAGACAAAACAAATTTAAAATAAAAATTAAATAAATAAAAAAGTTTAAAACTACTTGAGAGAGAAAGAGGGAAAGAAAGAGATCTTGTTTGTTGGGTGGCTTGCTTTCTTTCTTTCTATCTTCTCTGTAAGACTACTGCTGCTGTTACTAACACTGTCACTTTGGCTTTATGACCAAAAAAGTTTAGTTTATATGAGAAGAGAGATAAAGAGAAGAAAAAGAGGGTCCGGGCGGCAGCAGCTGCTGCTGCTGCCATAGCTGCAGACAATAAATTATAAACCAGCAGAAGATATAAAAATTAATTATATATAATAGAGTAGCTTAAATATATATATGTAATAAATAACGACCTTTTTCTCTCTTTCTCCAATTTTTTTCTTTTTTTTCAACTACTAGTGTTGTGAACCCTTTCTCCTCTCCTATATTATCATCAAATCTTAGATCTCTTTTCTTTCTTTCTTTCTTCTTTGGAATAAATATAGCTTTCTTTCTTTGTTTCTTTCTCCTCGGAACAGAAGTAACTCTCTTTCTCTCTCTAAGATTACTTCTCTCTTCAACCTGTTTCCTAGCTAGAAAGCGAAAACTGAGGTGGGTATCTCTCAACCTCTCACTTTCTTTCTCTCTCTCTCCAATAATCAATCACACAATAACAAAGCAATAGAAGAAGAGAAGAGCAAGAGAGTATAAAGACTTTTGTTCTCTAGTTTTTGGTCTTACGCGGGCACTCTCTAAAAAAGTCACATGACTGAGCTATAACCCTATATACGCTTCTCTTCTCTCTCTATGTATTAATTTTTTTTTTTTGCTTTGTTAGTTTGGTTTTCTTATTCATTCCCCGCCGCGTGTGATACTCACCTCTCTTGAGCGCGTGGAGTCTCGACACCAGCCGGAATGCGCGATGAGCAATGGCCCATTTTGAAAATGATAGAAGAGGCGCCTAGGTTGCTGCGCGTGTACAACACGCCTTTAATATATTTTTGATAATAATAATTATTGCTATATTTTATTTTTCATTAATTAAACGTGGAGTCCAAGTAGGAGTGGCTCTACAGTCCCAAATCTAATGGTTTTGTCGTTTTGGATTGAGTTTGTCAGAATAAGCAAAATGGGGTTGAAAGACTGTCAGACTCTGTTTGTAAGCTTATTATATCATATGATAAAATTGCACATTTGGTACAAATCATTGTCTTAGATTGCAATTTCGCAAGTGATCATCACACTTCCTACTTTCATATTAGGACTTTTATCTAAAGATATTTTCACCATCTTTGCATATTATTTAAATGATAAATTTAATACTAGTAGGGGTGTTGTAATGTAAGGTATACTTTTTAACTAATTTCTTAAACTTCATCGCATATGTCGTTTGAGTAATTTTACAAACTGTACTCGCACGCACTGTATAGACCTCAAAACTTCACAAACCATACCACAAAACTACACTGAGCTGCAATGTGAGCGGTTTGCACGCTAACTAATTTTAGTAATTATTAAATATAAATAAAATTAGGGAATATTTGTGTTTTCATGAAAAGTATATTTGGTACCTTGTATTTTTAATAATACTTAATTGATATCTCATATTTTTAAATTTTACATATTTAATACCTTAAAGTAAAATTTAATCAATACAGTTTTATCAATTTAATCAAACAGTTCTCAATTATATGTAATCAAATAATTAAATTTGAATTCATAATTAATAAAATTTTAAACTGATGATTGTATTGATAAAATTTTATTAAAAAAATTTGAATTTAAAGTACTAATTAGGTATGATTTTAAAATATAGGGTACTAAATAAGTATTATTAAAAATACAGAGTACCAAATTTGTATTTAGATAATACACAGGGTACTAAATGTATAGACACCCATAAAATTATATCATGTAGTTTATTCACAAAAATCATAACTACAAATATTAAACAAAGCAATTAAATAATATCAAAATAAAATACACAAAATAGAAAAAATAATTTAAAACTCAAAAATGTAATATAATATAAACTATGATATATATATTATATTTTACTTAAAGTATTAATTAAATATTAAATATGCAATGTGGTCACTTATTTTATTCCATTAATAGGCGTAAATGTATATATATACATAATTAACAAATTTAGTGCCTAAACTGCTATATTATTTTATATAATATAATATTTAGATTAAATATTTAAGTAATAAATAATTTAATTTAAAAAATAATATTTATTAAATTGTAACATAAAAATATGAAATTATAAATGTGTGAACAATAATCTAAAAAGAGCTATATAGATCCTTTTATTGATGATCATATAATTTGTAACTTATCATTGATCTTCACTCTTAAATTAGTAAATTGAGTTATTAATTTGTAACTTATTGGAAAGTTTTGAACTCCTTGGAGTTATTTTGTAAAATGATGAATAAATTATTAACTAGTTACTAGTTACTAAGATTTTTAAAATTTTACACTACATTCGACATGTTGCATAGAGACAGGTGACATGTCGCCTGACTAATTTTCAGCATCAAGTTTTGAACGTTGTGTTAGGTTTTAACAACTTCCATAACTTCTAAATTACTTATTTAAGTCTATAAATGCTCAATTCAACATTAGTAACAGTCAAAGACTTTATGGTGGTTATTCATGTTCGAATAAAAGTTAAAACTCTATAAATAGAAGACATACTATTCACTTGTGACACATACTTGAAATCACTTCTTGTGATTAAAACATTGTAAGGATATGTCCATCCTTAGACATTGGTTGAGCATTATATGAGGCTTAAAAACCCTTAAGAGTATTTTTAGAGTTTTTCTAATTGTCTATATGAGAGAGGAAATAACTTTTAGGACAAACTTTCTTGAGTCTTGGTCAAGTCTATTGTGTGTTCTTGAGTGTCCTTCTTTTTCTTCTCTAATTATCTTGTAATCTTGATGTAATATATTTATATGTATTTTGTGTATTTGATTGTAATCCTTAAAAAATCTCTAACATTCTAAAAGTCATTTGTGATGGCATAGTCTTCATTAAAAAAGACAATATGTCATGGAGGGTTATACAATCAAAAGAAGTTATTCATGAAAGAAGAGCATCAATCAATATCACAAGAATAAGAATATGTGGTAAGATATTGAAGTCATCCATGGATAAGTATGATAAATTTATTTTGTGTTATATTATTTAAATAATAGTAATATATTAACGTATTTCATATGATGAGATATGAAATTTTTACATATTAATATATGTATGTATGTGTATTATATTATTATATGTAGTGCTTTATAATTTTATAATTGAGATTATAGTATATTAGTATATGTATATATATATATGTAAAAGATATAATATATATATATTTGTAAGATTAAATATGTAGAAATAATAAGTTTTTATATAGCATATATATATGATATATATTGTGTATATGTATATTAATGTATTTGTATGTTATATAAATGAAATCTGTAACATATATATATATTTATAAAAATTAATATTAATATTATGTGTATATTATATAATATGATACTATAAGAGCATATATATACATACCATATTAATTTTTTGTGTTTATATATATGTACAAATCATTATATTAATATGTATATTATATGATACGATAATTGAGATGATGATAATAGAAATGTCTTTATTTTATTATTATTATTATTAATATTATAAGACTTATTTTGTGATTATAAAGAGTTATTTGGAAATGAAGTACTATTTTAGCAATAATCATCTTATATTATGAAATAAAAAAATTGAACAATGAGAGTTACATTTTTATGAGATTTCTCTTGCTATATCAAGAACAAATAGATCAAAGTGGATTTAAATTATGAGTTGAGCCATAAAATTGGAAGAACAAGTTTAGACTCAAATAAAGTAAATCATAGTGGATTGAAAATATGAAAAGAGATTACAAAATTGGAGAAGCCATTTTGAATCTTTAAAAATCAAAATGGTGAAAAAAATTGATGAAAAATTTGTTAATAACTTTGATAATATTTTGAAGTAATATCAATGAGGAGACAACCATACAATTGAAGAAGTAATTTTATTATTATGTGAATTTTGTATTATCTATCGACAAAGTTTCAATAATAATTTTGTTAATAAAAAAAAATAATAGATGAAAATAATTTTATTATTTTGTAACTGGTGTTTTGGATTTGACAAACTTTAATTTTGATAAAAAAAAATTAAGGTGGCATGTGGTTGAGAGGAATGAAATTATAGGAACAGGAATGAAAATAGCACTAAGAATGGATAGAATCAAATTTAAAAAATATATAAAAAGAAATCATAAAAAAAATATTAATTTTTTTTTTATCTTGCATTGGAATGTTTATTCCTTCCATTTTAAAATGGAATAGTCATTCTACAAACATGATGGAAAAGTCATTACATTAGAATGATATTCCAATACTTTAAAATGCAACTAAACAAAAGAATAGAATAAAAATTATTTCTTTTTTATGTCAAAATAGTATTTTCAAAGTGATCTCAAAGACATTTTAGAAAATATACAAAAAGTTGTTCAAATAATGTTGAGATTATTTAAGTGAAGTGTAAAGTCCTCTATGGTAGAAATTGTGAGTGTGAGCCTCAATAACTAAAATTATTGTGAGATTATGGATTAAATTCATGTGATTTTGAATTGATTATTCTAAATTAATTTTGGTTATGTGCATATGTGAAATTTTAATATGTTTGGTATCAAAATTTAGTAAAAATAATTTTAAAAAGGAAATAAAATATAAGAGTTGTAACACCCTACTAGTTTAGGCGTGTAAGCGTGATTTTTAACTTAAACGTGCACCTCGTTGCTAATCAAAAAGTTTATTGAAAATCGTGAATAATTAAAACTTTATTTAACTAATCATAAATACCAAAATATACTTGTATTAACTGGGATCCCGTTTTACAAAATATTTACAAACGTTTCATAGTGCAAGTTACAAAAGTTTGTCGCCTAGCGACTATACAACGAGAAGTCCAAATACTCAAGCAGGAGGGCGAAGTTATAACTGGCACCTAAAGGGGGCTAGCCAACCCTATGGCCAACATAGGCCGGCCAAGTTTTGGACATCCCATGCCCGGCCAGCATGCATCTTGCAGATGCATGGCCGACCATCTTTTGGCCTGGCAAGATTTTGGTCACAACTTTCATACGTGGACAACATGCCATATCACGAATTGGGTCTTAATAGCCCACAAAAATAGAGGAAAAATATCTATTTTCAAGGGAAATTTTAGTCATTTATATTTTATTAATTTAATATGTAAAAAATAACGAATTGGACAACATAACCCCTTCCTCCATATCTCTCTTCTCTCTTATTCAGTAACTCTCACGCACATCTCCCTACCCTGTTGCCGTGCCCCCATCCACTCATCCACGCTCCAACTCCAGCAGTGTTCTAGTGGAACGTATCATGACTCCTTCCATTCAGATCTCTAGCCCTTAATTCCTATCAATAGCAAAGCATTATCAAAATCTGAACTGAATCTTCTTTTCTTCAATTTGGTTCAACATGGTCTTCCTCACTATGCTAGGTATTGCTTTGAAATGTGAGGGCATACTATCAAAACACTATAGGCTTCAAATTATTCAGTAGAGAAGAAGAAATTTTTTGAAACTAGTAGCTCTCTTTATAATTGTCTGACAAAAGGAGTCTAATCATCATCTGAAAATAAGAGCTATACTTTTATATTTATAGGGTAGCTTTTAGAGTCAGGTTTGGAATTTAAATGTAATTAAAAAAGATAAAAATAATAGCTTTATTAAACCCCTTGGCTGAACCCTATAGTGGGCCTATTGAGTTTTAATTTTGCCATTTTATTTAAACTCATCTTTCTTTCAGAAACTCCATATTTTAATTTTAACTCAATAAATGTAAATTCTATCTATTTAATAATTATAATTAATCATCAAATTAAATTGCCATTTAACTTATTTATTAATTAAACCTTACAAAGTCTTTTATTTAATAAATATACTCTAAAACCTCTTTTCCTCTCAAATAAGTGTTTGCTTAGTGAAAATTCTCAAACAAGACTTAGTCTTATTTAGAATTCTAATTGATTAATTAAAATCAAATAATTGAGACTACAAAACAGTATTATCCTAGTTAGTGCGGGGACCATGACCCTACGTTACCAAGCTTCTAATAAGTAGCTCTACTATAGATTCGGAATTGCACTCCTGATTACATAGAATGCTCTATATACCAAAAATAGATGCGCTTTGAATTATCCATAGTTTCAATCCAAATAATCAAAGATCTTCTATAGATAATCTACATCGAGTAGGAACAAATTTAATATTCTACCCCTCAATGTATTTTATCCTTAAAACACTTAGCTTCCTATAAATGATATTTCAGTAAACTAATATAATTACTGAAATAAGAGCTCTTCCATTTATCTCTATTAAGCCAAGCTCAAAGGAAATCATCATTTCACTTCTATATAGTTACAGAAGCTATAGATTCCATATCTATGATTAGGGCTCCCACTCAATTGTACTACCATGTTCCTAAGATGTAAATATTGGGAAGATCTATTTGATAAACTTTAACGAACATGTCAAAGAACACGAATAATACAGTTAAGCTAGAACCAAACCATCTCAAGATTAAGATCTACTTATTTATCAACTAAGTGATATTGACTTAGAAAGGTATAACGGTAAGTTTATGATATCTTTTCCATTGTCAATATTGGTCCAACCCGATGTATACTCCATACATCCGATACTAGTATACTTTGCTAATGCCCTGGAAAGGACATACCCCGTATCAATGTGCAAGTAAACTTTATAGCTGATTATCACGTCAGTGTAAATCTAGTGTACTGATGAATCATGGGACTAAAGACTTTAAAATATATGATCATGATTATTTTCCACTGTGTAGAAAACACTATAATCATGAATACTTATATGTTCTAAATTTAATAGAATTTATACATTAAATATATAATTATGAAAGTAATCATGTGAACCATGTAACATAAAAAGATTTTTGATCCTTTATTAATTATTAAATCTACTTATATTGAAATGAGTTTTATTTAAAGCATAAAATCCCAACAAACTCTCACTTGCACTAATATAAAACTTAAAAGTGAATTTCAATTCATCTCAAGACCTTGATGTCCAAATCAAGTGTAGTATGTAGTGTTATCTTTGTAATCGGATCTGACAAGCTGTAATCAATTACCAACCTTCCCACAATTACATCTCCTTAGTCACAAAATCCTTGATATTGTGAAATTCCTTTCTATATGTTTACTCTTCTTAGGGTATTGGATTCCTTACTATTTGGCAACTATATCTGTGTTATCAGGAAGTGGCACTAGTAGTTAATTATCTAGTAGCCTTGTGGGCCACTTTAACATTCAGTCTCACTGGTAGAGTTAGAGACTTTATATAAGTTTTAACACTTTTCCAACAATCACTGCTCCACCCCAAGAGTAATCACCATCCCATAATAATAATTTCTAGCATTAAAGCAAGTCTAGAAATCTGAGTTGATGTAGCCTAAGAATATTAAAATACCACCCTTATCGATTAACATATAGTTCTTCTTTTGATCTTAAGATTTATTTGATTGTCTTCCAATGTTCCTTTCCTGGATTAAACCGATACTTACTCACAACTCCCACTCAACAATAGGTGTCTGGTCTAATGCATACGAGAGTATACATGAGATCTCTCACTGTTGAAGCTTAAGGAATTCTTTCCTTGGCCTATATCTTTTTTGGAATAGTTGAAACTTTTCCTTAGATAAATAAACTCTATATCTAGGAGCCAAAAGACTTCCTTTAGAGTTCAATACGAAAAATACTCTAGTTTCTTACTAAAGTAAGTTGCTTGCACTAGAGTAAGTAAATTACAAGGAATACCACAAGCCACATGTTTAAATAATCTCAAACCCATGATACTAGGATCAAGAAGTTTTGTTAAGCCCATTGAATATACTTATTATCACAATTTCCCTTCTTCAAGCTGTAATAGAAAACTTTTGGTTGCTCCATATGAATGATTTTAACTATAGTTCTCTTGGCTTTGCTTCTTAGTTCCTTATTCTGATTATTCATTGCTTTTTTAAACTAACAATGAATTTTGTCATAAGTGTCTTCCAAGTCATAACAGGGTGGGTACCTTGAAACCCTCCTACTACAATGAGGTACCGTGACTTTTGTCTAAGAACATTAGTGGTACTTACCTCATCGGTTGTGACAATACAACAGAGACAGTGGGACTATCTTATATAGAATAAGATGATAGAACACTTTGGAATTGAAAAAATATCTCATCTACTTTGCTTTTAGATTTAGTTACATTCTTAGAAAAGTAGTATTTGTTGAAACAAACACTTTCTTATCTTAATAACCATAAGATGGTCCACCCCAATCACTTTAGAATAGCTATCAAATATGTAACCCTTAGTTAATAGTTCTAACTTTTCTTAAGTTCATGATCAGGGCATCCATGAATCTAGTAATGGTGTACACTAAGTATATAACAATTCCATCTTTTTGAGGTTTTCTTGGGATCAGACTTAGATGGGATGACATAGAATGTCATTTGCTATATCTAAGGCATTTCCCTAGAAGGACTCATGTAGCTGCTAGTAACTAATCATAGACCTTACCTTTTCATCAATATGTGACTTCAAAGTTCTAGGAGGTAAGTTTGAATACAATTCAAAGTTCAATTTAATGATATTTGAACTGCATAATCAAATATTTCTCCACCACTGTCAGTTCGCAAGATCTTTAACCACTTACCATTGCTAAAAATCCATGAAATTTCTCAAACATTTCATTTTTTTTATTCAAGGTATAATCTATAGTAATCGTCTAAGAATTTAACGATAACTCATATCCATCCCTGAATGTACATCCATACGTTCGAATAAAAATAAACATACTTCCAAGTGGATATTGGTATGTTTTCTCTTTATAGAGAATAATCTTGTAAAAAACACTATGGACAAGATGCAAATGCCATAGATTTAATATTGTAGTTGTGGTCTTTTGATGATTCCTATGTCTAGTTACAACAAAGAGTTCTTAGAATAGTTCAAGTGGATTCTAGTCACATAATATAAAACTCATAATCCATAAATTTAACATACAGTTTGTATCCATTGATAGAAAATAGATATTAACAGCTTGTGAAAGTTATATTGTAGTGTCCAATGTATTCTAGAAACTGAAATTTAAAATTTTAATTTGGAGTCTAAAATTTAAAGTGAAGGAAATAAATTTATACCAAATATTTCTTGAGTAATTATTCTATCTTGGACCTCCATTAAAATACTTATTCAACCCTAAGTTTAAGTAGTTTTACTAAGCATATATAAGTAGGAGATGTTTCTAAGATCGAGGAATAATATCATTACAAGATAGAATATTTAGAATATAGTCATCTGCATCACTCATCTTTATAAAAGAAAATAGAGTGACACCATAAGCATATGATTTATAAACTTTCTTGTCCAATGATACATTAATTTAAACAATTTCTTAAGGAAAAAGCTAAGAGAAAAAACTAAAGGATAATTTCAATTAAAATAAGAATCCAATGATGTCTTGTTTCGACGAGAGTCAAAGTTATTCTTATTTTATAAACTTCTTCTTTATTTCATATTGTAAACACTAGTCTAAGTTGTCATCTTTAGGGATGAGTCAACTAGATGTCGTATTTACAAAATACTTATCTTACGAGATCTAACACTATTATGTTGTCTAATGATTGACAATCTATTGGGCATTGTCCCATTAAAACAACAAACCAAGTTAGACTAAAAATAAAGATTCAAAATTTATACTACATAATCAATAATAGAAAACAATACATGGTCAATATAAATTCATACACATATTTGAAAATTAGTAAATATTTAGCAAGTAATAAAGACATGTGAAAATATAAAATTAACACATCTTAAATAATTTCTAAGGTTTTCAACTAAATGATATAAGTGTCTTGTTTAGGCGAGAGTCAAATATATCATTAGTTAAATAGAGTTTTCACATCATCCAAAATAGATACCATTTTAGCAACCTTTTATTTGATCAAAATAAGAATCTGACGTTGTCCTATTTAGGCGAGAGTTAAGGTCATTCTCATTTTATGAGCTTCTACTATTATTTCATACTTTGTAAACCCTACTCTGAGCAGTCACTATTTGGATTATCATTACAGAGAATAAAAGATTTACAATAATAATTATCTTTTGAGATTCTACGATATTTAATTGCTAATGAATGAACATCTATTAGGGATGAATCTCATTAAAACAAGAACCATGTAGAACCAACAATGAAGATCGAATATTCTTAAACTAAAGCTCATTATTTAATGAATTGTAATTTCATTTGATATCTATTTGAATCTATTTTTTTAATATTCATATATTTATTTAATTAAAATTACTAATTTAGATAAATCTAAATATAAACTTCAATTATATACTTAGTTAGATTTGAAAATAAATAAGATTTTTTTTTCCATCCTTAGTATTAACTTTCAATAAATATTATGAAAAATTACTTAACTTGAGTTGGTCCAAAACTAATTAAAATTAATTTTCAATTCAAATTTAATTTTCTATAAATATATATTATTAAATTTGAAATCCAATGTATTTAAAAAATACATTTATGAATCCTATTAAAATAAGATAAAATAAATCTTTAAAAATTATTCTAATTCATGTTGGTCTAAAATTAATTAATAAATTAATTTTTAACATAAATATAATTTTCCTATTTAATTAAATTGCTTGAAAAATATCTAATATTTAAGTATTTTGAACAAATCAACTTAAATATTAATTTTCTATTTAGTTAAACAAATCTAGAAAAACTACAAAATAGTCTACTAAGAAAATAACTATGTAGATATTTCATAAACTAATTATTGATTTTTTTAATTAAAATATAATATATTTTAGTCTATTTATTTTAATAAATCATTAATAAAAATGACTTGATTTTAGTTGATTTAAAATTAATTAAAGAATTAATTTATAAAAAAAAAATTGAAATATCTACATCTAAAAATAAATGTATTTCAAAATTTTTTTAAAAAATGATCATTAAAAATAAAATTAAATATTTTTTTAAAATTATTCTAAATCAAGTTGATTTGAAATTGAAAATTTTCCAACTAAATATAATTCTTAATTTAATTAAATGTATTAAAATAGAAGTAAATAATTAAGTATCTTGAATAAAATCAACTTAATTATTCAAATTTAATATCTAAGAAAAATATTTTAATTTAAGTTTGTCTAAAATTAATTTTCAGCTTAAATATATTTTTCTACTTAATTAAATATTAGAAAAATATAAATTAGTTACTAGAAATAGCTTATCTATAATTTATTTCATTAAACTAAGTGTATTTTTATAAATTAATTTTAAAATAATCTAATGAAAATTAATTTCTTTTATTTTAAAATTAGTTATACTAATTAATTTTAATTAGGTTAAACTAATATAATTAACCTAATACAATTATTGACTTAAGGTAAATGGGTCTTCATAATTGGAGTGGTTCATGTGAGGGAGGGCTGGGTTCAGTGTGTCGTACCCACTACTATGACCCCCTAACTCTCACACAAGGTCCAAACGAGCAGAATTTAACCTTTAATTAAATAATTATTATTAATTGAATAAGCTCAATACTAATTGGGCTTAAATAAAACTATCAAAGTGATTATTTTATTTTAGTAACCTAGTCCATTTAAATATTCAAGATAAATGGGCTTGGTATATGCATCTAAGCCCAATAGCAAATATATAGGCTCACATAATCAATTGATTTGAATGGACCCGATCATGTTTCTAAGTTTATCACAGATGAAAGAAATTACAAAATTATCTGTTACCAATTATTTATTTGATCTATTGATAATTAAACTATAATTAATTTAAATTATTAGACCTATCAACAAGTTAATCATGCCAATTTAAATCAAATAAACATTAGGCTTATTAAAAAAACAAGTTTTGAATTAAATAATTAAACAAATAAACAAACATGTAACATAACAAGGAAAGTTGGTTGACAAAAAGAGGCAATTATCCAAGAATTTTAAATAATGTTAATTTCGAAAATTTAAGGATTGTTATATTAATCCTAAAAAAAAACTTTTTCGAATTTAAAACATTAATTAACTAACAAATATCTATGTTATTTTAATTATATTTTATTAATTTAAAATATTAAATAAGATAAAATAATGCAATATCTAATTTTTCAAAATTAAAGATATTATTATTTGTCTAATCTTATCATTTAAAATAAAATAAAATAAAAAAATCTAAAAGTTAAATATATATGGTTATTATTTTAAGAAAAATATCTAGATTAATTATCATATTTTATTATTAATTAAATCTCTAATATTGGCTGTGTCAATTCGGTTCGATATCATGTGATTAATAGTGGGCAGAAGATGGGTCCAATAATCTTTTCTAGAGGCATCCGTCAAGGGTGCCCTTTGTCGCCATATTTGTTCATTGTGTGCGCTGAGGGTCTCTCTTCCTTGATCAAACACTTTGAAGCTCAGAAACTTATCACGGGTTGCAAGGTGGCTAGAAGTGCACCTCCTATCTCCCATTTACTATTTGCAGACGATAGTTATGTGTATTGTCAAGCATCGGAGGAGGAAGCTAACCATGTTCTTACGCTTCTTCAAATCTTTGAGAGAGCTTCGGGGCAAAAAGTCAATCTCAACAAATCATCAGCATTCTTCAGTTCAAACACAAGGGCGGATATCCGAAGCAGAATCTGTGGTATGATGCAAGTCCAAGAAGCTGGGGTTGATAGCATGTACCTAGGCCTCCCAAGCACGGTTGGGTGAAACAAAAATGCAGTGTTGGGATTTTTAAAAGAGAAAATGAAGAAGCGAATAAGCAGTTGGGAGGGCAAATTTTTATCCCGTGCTAGTAAGGAGGTACTTATAAAATCGGTGGTCCAATCTCTTCCCTCGTATGCCATGAATGTCTTCCTTTTTCCTATTGGTACATGTAATGAACTTGAGAGAATGATGGCAAGTTTCTGGTGGAAATCAAAAAGAGCTAATAACAATGGGAGTGGCATTGTTTGGATGAATTGGGACAAAATGACAAGATCAAAAGCTGTTGGTGGAATGGGGTTCAGGAATTTGAGGGATTTCAATCTCGCTATGCTTGGAAAACAAGGGTGGAGGCTCTTATTCCGACATGATTCTCTTGTGAGCAAAGTTTTCAAGGCTAGATACTATCCACATGGTGATTATTTATCTGCTGAGTTGGGTTCTAATCCTAGCTTCATTTGGAGTAGTATATTTGCTGCAAAGGACACAATTAAACTCGGTTTAAGGAAAGGCATTGGATCTGGTTTGACTGTGCAAATAACCACCGATACTTGGCTGCCTACTCTTGACAGAACAACTCCTATTCCCATTGTCCCGGGACTTGAGAATTTTTCGGTTAGTAGCTTGTTTCAAACTCATAGTCGCTCCTGGGATGCTGATATTGTTAATGAACTCTTTACTCCCGATGATGCTGCAATTATCGTTGGCATACAAATAAAACAGGCGGTTGAGGACGATTTCTGGTACTGGTTTGCGGAGAAAAATGGGCTTTATTCTGTCCGAAGTGCTTATCAATTAATACAAGACCATAAGCTTTCTCCAGCTCCTTCAGAAGGCCATCTGTTTTGGAAGAAGTTGTGGTCACTCAAGGTGCCTCCTAAGACTAAAGATCTGGTGTGGAGAGCGGCTTCGAACTGCTTAGCAACCAAGGTAAATCTCTGCATCAAGAAGGTGTTGACCGATAATAAGTGTCCTATGTGTGGTGTTTTTGCCGAAACCAAGTTGCATTTTCTAGTTTCCTGTCAATTTGCTTGGGCTTGCTGGGAGTTCTCTGGTTTTAATGCAGCTGACAGAAACTCTGTCTCTTTGCTGTCATGGTGTAATTCCAACGCTGCCCGACTGGATGATGAGAAGCTTTGCCGAGTTGTCATGTTGTGTTGGGCAATATGGTCAGCCAGAAACGATTTGCTATGGAAGAATCGGGTTCGAAGTGTAAAAAATGTGGTTGATTTTGCACAATCTAGTCTGGACCAGTTCTCGAAAGCTCAAGGCAAAAGCAATTTACCTTCCCTGTCGCCTCTTAAACCCGGTTATGGCTCAGAGGTCTGGATTAAACCGACTGTAGGCATCAAGTTGAATGTTGATGCAGCAATTTTTGAACAAGATTTCAAGCATGGATTCGGGTGTGTGATTAGAAATACTGAAGGTGAATTGATTTCTGTTCTTTCTGGTGCTAAGCAAGGCAAAGTTACACCAGAAATTGCAGAAATTATGGGCATAAGAGAAGCCTTAAGTTGGTTGAAAAATCACAACTACTCCCACGCTGTTGTTGAGTCCGATAGTCTGGTTAGCGTGTATGCTATTCGAAGCAATGAGAGGCTCCATTCTGGCTTCGGTTTTATTGTGGAAGAGTGCAAGTTAATTCTTCAAAGTTTGTTAAATGTTACTTTATGTTTTGTCAAACGTTCTGCGAATCGTGCCGCGCATTTTATTGCCCGACACTCTTTGTCTCTAGCTGAACGTATGTTCCCTATTAATAGTGTTCCTTTGGAGTTGTTGTCTATTCTTTTGGGCGATAGCTCTTCTTAATAAAGAACACTTTCTTTTCAAAAAAAAAAATCTCTCATAAAATAATTTGATATAACATTTTAATTTTAATTAAAATATAACTAATATCTAATTTCTGATCTTATAATTTACAATAAATAATAAATTAATAATTAATCAAACCCTAATAATAATTTATGTGAAAAAATTAATTTTTAAATTTTTAAACCTTTTAATATCTAAAACTAATTTTTATGAATAATAAAATAAATAAAATTAATTTAATTTTGATATTGAAATTTTAAATTTAAAAAATAGATTCTACATAAAAATCCATGCAAATTTGTCTTTTATTTTGCAAAAAAAAAAAAAAAACAACAAATTTTTGAACCAAAAATATCAAAATTTCATGTTTTAGGGATCATAGGCCGCACGCAGCCTCCCCTCCCCCCCCCCCCCCCCGGCGCAATTCTCAGACATGATCGAGAAAATCGGATGCTGCATACATCCTGACTTAGAAACCTCAGTCAATGACAACGTCCCAAGCGTGCAAGCCTAGTCTAAATGAATCACAGTCGAGGAAATTAAACAAATTTTGTCGATCTGGGTGTGGATGAAGGGGTTTCAAGGCCAAAACCCCCTGATTCGTGTGCAGCAGCCATCCTCCAAATTTCAAAACATGATATCTTTCTCAATTTTAATCCACATTGTGATCCGTAAAATTCTAAATTGCTTAATTTTTTTACCAACTTTCCAAATAAAATATTTTCAGAACGAAAATAAAAATATTTTTCATAAAAAATTTTGTAATTCACATTCAATCATCAATTAACACATAAACCAACATGAACATATTCAAATGGTCCAAATATCGTTCTAAATCCATATTTCATGAAAATAAATCATTACCATGGCTCTGATACTAGTTGTTAGAACTTATTTTACTAGGATCTAGATTTACTAACATGTATGTTGATTATAGAACTATAATTTAACAACCTAAATATACATTTCCTAAATAAATGAAATAAATACATAAGAGATGAAAAAATCCTTGCATTGACGGTAGCAGAATATAATGATTCCTTCCATTTAGATCTCTAACCCTTGATTCTTATATGTAGCAGAGCGTTATCAAGAACTGAACTTGAATCTTCTCTCCTTTAATTTGGTTCGATACAGTGTTCCTCCCTATGCTAGGTATGGCTTTGACATGTGTGGGCATACTCTCCAAAATACTATAGGCTTCGAATTATTCAGTAGAGAAGAAGAAGAATTTCAAAAATAATAACTCTCTTTATTTTCTAATTGTCTAATAAAAGGAGTCTGATCATCATCTGAAAATAAGAGTTATACTTATTTATTTATAGGGTAGCTTTTAGGATTAGGTTTAGAATTAAAATGAAATTAAAAAAAAAATAATGGCTTTATCCTCTTGGCGAAACCCTATATTGGGCCTATTGGGTTTCAATTTTGCCATTTTATTTAAACTCATCTTTCTTTTCACAAACGCCATATTTTAATTCTAACTCTATAAATATCAATTCTATCTATTTAATAATTATAATTAATTATCAAATAAAATTACCATTTATCTTATTTATTAATTAGACCTTACAAAGTCTCTTAATCAATAAATAACCCTAAAATCTCTTTTCTTATCAAATAAGTTCTTGCTTAGTAGAATTCACAAACAAGACATAGTCTTATTTAGAATTCTAATTGATTAATTAAAATCAATTCATTGAGACTACAAAACAATATTATCATTCTTAGTGCAGGGACCACTGACCTATGTAACCAAGCTCTCAATAAGTAGATCTGAAATTTACTAAGTAAATTTCGTAACTTATTAATTCCTCTTGACTCCACTATAGATTCAGAATTGCGCTCTTAATTACATAGAACGCTCTATATACCAAAAATAGATGCGTTTTGAATTATCCATTGTTTCAATCCAAATAATCAAAGATTCTTTATAGATGATCTACATCAAGTAGGAACAAATTTACTGTTCTACCAGTCAATATATTTTATCCTTAAAATACTTAGCTCACTATAAATGATATTTTAGTAAACTAATATAATTACTAAAATAAGAGTTCTTCCATTTATCTCTATTAAACCAAGCTCAACGGAAATCATCATTTCACTTTTATATAATTACAGAAGCTATAGGTTCCATATCTATGATTAGCGCTCCCATTCAATTGTACTGTACTATGTTCCCAAGATGTAAGTATTGGGAAGATCTATTTGGTTAACTTTAACGAACAAGTTAAAGAGCACGAATAATAGAGTTAAGCTAGAACCTAACCATCTCAGAATTTAAATATATTAATCTAAGATCAACTAAGTGATATTGACTTAGAAAGATATAACAGTAAGTTTATGATATCTTTTCCATTATCAATATTGGTCTAATCTGATGTATACTCCATACATCTGATCCTAGTATACTTTGCTAATGCCCTTGAAAGGACATACCATGTAATATTCCAGAAAATATAATAGTATTTAATTAGGCATATTTTATTAAATATGTGATTGTATTGATATTAGAGTAGGATTATAATCTTACTAAAGCTAATTACAAGTTGATTAGCAAAAATTTGAGTAAATGAATAAATAAAGCGTAATTTATAAATTACGGAGATTTTATCGGATTATGGAGGTGTTATACCCAAAGTTCGGTAAGCACATCAGAGGAGGACACGTGTCGAGCTGGGAAGAACTACAACACGCAAACGACAAGTATGCTTAGCATGGAACAACTCGTTGGAAATATAATTCGCAGGGTATGTTTATAACTCAGCTTGCTGAATAGCCTTCTGCGAGACAGAAACATATGAACTGCTAACTTACGTATTGATGAGAAACCATGTAGGTGCACACGTTCATGACGAGGCCTCAACGTCGCTGCGTGAAAGAGAAAGCGACAACACTAAAAATACTTAGGGAAGATTATACGATATAAACTGAGTATAGATAGTATGAAGAGCCGAGATAACAGATAGCGAGGCATTTATCTCACTAGAAGATGGTATGCATACGAGGAAGATCCTCTCGACCCCAGAGTGTATAGCTATCAAAGTTAAGACAATATTAGTCTCGAGAAGCCAAAATGACAAGCAGCTTCTCACTGTCAAAGTTATCTTGGCTCCCTCCTCGGCGAGGCATCCCTATGAGACACGGCTTACCGTATATCTTTAATTACGCGTTCATCTCGGCCCAATAAAGGCGGGATATTCACAGGTGTGTAAAAACTGCATTTATTTGGCTTGATTTGAATCAGATCCCACAATTTTAGGGATAATGGCTGTAAATGTATTTTGGTCAGCTTTGTAATTAACTGCCACTATGCAATTGTAAATAGTGGCAGACAAGATCAAAAAGGGGGCGAAAAAACTCTTATGCAAGAGGCATTGAAAAAAATACTCAGAAATCTGAATAAGATTGAATCGTGGACTATGTAGAATTTTAACTTCAAAACCACGTAAAAAACCCGACGTTCATATTTTATTTTTCTATAACTTTTATATTTTCTGTGTCAAATCATCATTGTGAGGCTCAAATTTGGTTAACAAAAATTCGAGTTAACAGTTTGGTGCTCTCATTGAGAGCCTCTGTGAAAAATCTCAGAAAAAGCCTCTTGACATAAAAGTGATGGATGACACCAAAGATAATAATCCTCGAGAAGGAATCAATCATCATCCCAGAAAAGAACCATTGAGTCTTCAGGGATCTATTAAGTCATCGCATGAACATGCTGCAAGTCCCAGGAAGACCCAGTATTGGGGCCCCTGGCTTGACGAACCTTGGATGAGCAACGATCAGTCACTCCCTAACCAGGTTGATGAAGATGGCGCTTACGACCCAACCAGATACATACCAATCGTGGAATTAGAAAATTGCCATCTCAGGAGTCGATTGGAGGAAGTAAACTGGCAAAATACCGAGTTGCAGCGTGAAATAGCTGCCGTAAAGGCAGCGCTAGGAGATGGTACCCAAAATTAACCTGACCTTGGGAAAAGAGATTCAAAGGGAAAACCTCACGACTCGCAGATCAAGCGGCAGAGGATAAGCTAGAGATATACTCAGGACCCTCAAGAGATGCAACTAGAGGGAACTGAGGAAAACATGGAGGCACAACCTGAGATACGTGGAGCATCGAACACAAATCGCCAACCCACAATTCAGGCTTATGAGAATGAAACTCGTGCAAATCCTTGTTGGAAGAAAAAAGTGAGTCAAACCTTGAAAGGAAGGGCAAGGTCCGACCATGATCATGACAAGAGTGATCTACGAGAACATCTGAACCTAAAAAAGCCTGACCTCTGTCAACGACTCGGTTCAAGGAAAAAGGATTCATTCCGTTTGCGAATGAGCGAGTTGGAGAATAAGTCAAGAGTGCATCAAATCACGAAGCCCATGAGACAACTAGGGCAAGGTATTGTTGGAAACTTAATTTGGAGGTCTCGGGATCAAAGAAAAAAGATGATTCCAAAAGGCTGTCTAATGAAAAGAAACCCAACAAGTATATCCCTCTTTATATCGAATACACCGAGCTCAATGGAACTCGGGAAAAAATCTACCTTACACATGTGCAAGAAGCCGTTTTTAGCGAACCAAGACCTATGAAACATGTGAGGCGCAAGAGGGATCCAAATAAGCGGTGTGAATACCATGATGATATTGGTCATACCACAGAAGAGTGTCGTCAGTTGAAAGATGAGATAGAAAGTCTCATATCGCAAGAACACCTTCAACGATATATAAAGGGGCAAGAAGATGCCCATGATCAATTCGATCTGCCCAATAACTTGAGCGACTGAAGATTATAACCCTCTTCTGCGAAAAGAAGGGACACTTTGGTTATCTCGAGAGGGAACGGGTCGCAAGAGTACAAAAGGCAGTTACTCCGGTAAAGCAATTGTGTAAAAGAATTGCGACGTGAGTAGATATCGGCCCATTGTGGTTGCCATATCAAGCTGTCACATGAAAAGCTTGACGTCAACCAGTAGCAGTCGAAGATAAACAACTAAAACCAGGATTACTCTACCTGGAACCCCAGTATATGTCAGGGATCGACCCTGAATATTGAAACAATTGTGGGAGAATGTTGGGGATTGAACCTGGACATCAAAACCCGTTTTATCAAAATCTGATGCTCCTGGAAGATTGATAAAATAAGCAATTGAACTGGGGAAGTTCTTTTGAGATTAATGATTGTAAATCACATTATTGATGAAATATTTTGAATTCCAGTTGTGAATAAAATAATCATTGCTTTCAAACAAGTAATTACAAAGCGTAAATCCTTTAAAATTACTTGAGGGGCATATATGTATGACTAACCGGAATTGATCTCGAAATACATAATACAATGCAAACCCATAGTTTCAAAAAAAAT
This sequence comes from Cannabis sativa, assembly GCF_029168945.1. Taxonomy (NCBI): domain Eukaryota; kingdom Viridiplantae; phylum Streptophyta; class Magnoliopsida; order Rosales; family Cannabaceae; genus Cannabis; species Cannabis sativa. The sequence goes on along the minus strand of NW_026870037.1, from coordinate 2,789,296 downwards.
AAAATTTTTTGAAAACTTTTTATAAGGGCCTCGACCAAAGCTTTTTGACGGAAGAGGGGTCGGACTGTTATAACTCCCTGACCAAACCTTTTCGACGGAAGAGGGGTTGAATCGTTATAACGCCTTGATCAAACCTTTCTGACAAGAAAGGGATCAAACAACTGTAATTTTTTATTTATAACCTATCTGACGAGAGAGGAAAATCAAAAATTATGACTAGCGCATAAAGCTGAATACTAACGCTTTGCGCTAAGGGAAAGTATTAAATGAGGCATCCAAATTTCTTGAAAAAATAGTTAAACCCAACGCGTGGGTAGAAATTTTAAATACTCATGTAAGCAATGAAAATATATATAAGATGACAAGTTCATTAAAAATATATTTGAATGTGCTTAAATTGAGATCATTTCCGATGATCGCGAGATGGAATTGATGATGGCTTGCAGATTGAGGACCGGGCAGATAAATTGCTCGCATGTAAAGTAAGAAATTAACTACTTAACATCGGAAGAAAGGACAATCAATGGAAACCCCTAATAAACTTTATGCATGTGATAGTTTATATTGTGAATAAAATGCAAGTAATGGTATGCATAATAAAGTTTACACTTAAAAGTACGAGGCATTAAAAAGCAAAGTTGGCCGTCCAACCTTGCAAATTTGTCTTTACAATAAAAAAGTGCTACTAGGGGCAAAACTATTGTCTCGGCCAAAGGGCCATTTCTTAAAAAAAAAATTAATATAAAAGGGAGATAAATAAACCAAGTCTACATGCTGGGAGACTTGGACAAATCTTCTTCTTCCTCATCGACCTCGCCGTCTTCTTCTTCCATCTTGGTCTTTTCGTAAAGAGCTAAAGTTTTCTCTTCCTTCTCCTCCAAGAAGCTGGTATCCATGTTAGGGTTCCAGAGCCAGGCCTGATATACAGTGCAAAAACTAACTTTATCGCACTGTTCTACGATCTCAATTTCTTTCTCGGCATGTTTTTCAGCAAGCTTCTCCTCAAACTCATCGACTTGGACTTTGAGGGTCTTCTCGGTCTCCTCTTTTGCCTTCTCGGCTTCCTTCTTTGCTTTCTCTGCTTCCTCCCTCACTTTCTCGGCTTCTGCTTGAGGAGGGTAATCTCCTGTTGGGCGTTGTCTCATTGCTCACATACATCCTTGCATTGGGATAATAATTTGTGAGTCTCGCCCTCTAAATACTCGAGCGATCGGAGAGTAGTCGATTAGAAGCAAAAGAAGCCTAGAGAATTGCAAACAAATGAGTATAAAAGAGGTATAAAAAGATAATATAATTATATTAACAAAGCCGACATACCATGAAGTGACAGTCCAAGGCCCTTGAAAGCATCTCCTTTGGGCTCCTAAGATTGAGAAAATCCCAATCTAGGGGAAGGAGAGTTTGAAGTTTGCGCCAACAGGCGACCCCGTATGCCTGGGAAAATTCAGACCCAGCTTCTCCAGCTGCGACCGACAGGCTCTTGATGGCCTGACTCGGAGAAGCAGTAGCGGGAGTCGCCTCGAGATGAGGGGCATTGGCGTTGGGAACAACTGAATGAGGAACTTGCTCTTGGATCTCGTTGTTCGAAACCTTGAGATCAATAGGCTCGGTCGGTAACTTCTTCTTTTAAGCAGTTGTTTTCCTTTGCTTCTTGGGAGGAACCACCTTAGCGGCAGTAGGAACTCCAGGGTTGGATGTCTTCATAACCCATGTCTGCAAAATAAGACGAGGTGTTACAACCATTATAAAAAACCGATTAAAAAGGGGAGGAGTATAATTTTCCACCTAAGGGATTTACCAAAATCACTAGAAGGCAAGCTATCACTAGATGAAGGGGTAGAAGGACCATAATATTCGCTAAAGTCCCTACAACCTGTAATTTTGAATATATAAAAAGGCTCGATTGGTTCTAAATCCCAGCTCGCATCTGTGTGACCTGCCCTATCTTCCATAGTACTATATTGCTCGGCTATACCATAAAATGACTCGTAGCAATTAATCTTGACGTGGAATCTAAGGTACCAACTGTCAAACTTATGAGCAATGCGGCCCACGAGAATGGAATTCCAAGTATGAAAATTAAGATGAGAGTCTTGGAAGGTAACTAATGTATTACGCTCAGCCCTAAGTACAGTAGATGTAACACCCTAACTAAATTAGGCATGTTAGCATGATTTTTAACTTACTGTGCAGCTCGTTGCTAATCAACTAGGTTATCGAAAATCGTAATTAATTAAAATTTGCTTATTTAATTATAAACTTAAAATAATACATTTATAAAATCTCGGGATCCCGTTTACAAAATACATTTACAAAAGTTTACTACTCATATACAAAATATTTTCCGCCTAGCGACCAAACAACGAAAGCCCTAATGTCCCAAAGATCGTACGCTCCAAGCCTAACCGCCCCGACATGTAAAATCTTCACGTGCTCGCTCTCACGGCTCCTCAGCTTTAGCCTTGCCTTTACCAACACATGAAAATAACACTGTGAGTCAATAGATTCAGTAAGAAAAGCATAAACAATAACATAATAATAACCTAGATTATGATCGGACGCCCATACCCAGTCATAATCCTATCCCCGTGACCTGCACGGTGCTGAGTCTAGAACGTTCGTACGATAGTACTATTGACCATGATATCAGCCTATACTCGGTACGCTAGTCATACTCTAGTTGTACCGATGTGATACTGTCAAGTAGTACGGTACTATCGACCATAATATCAGCCTATACTCGGTACGCTAGTCATACTCTAAACATACCGATGTGATACTGTCGAATAGTACAAAAGCCAACATACATATCTAATGTAATCTAACAGGCTTAACTAACATGCACACTAAACATGTAAATGTTGGAATTATTTTACCAAGATCTAGATTTACTACCATGTATGTTGTTTAACATCCTAATATGAATTTCTAAAACAATGTAAATAAACACATATAAAGTTTAAGAAACCTTACATTGATTGCAGCGGAATATAAGGACTCCTTCCGTTCAGATCTCTAGCCCTTGATTCCTTTCCGTAGCAAAGCATTATCAAGATCTAAACCTGGATCTCTTTCTCTCCTTCTTGAGCGCGATTCTCCTTCTTGTTGATTAAATTCTTCACAGTCTTACACACTATGATTGAGATACCACTTGATGTGTGTGGGCACTCACTCTATTACTCAAGGTTTGAAATTATGAAGAAGAAAAAAGAGAATGTGGTTTCAGCTTAGTAGAAAGAAGGCTCAGGAAAAATTTTCTGAAAGTAAAATTTCATCAATCAATAAGTGTGAGCCATCACTATCTATTTATAGGTAACCACCTAGGTTTAGGTTAGACTTAATTAGCATTAAAATAATAGAAAAATAAATGGTAAAATCCATGCATAGTGGCCGACCATGGGTTGGATAATGGGCCCACTTTGCAATTTTGCCATTTTGTCATTTTTCCATCTTATTTTCTCAAAAATACCAATTTTTCAATTTAACCACTTAAATGTCAATTCTAATTATTTATTAACTAAAAATTAATTATTAAATAATATTGTCATTTAATATATTTATTAATTAGCTTAATAAAGTCTCTTAATTAATAAATAAGACCTAGGATCTCTTTTCTTCACATTTAAGCCCTTGCTTAGTGAAAATTCATAAACTAGACATAGTCTAATTATAGAATTATAATTGATTAAGTAAAATCAATTAACTGAGTCTTACAAGCAGTATGGTGTCAACTAGTATGGGGACCATTGACCTATATAACTGAGCTTCCAATAAGCTGATCTAGAATTTACCAAGTAAATCCACTAACTTATTAGCTCCTCATTGCATCCACTCATAGAACTCGGAATTGCACACTCAGTTACATAGAACGCTCTATATGTTCCATGATATAGATACGCTATTAATTATCCATTATTATAATCCCAATAATCAATGATCCTTTATAGATGATCTACATTGCATAAGGATAAAATTATCGCTACACCCTTTCAATGTATTTTATCCTTAAAATACTTGACCACCTATAAATGATATTTTAGTATAAATAATATAATCACTAAAATGAGATCTCAATCATTTATCTCTATTCAGCCAAGCTCGAAGGAAATCATCGTTTCACTTCTAAATACCTATAGAAGCTATAGATTCCATATCTATGTTTAGCGCTCCCACTCAATTATACTATCATGTTCCCAAAATGTACGTATCACCCTGACCAAAAAGTAGGCTTAACTAACAAATCAAAGAATATGTATAATACTCTTGAGATCGAACCTAATCATGTCAGGATTAAGATCATTTGATCTAGAATCAACTAGGTGATATTAAATTGAATAGATATTATGGTAAATTTATCATATCTAATCAGAGTTTAATATCGGTCCCTTCCAATGTATACTCCATACATCCGATACTGGTAAACTTTGCCAATGCCCTGGAAATGACATAACACTTATCCAAGGTGTAAGTATACCTATCGCTGATTATCATGCTAGTCTAAATCCAGTGAACTGACAAATCAGGAAATTAAACTTTTCAAACATATAATCAGGATTATATTCCACTGTGCTGACAACACTATAATCATTATCAAATACATATATTCTGGACTTAATAGAATTTATACATTAAATACAATCGTGAAATAAATCATGTGAACCATGCAACATAGAATGCGATTTCTGATCTTTATTAATTAGTAAATCTGATTATATTGAAATAGATTTTATTTAGGGTACAAAACCCAACAGTAAATACATATGCATACTGTTATACTAATCTTACCTTGTTTCCGAATTCAGGTGTGCCAGTCAACCTGAGTGGAACAACCGCTCGGCGGATTACAGGCCCCTAAATCATATGAATCATAACATAGGTAAGTGACACGCTAAATCACTTTCTAGGGACTTAAACTTGACACTAAAAGTTTCCCTATCGATAATAACATGGCAATACCCTAAACATCACAAAAATGGGAAAAACTAGGGTTCCCAAAATTGCCCGAATCGGTAGACTAGTTCCCAACCGGAATTCCGATTCTGTGGGGTATCCTAGGGACCAACCGGAATTTCGGTTCCTACAGGTCCCCCTAAACCGGAATTCCGGTTCAGTGCAGGATACTTTCAAAATTTCATAACTCTCTCAAATCAACCCCAAATGACACCAAACCTTCCAAACCTGTTTTATAGACCACATAGAACATCTCTAAAGCAATAAAACACCTCAACATGCACATAATCAAACCCACCATGCGAGAGCAAAGTTTGAGCTCTTAAGCTCAAACCTTGAACAAATTTCATAAACAGCCACCAAACCAGCTCTAAACATTATTTCTGACCATAAATTAACTTCAGAAACAACATCAAACAACAGCAGCAACTACAACAACTAAAATCCACAAAACATGCAAAAATTCACTTTCTTGAAATCCAAGAAACTAGAAATGAAGTTGCTAAAGACTTACCTTGGCTTGGATTCACAAAGAACTGCTAGAAATCACAACAATTTGCAGAACAAAGATGGAACCCTAGCTGGTTCTAGGGATTTCTTGAGAGAGAGAGAGAGTGTAACACCCTAACTATCTTAGGCGTATTACATGATTTTTAAACGTACTGTGCAGCTCGTTGCTAATCAACGAGGTTTATGGAAAAACGTGATTAATTAAAATTTTGCTTTTTCAATGAACTTATAAATCATTTTACGAAAAGTCTCGGGATCCCGATTTATAAAAATATTTACAAACTTTTTAACTGTTCAACTTTTACATCAAAATGAAAGTCGTCTAACGACAGTTACAAAAATCTCAGCCGTGCTGTCCCGAGGATCGTACGCTCCAGGCCTAACCGCCCCGACATGTACAACCTCATAAGCTCGCTCACGGTCCATCAGCTACAGCCTTGCCTTTACCTACACATGAACATAAACTGTGAGTCGACAGACTCAGTAAGAAAAGCATAATAATACTCATACATAATACTAACTGCCGTGTCCAACACGATACTGAGTCCCGCTACTGCCATGTCCAACATGGTACTGAGCCACTACTGCCATGTCCAACATGGTACTGAGTTCTGAACGTTCATAGGGACGGTACTATTGACACGTAACAACCTGATCGGTCGAACCGGTCATACTCCGGCTGCTGGTCATACTCCAGCCTGTACCGACGTGTTACTATATCCTCCTGATCGGTCGAACCGGTCATACTCCGGCTGCTGGTCATACTCCAGCCTGTACCGACGGGATACGTCAATAGCACGGAACCACCAACCAAGTGTCAGCCTGATCGGTCAAACCGGTCATACTCCGGCTGCTGGTCATACTCCAGCCTGTACCGACGTGACAGGGTTGGATGGTTCGAAGCCAACATACAACTAATGTAATCTAATAGGCTTCCTACATGCTCGCTAAACATGTAATCTACATATGCATACTGTTATACTAATCTTACCTGGATTCCGAATTCAGGTGTGCCGGTCAACCCGACCGGAACCGAAGCCGAACGGCGGACATCGGCTCCTAAACCATAAAAATCACAACACTATAAGCGACACGCTAAATCACTTCCCGGGGACTAAAACTTGAAACTAAAAGTTTCCCTATCGATAAAAAGCATGGCAATACCCCTAAAAACCCAAAAACGAGGAAAACTAGGGTTCTGAAAAATCTCCAACCGGAAGACCGGTTGCCCAACCGGAATTCCGGTTCTGGGAAAATTCAGGACCCCATCCGGAATTCCGGATGCTCAACCGGAATTCCGGTTCCTCGCAGGCAGCAACCAAAAATTCACATATCTTGACCAATTCGAACCCAATTGATCCCAAACTTTCCAGACCTCCTCCATAGGTCCCAAATAACAATTCTAGAGCATCAAACCTACCCAGAACTCACACATGCAAAATTCACCATTAAAGACCAAGCTTTGAGTTCAAGAACTCAAACTTGGTTAAATCCACTAACATGCATCCTAGCCTAGTTAATTCTACTTAACTAAGCAAGAAAATACCTCTGCAAACTAACATAAACATCCAGCAATAACACAGAAACAAAACATGGCATTTTCTTCTCAAAATCACATATTTTCACATATAAACTTCTAGCATGCTCAACCTATTAATCAAGCATCAAAACAACCCTAAACTAACATGCTTAAACACAAAATAATCACCAGATTACAGCAGCAACAACAACATAAAAACCCAACATGCATTTCATCTAATTTCACAAAAACTCAAGAAAACTAAATAGAAAAGCAAGACAAGAATTACCTTGATTAAAATCACTAAGATCTTGCTAAGAACAACTTGAAATTAACAAGAAACTCCAGCCCTAGCTGCTCCCAAAGCTTGGCCGAACAAGAGAGGAAAAGAGAGAGCTTTGTGTGTGTGTGAGTTTTTGGAATTTTCTTCAAAAATGACTAAGTGTTGGAATTTTAGAAAAAAGGAATATAACACATTTATTTCAGCCAAATAATCACATAAATAATTATTTATTTTCCAATTAATAAATCATACAAAACAAAACACTAATGGGGCAAAAAGACCATTTTGCCCCTCCACCATAAAATCATGCAAAACATACTAAAGGGGTATTTTTGGGACATTCTAAATTCCCGGCCAATCCCGACATTCCCAATGTCTAAACCCGTCCCCAACATACTAACATACTAAGTTGTGATTTCTACTGAGCCAAACGCCGAGTTCCAAAATACCGGACACCGGAAATGCGAAATATAAAAACTGCTGAAGACATAATTATGCATATCTGAATTCCATAAATATCCATGATAAATTATTTAAATAGCTATAAATAATTTCCTGATTAACATAAATAACTGCTAATTTCCAAATTAACTAAGCGGGCTTTACAACTATCCCCCCCTTAAAAGGATTTCGTCCCCGAAATCTAACCTGAATAACTCTGGATATTGAGCTCGCATGTCTGACTCTAGCTCCCAGGTGGCTTCCTCCACCTTGCTGTTCCTCCAGAGAACCTTGACCAATGCTATGGTCTTATTCCGAAGGACTTTATCCTTTCTATCCAGGATCTGCACTGGCTGTTCCTCATAAGACATATCTGATTGAAGCTGAAGGCTCTCATAACTGAGTATATGAGAGGGGTCTGAAACGTATTTTCTCAACATTGAGACATGAAATACGTTGTGCACTGCTGATAAAGCTGGAGGCAATGCCAACCGATATGCCACTTGACCTATCTTCTCGAGAATCTCGAATGGTCCTGTAAATCTAGGGCATAACTTGCCTCTTTTCCCGAAACGTTTAATCCCCTTCATTGGAGATACTCGTAAAAACACATGGTCCCCTACTCGGAACTCAACATCCCTACGTTTCGGATCTGCGTAACTCTTCTGTCTGCTCTGGGAGGCAAGCATTCTAGCTTTAATCTTCTCTATTGCCTCATTGGTCCGCTGAACTGACTCTGGACCTAGGTATTTCCTCTCCCCTGTCTCATCCCAGTGGATAGGGGATCTACATTTCCTACCGTACAACAGTTCATAGGGTGCCATCCCTATCGTACTCTGGTAACTGTTGTTGTAAGAGAACTCTATCAACGGTAGATATTTATTCCATGAACCCTCAAAGTCCATAACACAGGCTCTCAGCATATCCTCCAATATCTGAATTGTCCTTTCGGACTGACCATCTGTCTGAGGATGGAATGCTGTACTGAATTTCAGTTTCGTACCCATTGCCCGTTGCAAACTTTGCCAAAACTTGGAGGTGAATTTCGGATCCCTGTCCGAAACTATAGACTTCGGTACCCCGTGAAGTCTCACTATCTCTTTGACGCACAGTTCTGCCAACTGATCCACTGTAAATGTTGTTCTGACCGGCAGAAAATGAGCAGATTTCGTAAATCGATCCACCACTACCCAGATGGAATCATACATACCCGTGGTCCTAGGTAACCCGACCACAAAATCCATCGTAATATCCTCCCATTTCCACTCTGGTAGGGTTAAAGGCTGCAACAACCCTGCTGGTCTCTGATGTTCAGCCTTGATCTGCTGACACGTGAGGCATCTCGAAACGAATTCTACCAAATTCTTCTTCATACCGTTCCACCAGAAGTACGGTTTCAAGTCTTGGTACATCTTGGTGGTGCCGGGATGCAGAGAATATGGAGTAGAATGAGCCTCCTCAAAGATCTCGTTCCTCAAGTCCACACTGTTCGGGACACAAACCCTGGCTTTATACAAAAGCATCCCACTATCTGACACTGAAAAGTCTTTGGCTTGACCAGCCAATACCTCATCTCGGATCTTCACTAACTCCGGATCTGTTGTCTGAGCAACCTTTATTCTTTCTAGCAGATCAGATTGCAGCGTTAAGTTGTGTAGCTGACCTACCACAAACTCAATGCTGGATCTAACCATATCCTCTGCTAGCTGAGGTGAGATCTGAACCATGCTAGCCACTTGCCCGGGACCCTTTCTGCTCAGGGCATCGGCCACTACATTGGCTTTCCCGGGATGGTAAAGGATCTCACAATCATAGTCCTTCACTAATTCCAACCAACGCCTTTGTCTCATGTTCAAATCTTTCTGAGTAAAGAAATACTTGAGACTTTTATGGTCGGTATAGATCTCGCACTTCTCACCATACAAGTAATGCCGCCAAATCTTCAGTGCAAAAACCACTGCGGCCAATTCTAAATCATGAGTCGGGTATCGCTGTTCATAATCCTTTAACTGACGGGAGGCGTAAGCGATAACCCGATCGGCTTGCATCAATACGCACCCCAAACCCTGTTTGGATGCGTCACAATAGACCACGAACTTCTCCTCGTCCGAAGGCAAAGCTAGTACCGGAGCAGTAATCAACCTCTGTTTCAGCTCCTGAAAACTAGCTTCGCATTTATCTGACCAGATAAATCGCTGATTCTTCTTTGTAAGCTCGGTTAGGGGCATAGAAATTTTGGAGAACCCCTCCACGAACCTACGGTAGTACCCAGCTAATCCCAAAAGCTTCGATCTCCGTCATTGTCTTCGGTCTCGGCCAATCCACCGACGGATTCAATCTTCCCGGGATCCACCTTGATCCCATCTTTACTCACTATGTGCCCCAGGAAGGACACCTGAGACAACCAGAACTCACATTTCTTGAACTTGGCGTAGAGTCTATGTTCTCGAAGTCGTTGCAGTACCATTTGAAGATGTAACTCATGCTCCTCTTCTGACTGAGAGTACACGAGGATGTCGTCGATAAACACAATCACACAGATATCGAGGAAATCCTTGAATACTCTATTCATCAGGTCCATGAATGCTGCAGGAGCGTTGGTTAGTCCGAATGACATAACCAGAAACTCGTAGTGTCCATACCTAGTGCGGAAAGCCGTCTTTGGAATGTCCTCCTCTCGGATCCTCAACTGATGATAACCCGAACGGAGATCAATCTTAGAAAAGACCGTCTTCCCCTGAAGCTGATCGAACAAGTCATCGATCCTAGGTAGTGGATATTTATTCTTCACCGTCAGCTTGTTCAACTCTCTGTAGTCGATGCACATCCTCATAGAGCCATCTTTCTTCTTCACGAACAAAACCGGGGCTCCCCAAGGTGATACACTGGGCCGAATGAACCCTATGTCAAGCAACCCTTGGAGCTGTATCTTCAATTCCTTAAGTTCAGCTGGAGCCATCCTATACGGGGCTTTAGAAACCGGATCCACCCCTGGTGCCAAGTCAATCACGAAGTCAATCTCCCTCTGAGGTGGTAACCCTGGAAGTTCTTCGGGAAAAACGTCCAAAAATTCCCGAACCACATTGATGTCCTCTGGCCGAATGGTGTCTGGCCGAGTGGTGTCCACCACCACGGCCAGAAACCCTAAGCACCCACCGTGCAATAATTCTCTTGCTGACATAGCCGAGATTACCGGGATCCGAGATCCCTGAACCGAACCCACAAACACGAACGGTTCTTCACTTTCCGGTTGGAAGACCACCATCTTCCTCTTACAATCAATGCTCGCCGAATATTTAGATAGGAAATCCATTCCTAAAATAATATCGAATTCGACTAAACTCATCTCTATCAGATCAACATTTAACTCTCTACTATCTATCCTGATCGGCATAGACCTAATCCACCTATTGGAGATAACCAATTCTCCGCCAGGTAATAGGGTTCCAAACCCTGATTCATATCCACCATATAGTCTTTCCAATTTTCTAAAAACTCTGTTTGCCACATCAGACATCCTTGACCTAAACACACATCCATAGGATGCCTCTTACTAATGAGACACTCCAGTAGGAATAACGGGTCTCAATACTACCCTGACGACCGTCTTGATTCTGGTTCCCTCGGAACCTCTTGTTCTGCCTCGAACCACCGGATGCCGTGGATGATTCCTCCTCCAGTCCATGGCCGAACCACTACCTCCCCTGCTGAAACCTGACGCAGGAGGGGTAGGAGCCCCGCCACATTCCGGAGTCCTAACTGATTCCACATACATCTAACTGCGCCCTCAGCTCACCATGCTTTCTCCGCCATCTCAGCTTAGATGGTCTTATCGTCGGTAGTGATCATAAGGTCATACTTGATCTTCACATTAAGTCCATCGAGATATTTTCTTTCTTACTGAAATCGGTTGGCGCAAATCCCGAAGCTAACCTCGCCAACCGGTTGAACTGAGTAATATATTCCGTCATGCTCATATTCTCTCGCTGGGTCAGGTGGGCAAACTCTTTCCTCTTGGCGCATCTGACCGCCTCGTTATAATATTAAGCGCAGAAGAGTTCCTAAAACCTTTCCCATGTCATAGTGATGACATCATGAATCTGAGACACCATGTCCCACCAGACCAGAGCGTACTCCTGAAACTAGAAAGTGGCACACACCACTCTGTCGTTACCGGTGACACCCATGAAGTTCAGGATCTTGGTAATCACCGTCAGCCACTGCTCGGCTTTCATCACGTCCGGACCTCCCAGGAAAACCGGAGGTGCTTGCTTCCGGAACCGTTCGTACAAGGTTTCCAATCTATGGGCCGCCACCACTATCTCGGCCTGGGCAGCAGGGGCAGGTGCCACTGGAACTACGGGCACTGGAACTGCGGGAGCACCCTGCTGTCTCAACCTCTGAATCTCGAGATCTTGCTCTTCTATCCGGGCTTGCATTTCCGCAAACCGTAACTTCCCAATCCTGGGCTTCCTGATTGACTTGGGCAGCCTGCGGCGAGTTAACATCACTCCAACCGCGAACCCTGCCCCTGGGACCTCTACCTCGGCCCAAAACACTTGAGGGGAACTGAGCTCCTCGACCTTGATCTGACCCGACTGAGAAGCCCTGACTCCTAACATTTCGTCTGGCGTCCATCTAGCCTGAACCGCCTCGAAATCCCGAGTTGGCACTCAGGTCACGATCATCGAGAGCTTACTAATGCCGCTTAATTTGGAAATTAGAAATGAAACATGCGCCTATTCTACTATCAGGCTACTAACATGCTTCCTAACAGGCTTTTCTTTTTCATAACTGAATAAAAATAAACTACTAAAGCAATAAAGGCTTACTGAACCGTGAACCGAGCTAACTGCTGATGATGATTGTACATGTCGTGACGATCTTCGGAAGACAACCTGGCGGCTCTGATACCAAATTGTAACACCCTAACTATCTTAGGCGTATTACGTGATTTTTAAACGTACTGTGCAGCTCGTTGCTAATCAACGAGGTTTATGGAAAAACGTGATTAATTAAAATTTTGCTTTTTCAATGAACTTATAAATCATTTTACAAAAAGTCTCGGGATCCCGATTTATAAAAATATTTACAAACTTTTTAACTGTTCAACTTTTACATCAAAATGAAAGTCGTCTAACGACAGTTACAAAAATCTCAGCCGTGCTGTCCCGAGGATCGTACGCTCCAGGCCTAACCGCCCCGACATGTACAACCTCATAAGCTCGCTCACGGTCCATCAGCTATAGCCTTGCCTTTACCTACACATGAACATAAACTGTGAGTCGACAGACTCAGTAAGAAAAGCATAATAATACTCATACATAATACTAACTGCCGTGTCCAACACGATACTGAGTCCCGCTACTGCCATGTCCAACATGGTACTGAGCCACTACTGCCATGTCCAACATGGTACTGAGTTCTGAACGTTCATAGGGACGGTACTATTGACACGTAACAACCTGATCGGTCGAACCGGTCATACTCCGCCTGCGGTCATACTCCAGCCTCGTACCGACGTGTTACTATATCCTCCCGATCGGTCGAGCCGGTCATACTCCGGCTGCCTGGTCATACTCCAGCCTGTACCGACGGGATACGTCAATAGCACGGAACCACCAACCAAGTGTCGGCTGATCGGTCAAACCGGTCATACTCCGGCATGCCGGTCATACTCCGGCTTCGTACCGACGTGACAGGGTTGGATGGTTCGAAGCCAACATACAACTAATGTAATCTAATAGGCTTCCTACATGCTCGCTAAACATGTAATCTACATATGCATACTGTTATACTAATCTTACCTGGATTCCGAATTCAGGTGTGCCGGTCAACCTGACTGGAACTGAAGCTGAACGGCGGATTACTGGCTCCTAAACCATAAAAATCACAACGCTATAAGCGACACGCTAAATCACTTCCCGGGGACTAAAACTTGAAACTAAAAGTTTCCCTATCGATAAAAAGCATGGCAATACCCCTAAAAACCCAAAAACGAGGAAAACTAGGGTTCTGAAAAATCCCCAACCGGAAGACCGGTTGCCCAACCGGAATTCCGGTTCTGGGAAAATTCAGGACCCCATCCGGAATTCCGGATGCTCAACCGGAATTCCGGTTCCTCGCAGGCAGCAACCAAAAATTCACATATCTTGACCAATTCGAACCCAATTGATCCCAAACTTTCCAGACCTCCTCCATAGGTCCCAAATAACAATTCTAGAGCATCAAACCTACCCAGAACTCACACATGCAAAATTCACCATTAAAGACCAAGCTTTGAGTTCAAGAACTCAAACTTGGTTAAATCCACTAACATGCATCCTAGCCTAGTTAATTCTACTTAACTAAGCAAGAAAATACCTCTGCAAACTAACATAAACATCCAAAGAATAAATACGTAAAAACAAAACATGGCATTTTCTTCTCAAAATCACATATTTTCACATATAAACTTCTAGCATGCTCAACCTATTAATCAAGCATCAAAACAACCCTAAACTAACATGCTTAAACACAAAATAATCACCAGATTACAGCAGCAACAACAACATAAAAACCCAACATGCATTTCATCTAATTTCACAAAAACTCAAGAAAACTAAATAGAAAAGCAAGACAAGAATTACCTTGATTAAAATCACTAAGATCTTGCTAAGAACAACTTGAAATTAACAAGAAACTCCAGCCCTAGCTGCTCCCAAAGCTTGGCCGAACAAGAGAGGAAAAGAGAGAGCTTTGTGTGTGTGTGAGTTTTTGGAATTTTCTTCAAAAATGACTAAGTGTTGGAATTTTAGAAAAAAGGAATATAACACATTTATTTCAGCCAAATAATCACATAAATAATTATTTATTTTCCAATTAATAAATCATACAAAACAAAACACTAATGGGGCAAAAAGACCATTTTGCCCCTCCACCATAAAATCATGCAAAACATACTAAAGGGGTATTTTTGGGACATTCTAAATTCCCGGCCAATCCCGACATTCCCAATGTCTAAACCCGTCCCCAACATACTAACATACTAAGTTGTGATTTCTACTGAGCCAAACGCCGAGTTCCAAAATACCGGACACCGGAAATGCGAAATATAAAAACTGCTGAAGACATAATTATGCATATCTGAATTCCATAAATATCCATGATAAATTATTTAAATAGCTATAAATAATTTCCTGATTAACATAAATAACTGCTAATTTCCAAATTAACTAAGCGGGCTTTACAGAGAGAGAGAGAGAGAGAGAGAGAGAGAGAGAGAGAGAGAGAGAGAGAGAGAGAGAGAGAGAGAGAGAGAGAGAGAGAGAGAGAGAGAGAGAGAGAGAGAGAGAGAGAGAGAGAGAGAGAGAGAGAGCAGGGAGAGCAAAATGTGTTTTTCTTCTATTTTGATATTTTATGAAAATGAGATAAATACAATATGTTTTATTCAACTAAAATTAGCTTAATTAAAATTTAAAAATCAGATTTAATACATCCCACAAAAAGACAAAACACTCAAGAGCAAAATGACCATTTTGCCCCTCCCACTCTAAAAATCATAAAAGGTCAATTAGCGGTACTTTTGGAAATTATAAAATCCCAACTATTCCCGACATTCCTAATGTCTAACTATATTGCTCTGCTATACTAAAATACTAGGATGTGATTCTAATAGCCAAACACCGCGTTCCAATGTTGCCGGGCACAAAACATGTAAAATTATGAAATTTCTATATATGACATATAAAATGCATTCTGAATTAAAATGAATCATCGTAAGAAAATAATTTAAAATTAATAAATAATATCCATAACTAAATCCTAATTATTTGCTAATTTCTAAATTAAAGCTAAGCGGTCTTTACAAGTGATCAGCCACATTGATTACCTCGAGATGCTCCTTCACCGGATTCGCGAGGGGCAATGCTTTGGAGGTATTGTGCTTGGGCCAAGTGATCCCAGGCCTGGTCTTTGGGTGGAACAATTATTTGCTGCCAAGAAGAGTACTTGGGAACCTTGTAATCGTAAGTGTACTCTTTATCAGTGAGGAGACCCGCCGATCACAAGTTAGCTTCGTTCAAAAGGAATTTGCATGATCGAAGACCGTAAGGGAGAGTCAGCAGGCGTCTGTGCCTACTAACCATCTCGGGGGTAGGAGTAGGTCTCACCATAAGAGTTGTCAGAACAAACAAAACATTAGTCAAGCTCTTGAAAAAGGAAGATTGATGTAAATAAGAAGAGGATAATCACTTACGAAGTTTGCGAAACGTGGTTGTGCCAACGGGGGAGAGACCAGACATCCAGAAGAAGTTATCCTTAAAAGATACCTTATTTGGCAAGTCTACAATAATTTTTGGCTCGTTAGAATGAGTACCAAGATAGAAGAAGCCCACTGCAGCGTTCTTCCTCGATGGAACGACTTTAACTGAGTAAAGATACTCAATCTCTACGGGTGTGAGACAACCCCAATTCATAATTTTGTACAAGACTTTCAAACTAGCGAGAATCATGTAGGAGATGGGATTCAGCTGGAATGGGGCAACCCCAATGTAATTTATATAATCATTGAAGTAGTCTCGAAGAGGGAGGATGGCCCGTGCACAAATATGCTCAAGACTCCAAGCACTCATACTGGTTGAATCACTAGTACTAGTCTCACCACTGGTTCCTGGGTTACTGCTGGCAAAGCGTGTAGGGGGTAGCAACTGAATTCACCCTCTCGTACTGACCTAACCTGGCATGATTTCCCAAGTGCAATTCAATAGGTCTTTAGCATCTTGCCCGTATAGCCTGAGATAGATCGCACCTTCGATTCTATCAACTCAGCCTCGAAGGTGACACTGGGAACCTGAGGAGTTTTAGACGTATTTGGCTTGGGAGGTATTATTTCGAAATCCAAGTCACCTGGTTCAAAAACAATTGCGACGTTGGGTAAAAATAAAGGCTTTGCCATAGGAATAAAGGACACGCTGGGTGGTTCTGGCCAGGCTACTTCTCGCAAGAATCGGCGTCTGCCTTCGAATATTTCTTGCAAGAAGCGCCTGTAGAGACTAGAAATATCTTCCTGTTGGGTTCTCACTGTGTGTTCCCTAGCCCTAGCATCATTTAGCTCTAATTTGGAGGTGGGTTTTGAGGGATTGGGTTTATATGGGATGGCCCATTCTGTAGGAAACTCAAACTTTAAAGCTTCGGGACGATAAATTTCTGAACCAGAGTGGGACATTGCTACCAGCAAAAAGCAGTCCCAATCCCTGGAGAGAATTTTATCAAACCAGAAGGTAATGAGTTGGAGATCTTAAAACAACCTACGTATTGCCTGAACCCTAGTATGAATGGTTTTAACCCTAAAAGGCTACCAAAACCAGATGAGATGATAACGATACAAAAGAATCAAGTAAGTGATCCACACTATGTAATAAACATGAGAAAGGAGAAAGTAACTTACCACTTGAAGTTAGGGCTTGGGGCAATGCCTGGGAATTTCGTCTACAAACCTTCGAACGAAGCAAGGATTGCTTTGAGAAAATGAAGTCGGAGGAAACTCACAAGAAAAAGGTCAGGGACAAGGATGGCATGCAAGTCTTTGAACGGATTTAATGGTGATCATTGGCGAAGAAGTTTAAGGGTTTTTCTCAAACTTTCTGAAATGGTGCAAAGGTGGTTCATTTTCCTTATTTTATACCCATGATAATGATTTCAAAAAAGATTTGATCCAATGGACGTGATTCGAAGCGGAAGTAGAAAAGATGATCATTTAATTCTAATATACCTCGAAACTTCACAACCGCCAAAATCAGAGGGAATGCGTCTTTTCAAAAATAGAGGAACATGACGAAAATACCCTTTGTAATCATTAAAAAGATCTTCTTAATTAAAGTGATCTTGACTCCCTCCTCGGCGAGGCATCCCTATGAGACACGGGTTACTGTATATCTTTAATTACGCGTTCATCTCGGCCCAATAAAGGCGGGATATTCACAGTTGTGTAAAAACCTCATTTATTTAGCTTGACTTGTAATCAGATCCCACAATTTTAGGGATAATGGTTGTAAATGTATTTTGGTCAACTTTGTAATTAACTGCCACTATGCAATTATAAATAGTGGCAGACAAGATAAAAAAGGGGGATGAAAAAACTCTTATGCAAGAGGCCTGAAAAAAATACTCTGAAATCTGAATAAAATTGACTCGTGGACTATGCAGAATTTTAACTACAAAACCACGTAAAAAATCTAGTGTTCATATTTTATTTTTCTATAGCTTTTATATTTTCTGTGTCGAATTATCATTGTGAGGCTCAAATTTGGTTAACGAAAATCCGCGTTAAGAGGAGGTATTGTAGATACCATTTTCAAAAATAAAATATTTTTGGGTTCGACAGCCGTGGAGATTTGACGGAGTGGTTAAGAATGTCACAACAATAAAACTTGAGATATATTGGAATATACCAGGCTAGTTTGGAAAGTGGAGTTATTGGTTTTATCGGGATAGTTAGAAAGTGACCAAAACACCCTTAAGCTTTATTTTAATTAAGTGTTTAATTGAAGGGGCAAATTAGTCTTTTGTTAAGATTGATTTTTTGTCTTATATGGTTTGATTTAAGCTGAAATAGGATCTTAATATTAAGTTTATTATTTTTTAGATGATTGATTAGAATAAATAGGAGTAAAAGCCAAAACAAATGTGAGACAAGTCATTCAACCTATTCTCTTCTCTTCCTCCCCTTCGAGCCCTAAGGAGCCCGCTGCTGCAAGTTGATCTTCTTAAGCCAATCCTTCAATTTGTAGTAGAATTAACAAGGTCTAGGGTTTGTTCTAGCTCTAAGGTAAGTTCTTCACCTCTTTCTTTTAATTTCTTCAAAGTTTTAAGTTAGGTTTTGGGTTAAGCTTGTATGATTTTGGGACTGAGATATAAATTGAGTTTAGAAAATATTTTTAGATTTGATTTAAGGTTTGTTTAAGCTTAAATTGATTAGAAATAGGGCTGTTAAATTTGAGTTAGAGGAATTAAGGTTTAATGAGCTAAGTTTCTACTCAACTATGGTATTTTATTTAAAGTGATGAATTGTTGTGTATGGATGGTTTGTATACCTTGTTTTTATACTATGGCATAATTTAAAGTTTTAAATTTGTAAGCGGCATAAATCCTATAATTTTTTTAGCAGCTTAAGTACCTAGTATTTATAAAATTGTAATTTTTCTCGAGTTTCGTCAGTACATACTCTGTGATTGTCTTAAACATGGCAAATATAAGGCCCAGATTCTATATCTTTGGATCAGGACAGAAACATGTAGTGTCAGTTACTTCTAAATATTATTTTAATAAATTCAAAACTGGAGAAAAATTATAATTTTATATTGGATACTTATGCTGCTAAAATAATTTATTGAGCTTATACCGCTTACAAACTCAAAATTTTAAGTATTTATGCTGTAATTTACCTTAAAAAATATATTCACAATTTTTTTTTTAAATAAAATTATTTGGGCAATGTGTAATACTTAATAAGTAACTCAATTTAATACAAATACGAGTAGTAAACTAATTCATTTATTTATATCTTACACTATAATACCACAAACGTTTCTAAGCTACGTGAGACTTTTCACAAAGAGTTGTGAAAGAGTCATATCATCAAGATTCTTAAATTTTTTTTAAAAAATACAAAATAAAAAAGATAATTATAGAAGAAGCTTATAGAGACCGTTCATCATCTCTCTATGTTTCACAATTATATAAATTTATAGATTATAGATATATAGATAAATAAATAAGTTTATATTTGACAATTATGTATAAATATATAGATAGATTTATGTTTCATGACTATATGTATTAATAATTTTAAATAAATTTAAATAAGAAATAAAATAAATTAAGAAAATACTTTTTATATGAAATACACGACAAAAATTAAAAAAAATATATAAATGTATTTTATATTCACTTCAAAAAAAAATTATAATTTATTGGGCATGATTTATTAATCAACCACATAAAAAATAAATAATACTACAATGAAACAATAATAATCTACATATAACCTAAAATATCACCCAAAATAAATTTTAAACCATGGGAGACTTTTTTAAATGGGTACACTCTTAATAGGTATTACACATGAATGGGTAATATTATTAAGAAAATTTAAGTTTTTATACTTAATTTTTGTATTTAATTAGAAAAATCTCTTATTATTATATCATATAGACTGAGGTTGTTGTATCGGCTAAAAAACATAATAATAAAATAAATTATTTTAAAAAAAAAAGATAGAAAAAGATGAGTTTGACTTAAATATTTTCTATATAAATATATTTTTATATAGTATTAAAATAGGTACATTTTTTTTTTTAATTAAGTAGCTTAATTAAACATATAAATTTAGGTGCCGTTTGGTAACACTTTTGTTTTTTAATTTTTTAATCACAAAATAAAAGTAAAATTTTTGTTTTTAAAAAATTTATTTTTAGAAAATAAAAGTGCGTTCTGTAACCAATTTTGTTTTTCAATTTTAAAAACAGAAAACAAAAGTGTGTTCTGTAAAGTTCATTTTTATTTTTATTTTTTGATTTTATTTAAGTCGGGTCAAGATCCGGGGGTGGATTCGGGTTTGGGTCAGAAGCCGGGTTCTGCGCCAAGGCCGTGAGGAGGGGATTTGGGTGCGGGTCTGGTTGTAATCCAAAGGATTGATTAAGAAAAAAAAAACTGTTTAAAAAAATGTTGAAAGTGATTTTTTTTTGTTTTTAAAATTTTGATTTCTATTTATAAAATTAAAAAGTAAAAACAGTTTTATAGTTTTATAGAACATGTTTTTGAAAAATATTTTCATTTTTTTTACTTTTAAAAACAAAAAATTGATTAAAAAAGTGTTACCAAACGCCACCTTAATTTTTTTTATTATTCGTCATCAGATCATAATTTAATGGTTAAATATTTTTAAAATTAATATTTTTAGTTTAATTTATTTAGTACCTATCAATGGGTTATACCCATTAAGAAGTATTCCAAATATATATACATAGGCAGCCGATTTTGTGTCCTTTTTTGTGAA
Organism: Cannabis sativa; assembly: GCF_029168945.1. Lineage (NCBI taxonomy): Eukaryota > Viridiplantae > Streptophyta > Magnoliopsida > Rosales > Cannabaceae > Cannabis > Cannabis sativa. The sequence continues at coordinate 2,768,557 of NW_026870037.1, read as the reverse complement.
TCACGGATCGGTCCCGCGATACTGTAGCAATAGTACTTATGTACTTTATTAATATTATATTAAGTTAGTAACCGGTTGTTCTATGTTTATAAGACCGGCTAATAATTAATTTTTTTGATTTATTTTATTATATTTTTATAATAATAATTTATTTATTTAAGGTATAATTTTTTGGTAAAGTTGACAGGAGCAAGGACAGAAGTACAACAATTGATGGTCCTCTTTTGTCAGATCAAAGGGTAAAATTGTCTTCTCAAACTTAATTTTTGGCGGACTTTGTGAAATAATTTCATAGTACAAAATCTCGCATACGTAGAACGTGGTTTAGTGTATTGTAGTACATCACATAGATGTTATAGTACATTAAAAATTTTATTAACCTATTAAAAATGCTTAAGACATACAAAAGTAAATATTTTTGTTGCACTTATTTTAAGTTGTATTCTTATAATATAAAAGCCTATTTTTGAATATTTAATATTATTTTTTCTTTGTTAATTTATTTATGTTACTTATTAATTTATTTTTCATCAATATAGTAGTACTTGATATTAAAATTAATCTATCTTCTTTGAAGTCATCCTAATATTTCAAATAAGTAATAAGTAAAATTGTATATAAACTAAAGTATAACTATAACATAAAATTAAAATATAGAATTTGAAATTAAGTAAAATCAATAGATATTAAAAATATTTGAAAGAATACTTTATTTACAATACTTTAATTAATTATTATGAAAATACATAGTTAAAAGTATAGTTTGAATTATTATTTGTTATGTAAATTTATTTTTTTACATAACAAATAATTTTATACTATAATGTTTTTTTTTTATTATTATAGCACTAATAATTTTTTTATTATTAACTTTAGTACTATTTTAACATTTATAAAAAATATATTGAAGAAGTTAATGAATAAGAGTGGAAATTAAGATTTATACTATATTTTTTTTTTTTTTAAAAAAAGTACAATATAATTTGACATGTTATTAAAAATTATAATATATTATCAGACATCAATCATGTCATGTCATGTCACCTTTTCATTTTTTTTAAAAAATACCAAACAATTAATATTTTATTAATTTCACATAACCGGTTTCCAATTTAATAAATATGAATATCCCTACTAAAGCCTACTAACCCTACAAATTAATAACAACCATTTGATTAATGACTAAACTACGCCTACAGTACAATCACAGATTGTATACCCAAAAATACAATAACGGGACAAAATCCTATCCTTATATATATTGATACAAAAATAGTGCATATAGTTCATAGTCCGTACAATCAATTCTCCAATATGTATATTATACATGTAAAATACTAAAAAGTATTAATGATGTGTAGTATTATTTAATATATTATATTATTATTAGTATAATTTAGTATCGAGTTTTATATACTTTTATATAATAATTTTTATAGAATATTAATAACCAATCACTATCTCTATATCTTACTATTATAAAAGTGTGGTGTTGATGTCTATAATTTAATTGACAATTTTACCCTTATTATATATCTACTATAACTATATTGAAGAATGCATAAATAAATAGATTTTATCTTTTCTATTTTGTCTTTTATGCTATTGTTATGTTTATTTACAAATTCATATGCTAAGTGTTTATACTTTAATTGACAATTTTACCCTTATTGTATATCTACTATAACTATATTGAAGAATACATAAATAAATAGATTTTATCTTTTCTATTTTGTCTTTTATGCTATTGTTATGTTTATTTACAAACTTTTATGTTATTATTATGTTTATTTACAAATTCATATGCTAAGTGTCTATAATTTAATTGACAATTTTATTCTTATTATATATCTACTATAATTATATTGAAGAATGCATAAATAAATAGATTTTATCTTTTCAATTTTGTCCTCTATGCTACTGTTATGTTTATTTACAAATTTATATGAGAACATTGGCTGTAAGTTGTGTTTTATTGACTTATTTCACTGAATTTTTTTGATAAATAATTAAACAAATAAAACGTATTCTCACTTTATTAATTAGTAATGGAAAATTAAAGCATAAAAATGGATAAATATTTATATTTATAAATTTATTTTTGTTTTATCATAAATTAGATTATTATCAGTGACGTCTCAAATATTTTAGAGGTCCTATTCTAATTTTAAAAAGTAAGCCCTAACAAAAAAAAATTACAATTTGTAAATAATATTTTTAAATATTATCATATTACAAAAATATATTTTACATAATTAAATACCTAAAAACTCAAATAATTTTATTAAAATTGTTATTATTTTTAATACAACTTCAAACTAATATCAAATTTTATTGAAAAAAATTAAAAGGCATTAAATAAGGAAAAAAAATCATAGAAAAATTCCTTTTTTTTTTTTTATTATTATTTGGCATGACACGTTGATGGAAGGTTGGGTTAAAAAAAAATACGAAAAATCATATTGGGCCTTTTCAAATTTTGGGCCCTGTGCATTAGCACTATTTGCATACCTAAATAGCCGGCCATGATTATTATATTAACGAAATATAATAATACATTGGATTGGATATAATAAATAGTAAGTGATTGCTAATTTTGAAGTAATATTGTAGTATAAAATTAGTGTTCTTTGCAAATACATATTTATTTTTTATTTTTTAACTAATATATTTATATTGGGGTTATCCGCTAAGAATTACGGTTGAGCAGTTTATGAATGTCTTTGCGGTGGACTTGATTTTACCAAAGATAATGAGAACCTAAATTCCCAACCGTTGGAGAGGCCGTTTCTTATTTTGTGCAGAAGTAATTTATAAATCACAGGCTGAAACAGGGGAAATCAAAGGACATTACTTGAATGCTACTGTGTGGTAATGGTATCTATACTGACTATACCAATTTTACCCCTAATAAAATTATAAAATTACAATAATATTAATATTTTTGAACTTCTCTCTTTATAGAATTTAATTTGGTTTGTATCTATTAAATGACAACACACTTTTTTAATAACACATAAACTATTATTATTATTATTATTATTATTTTGAAATAAAGTGTGCTAATGGTATTTTTTTTTTGAGTGTGTGGTAATAGTATCTAGAGTATTAATTGCTATTAGACACCAGTAGTGCATAGTACCTCTAGACATGTCACTTTGCGATTGGTCAATACAGACCGTTTAAAATTTTCAAGTTCGTTCACAGTTTTAGAAATCTCGATAGCGATAATAAAAATATAAAATTACAATAACACTAATATTTCAAAACTTTTCTCTTTATAGAAGTTTATCTTGTCTTATATCTATTAAATGACATCACACTTTTTACTACAACACCCGTTTAGGGTATTACAAATTTTCTCTTAGTTTTTTTTTTTAAATGATTACAGGTTAAAAATTTAATAATATATATCGTAGGAATCTATTTTATGGTGCACTCCCTAAAAAGAATGTATTGATGTACCCCCTTCTAATTTTTTTTCATTAGTCGTGTACATAATAGTTGTTAAAGGCATTCTGCAAAATTTTAAGAAATTAATTCAAAATAATTTAGATTATAAAAAGGAGTGTTCAAACAATTTACAATATCTACTTTAATACTTGTCCCTTACTATTCTATCTCTAATAGAATAATAAAATATATATTTTACAACTTGTACTATAATTATAATACGATGTAAAAATTTAATTATATAAATTTTTGTTATAATTATTTGTAAAATAAAAATTAAGGTGGCGTTTGGTAACACTTTTTTAATCAGTTTTTTGTTTTTAAAATTAGAAAAGTGAAAATATTTTTCAAAATCATGTTCTATAAAACTATTTTTACTTTTCAATTTTTTAATTGAGAATCAAAATTTTAAAAACAAAAAAAAATCACTTTCAATATTTTTTTAAACAGGTTTTTTCTTAATCAATATTTTGGACTCCGACAAGATATGGACCCAAATCCTCTCCCATGGCCCTTGTGCTAAACCCGACCTCTGACCCGGATCCGAATTCGACCTCGGACCTAGACCGGACTTAAATAAAATAAAAAAATGAAAATAAATATAAACTTTACAGAACACACTTTTGTTTTCTGCTTTTAAAATTAAAAAACAAAAGTAGTTACAGAACGCATTTTTGTTTTTCAAATTTTACTTTCATTTTGTGATTAAAAAATTAGAAAACAAAAGTGTTACCAAACGACACCTAAACAAATTAAAATAGAGTAATTTGTAGTATAAATACGTAAATTTAATTTGCAGTTGCAAATAAATACCTAAATTTATATTTTGAAACTTTTGTATGTACATGTCTGTTAAATATTAAGTAAATTGCCTCGTGGCAATTCCTGATTGGTCCAAGTCATTAAATTTTTATTTTTTTTAAAAAAAAATTAGTTTAAATTCACCAATAAGAAAATGACACGTGAATAATAACTTAATATTTAATGGTCAGGTACTTGTAGAGTTCTAAAATATAATTTAAGTATTATTACCGCTAAAAATTAAATTTAAGTATTTATTTAAGTTAAAATTAGATATTTATGTCAAAAATTACTTATTAAAATATAAATAACATAAAACAAGAAAAGTGAAACACGTGCATTGTGCACGTACTAGAATCACCTAGTATTATTAAACACCACTAAAATCTAATAATCTAATAACAATTCTCATTATATAATTGTGGGATGGGATTCCATTTATAAGAATTTGTACTTTCTTCTATAAACAAGTTTTTATTGCGCACATGAGAAATTATTTTGTGGAGTGACTTTTATTTGTATGCATTTATAGCACAATTAATAATGAGAACAATAGTTTGACTCAATTATTGTATGTTGTGAGTTGAATATATATGTAACCACATACATAAGATCTATGGATATGTGTAGTGTGAGGAATTAAAACACAACCGTACACTCATGAGAGGAATTGTTTGAACAAAAATAATTGGATAGGAAAATTGGGTTGCAAATATTTATCCAAAAGGGTGTTGTGCTTGTGCATGATTTCTTTTCTTTTCAATTTAAATATTTGTAAGTTAAAACACAACAACATAACCTCATATAAAGAATTTCAATAGTTATATCAGATAACGTACATTTCTATTAGTCATAAAATCACTATTAACGACTATAATTAATTTAAAAATTAAACAAAACTAATTAATAAATGGGAATTTTACTATAATTATTGACTACAATATCTTACTTTTATTAGATTCCATTTTTGTTATATTGATATAAATAATTATATATTTTAGTTGTTCTTTAATATTGTGCTTTTATTAGAGACCAACTATATTACATAATCATATCAATTTATTTATTCTTTAATGTCAATAAGATTTTTTTTTGATAAATATGTCAATATGATTATATATTGAGACAATTGTATAATTTAAATATAAATGTATTGATACTATTGTATACTATGTACATAAATATTGATACCATTATATGATATAATTTGAACACTAATATTTTTATAAAAAAATTATTTTAATTTTTAATTTAGTTTATAAAATTATTTGTTTTGTATTTATTAAAGAATATGTGATATTGTAAATAATGTATAAAATAAAATACATTACTATGTAGTATAATTATAAACATTTATTAGAATAACATAATATTGAGAAATAGGCAAACATGGAATGGTGATGATGTGTCAACTGTGAGAGTCTACTGTTCTGCAATGTACTGCAGCACACTGAAACAGAGAAAGATTTGATTCCCTGAATAATTCTGTTAGGATTTTGTATCGTGTGCAATCATTAGAAAAGTTGGTAGGACTAGAATATTCTCTAGGAATTCATTTTATTTGACAGCTGTGAAAGAGCCGTTGGCTCTCCCCCTCATTGTATCTGTAATGTCCATATTCACTATAAATACAATACAGAAGCTCTCGATTGAATTGAGCTCATTTTCATCAAAACCTTTCCTCTGTTATTTTAACTTGGTATCAGAGCCAACTCTAGGCCTCTGCCATGGCAACTCCTGGTGATGAAAATACTCCTGCTGTTAGCACAGAAGGTGCTTCTGCAATCCAGGGAACTCAAACTACTAGAAATGGAGCCTCCTCTTCCCAAAACACCAATCCATACCAAAATCAACTCACAACCCTCAACCAGCCATTCTCCCTTAAGCTTGACCGAAACAACTACACCCTATGGAAGACCATGGTGTCTGCCATTGTTCGTGGACATAGGCTACATGGGTATCTTACAGGCGCAAAAGAGTGCCCACCAGAATTTTCGCCTCTTGGTGAACTAGATGAAACTGGTCGCGTTGAAGTCGTTGTTAACCCTGAGTTTGAGCACTGGATAATAAATGACCAGCTGCTCTTAGGATGGCTTTACAGCTCCATGACAGAGAGCATTGCCACTGAGGTTATGGGTTCAGCCTCATCCGGGGAGTTGTGGCGTGCTTTAGAAAGCTTATATGGTGCTTATTCGAAGTCCAAGATGGATGACACCCGCACCTTGATTCAAACAGTAAGAAAAGGGTCTACACCCATGACTGAGTATCTCAGACAGAAGAAAAATTGGGTAGACATGTTAGCCCTTGCTGGAGATCCCCACCCTGAGGCACATCTTGTTGCCAATGTGTTGTCAGGGCTTAATGCTGAGTATTTGTCGATAGTGGTTCAAATCGAAGCTAGAGCCAAAACCACATGGCAAGAGCTTCAAGACATTCTTCTGAGCTTCGATAGCAAGATCGAGAGGCTCCAAACTCTCAACTCAGGTGGAAAAACTAGTTCCACACCTCAAGCTAATGTTACTGCAAAAACTGGATCTGGTTCTGGAGGCCGTGGGCATGGTTACAGCAACCAAAATCAGCAGTTCAGCAGTGGAGGACGTTTCAGTAGCAGTCGTGGTGGCACTGGCAGATCTCGTGGAAGGGGTCGTGCTAATGGTCCAATACCAACTTGGCAAGTGTGTGGCAAGTATGGACATTCTGCAGCTGTGTGCTATAACAGGTTCGACGAAAATTTCATGGGATCTGACCCCAACAACACTCAGAACCAACAACAAAAAGGACAGAGCAATCACAATGCTTTTGTTGCAACTCCTGAGATTGTGGATAGCGACGCTTGGTTTGCTGACTCAGGTGCAAGTAATCACATTACTTCATATGCTTCCAATATGAGTCAAAAACAGAAGTACACAGGTAATAAATCTGTCACAGTGGGCAATGGTAACAAGCTCCAAATCTCTCACACTGGAAATGGCTATTTGCACACTGAAAATGGTGGTAGTTTGTTACTAAAAGACATGTTGCATGTACCTGAAATTGCCAAGAATTTAATTAGTGTCTCAAAGCTCACTTATGACAATAATATTCTAATTGAATTCTATCCTAATTTTTGTTTGGTGAAGGACAAAACAACAAAGAGGGTGCTGCTTCGAGGATTACTCAAGGATGGTCTGTATCAGCTTGAGTCACCCCAATCTCAACTCTGCCTTTCTGCATCCAACCCAGTTACAACAAAGTCATCTCAGTCCAAGTTTTTCGTTTCTGTCCAGTTCTGGTGTCAAGTACAAGAGTCGTGTAAATCAGCTAAAAACTGATAATGTTTTATCTTCAAAAGTCGATGTGTGGCATAAGAGGTTAGGCCATCCATCCTCTCGTGTTTTGAGTCAAGTAATGTAAAAATTTCCAAGAATGAAGTGCAATCTTTCTGTGATGCCTGCCAGTTTGGCAAGGCTCATGCCCTTCCATTTAAACTGTCTCAATCTCATGCATCTGCTCCTTTGGATCTTATACACACTGACCTATGGGGTCCTGCACCTATTCAATCAAACATTAATCATAGATATTATGTGCACTTTGTTGTTGATTTTAGTAGATTTACTTGGCTATATCCCTTAAAATTTAAATCGGATGCACTTAATGCTTTCCTTGAATTCAAAGCTCTTGTCGAGAACAAATTTGAAAGGAAAATTAAGTGTATTCGAACGGATTGGGGGTGAGTATCAACCTTTCACAGCCCTTGTTAAAGAACAAGGGATTGAGTTTCAACACTCTTGTCCTCACACATCATCCCAAAATTGTCTAGCTGAAAGGAAGCATCGACACATTGTTGAAATGGGATTAACCTTACTAGCTCAAGCTAGTATGCCCTTAAAATATTGGTGTAATGCCTTTGCTACTGCTGTGTATCTTATTAATAGGCTTCCCACACCTATCCTAGGTCATATTTCACCCTTTGAAGCCTTGTTCCACACCAAACCTGACTACAAGTTTCTAAAAACTTTCGGATGTGCTTGCTTTCCTTGTATCAGGTCATATCAGTCCCATAAATTCCAATTCCATTCCCTTAAATGTGTGAATTTAGGCTACAATGATGCTTACAAAGGGTATAGGTGTCTCACTCCAACTGGTAAAATCTACATCACTCGAAATGTGGTATTCAATGAACTTGAATTTCCCTGTAAACTCGGGTTCTTAAATAAGTACCAAACACCTACACCTGTTATTATTCAGAGTTCCACTTGGTCCAAACTGCCTATTTCTGTGTCAGATACTATCCTTCTTAATAGTTCTGCAGATCATCCTTCATAAGCTACGACTCAAGCACATCCTGGTTCTTTAACTCACACTTTTCATTCACCTAGTTCTGGTCATGGTTCAGGTTTTGAGGGGGAATTACCTAGCTATCACCACTGATCATGGTGACTTTGGTTCAAATCCTGAACCCCATGAACCCTGTGATTTTGGTTCTGCTTCGAGTGGCTCACATTCACCATCTATGACTGATGCGAGTTCTCACTCCCCTGCTCAACATGTTGTTCAACAAGTGCAACCTGCTGTCTCTCATCCCATGATAACACGCGCAAAAGCTGGAATATTTAAGCCTAAAATTCTGGTATGCCAGAACTTGCAGCAACTCGATCATGAAGAGCCTCTCAGTGTTGAGGCTGCTCTTAAGCACCCAAGATGGTCAGGTGCTATGAGCAGTGAGATGGTAGCTCTAAGGAAAAACAGAACATGGGTTGTTGTTCCTCCCTCAAGTGACCAGAATTTGATTGGAAACAAATGGGTGTTCAGACACAAGAAAAATGCTGATGGCAGCCATCAAAGATTCAAAGCACGACTTGTGGCCAAGGGCTTTCACCAACGACCTGGAATTGACTATGGGGAGACTTTTAGTCTCGTAATCAAGGCAGCAACAGTGAGAGTTATATTGACTATTGCACTGCTCAAAGGATGGAAAATAAGGCATCTCGATGTGAACAATGCCTTTTTAAATGGAGTATTAGAAGAAGAGGTGTTTATGGTATGGTACAACCACAAGCTTTTGAAGAAAAAGGGAAAGAGCACTATGTTTGCAAGTTAAACAAGTCCTTGTATGGACTAAAACAGGCACCTAGGGCCTGGTTCGATAAACTCAAATGCTCACTACTAAAATGGGGATTCAAGAATTCAAGGTCTGACACTTCACTGTTTTTCTGTAATATGCATAACTATGTCATTTTTGTGTTGATTTATGTTGATGACATAATTGTCACTAGTAACAACTCAAACAAAATGACTGAGTTCATCTCGGCTCTAAACAAAGACTTTACTTTGAAAGATCTAGGCACTACTACAAAAGTAGTTTTTTTCAACAGTTTATAACTGTCTTTTATGCCATTTCCCATAGGTTCCTAAAGCCGTTAGCTATGTGGATGTCATAAAAATACGAAACTTTAAAAGACGGTTTATAACTGTTGAGAAAAGTTATTTTAAATGACAGTTTACAACTGTTGGAAATTTTTCTTTTAAATGACTGTTTATAACTGTTGGCAAAAATATTATGTAAATTAAAAAAAATACATTTAAACTAATTTATAATATATATGAATTATTATCTAATTACAATAATAATAATAATAATATAAATAAATTTTAACAAAATAATAATATAAATAAAAATTAATGAAATAAAAATCATGAAACATAAATTCAATTATCGTTTAGTACAACATTTTTTCAAGATATACAAATTTTTCATATCAGAAACAATTACATTAAATAGTAAATAAATTTATACCCAAAAATTTTATTCAAACTTATAGTCACAAAATCTATGAGTCTCGAGATTCAAAGTTGTAGCACAGGCCATGCCTCTCAAAAACAATTACACTCAAACTTATACCCAAACAAATACTGGAGTACCACGGTAAGACCCTTGCATAGCCGAGTGAACCGAGAGAAGGCACCCATGCCCTGCACAAAAAAACAAAGGGGCATTCAATTCTTAATTCATGCTAGCAAATGATTCTATTTTCTGCCTAAGTTTATTTGGAATTATTTGTATATGCATATGTATAGAATTAGGTCCTACACATTTGATTATATGTATATGTATAGATCCACTCATTCAGAGTAAATAAAAAACGAGAAAAATAGAAGTGGAAATTTACTTACAGCGAGGGAGTGGCCATGGCGGGCGGGAGATATATAGGAGTGAGGTTGGGTATTGGAGACCATTAGCGAGAGAGAAAAACCCAGAAATGGCTCCGGCGAGAGAGAAAAATAGAAAATCTTTGGGGTTTGGGTTTCGCCGTGGTTGCGAGCACCGTGGTGTGGTCCGTTTCGACCACCGTCGACTGGAAGATGGCCATCGTGGCCTAGGCATCCGTGTGAAACAGTGAATAGAGAGAGAGAGAGAGAGAGAGAGAGAGAGAGAGAGAGAGAGAGAGAGAGAGAGAGAGAGAGAGAGAGAGAGAGAGAGGAAAAGGGAAAGGGGTTGGGTTTGGGGGTTTCTACGGGTGGAGATCTTCGTGGTGAGGTCCATCGGGACCTGGGGTGACCAGACTTCCGTCCAACTAGCAGAGCTGCTAAAAAAAAAGCGAGAGAGAGGATGAAGAGGCGGAAGGAAGAAGATGAAAGGAAATAGGATTTTCATATTTTCCTTTTTATACCCTAGGTTAAATTTATTTACTCAAATAATTAAGTTTTTTTTTGAAAAAATAAATAATTAAGTTAAATCTGATTATTTTATTAATTATTTAATTTTACCCCTAATTAATTATTTTAGGAAAACTTTATTTACACCCCCAAAAAATATAAAAATATTTCATTTTAATAATTTTTATTTTATACAAAATATACATCTTTAATTATACAATTTTTTTTTTTAAATTTTTTTCTTCCAATAGATTATATTCTTAAAAAATATACCTATCAAATAAAAGTAAATAGTATTTTAAATATTACAAAAAAAAAAAAAGTAATATGAAATTTTCTTTAAAAAAATTATACATGATTTAAGAAAAATATATAAAAAAAATAAAATCAAAATAAGTATTAAAATTAATATAAAATAATGCGAGAAAAAAATTAAAAATATTAAGAGTAATTTTTAAAAATTATTTTAAGTTTATTTTTTTAATAATGGGTTGTACTTATATTTTATGGAGTATAAATAGAAATTCTCTTATTTTATTATTTACACTATTTAATTTTACCCCCAATTCATTATTTTATTATTATCCTATTTAAATTTACCCTTCATTAATTATTTTATTATTTACTTTTTTAAAATAAAATAAAATTTGATTTAAAATAACATACTAAAAAGAACCTTTCCCAACAGTTTATCACTGTTAGGAATACTAAGTATTCCCCACAGTTGTAAACTGTTGGGTATACTTAGTATTCTCAACAGTTGTAAACCGTTGGGTATACTTAGGATTCCCAACAGTTATAAAATGTTGGCATTCACTGTTTTCTTACATTTAATATTGTCCACGGTTTTCCACCGTTGGCATTAGTTTTTCCCAACGGTTTATTTGCTTCGGTTTTAAACCATTGGGAAAAATCTCTACTTACCTTTCCAACGGTTTTCATAATTGACCCCTTTATTAACCGTTGGGAAAAGTCAATTTTGTAGTAGTGAGGGCCTCTACACTACTTTCTTGGCATAGAGGTTCATAGAGATGCAACCGGTCTGTACTTAACTCAGATTAGATACATAGAGGAGATCTTGCAAAGAGTCAACATGCTGAACATTAAATCCTGTCCTACGCCAATGACTGTTGGCAAGCCTATGTCTGCCAAAGATGGTGAACCGATGCACAATGCCACTCTCTACAGAAGTACCATAGGTGCTTTACAGTATCTCTGCAACACCAGGCCTGACATTGGTTATGCAATTAATAAGCTAAGTCAGTTTTTGCAAGCACCAACCACGGTTCATTGGAGTGGAGTAAAAAGGGTTCTCAGATATCTGCAAGGAATGAAGCAACAGGGTCTTCACATCAGCTGTAGCAGCAGACTTGTGCTAAAAAGATTCTCTGATGCTAACTGGGCCTGCTGCCCAAATGACAGAAGATCGATTGCAGACCATTGTGTGTTCTTTGGATATAGTCTTGTTTCGTGGTCATCCAAGAAATATCACGTTGTCTCGAGGTCAAGTACAGAGTTAGAATATAGGGCTTTGGCCCATGTTGCAGTTGATATATCCTGGAATGAGTCCCTTTTGAAAGAAATCGGTTTTCCCCTTACAATGACTTCAGTCACCTGGTGCGATAATGTAACGCCCTAATGCTAAGGTACACTACAGTGCTTTTTCAATAATTGTGCAATCTTTGCTAACCAAATAAATTTCTCGAAAAACGTGTCAAATTAAAATTTTTGCATTAAATACTAAACTTTGTAATTTAATAAAATATTTACAAGTGCCGGGATCCCGATTTTTAAAACTTTACAAACTTTACTTTTCAAGCAAACAATCCAAAATATACAGATTACAGGTCGCACAGCGACTTTCAAAATACAACACCCAGATGTCCCGAGACCGAACACTCCAGGTCGCGCCGCTTGACATGTACAATCTCACCCGAGCTCAGGTTCATTCCTGTTCAGCCTTCGCCTTTCCTTTACCTACACATGGAAGCAGAAACTGTGAGTCAACAGACTCAGTAAGAAATGCATATAACATACCATATAATTTCCGACCTGTAAATAGGCGCCCATACACCTATTTACAGAGCTTAACAGATGAGTATGAACATTCAATACCAGGGTACAACCACTATACCACATACACATCGTACCTCGCTGTACGAGTGTTGGTAGGGTTTATCCCGATCACTGAGTAACACTCAGTGATGTACCACACACCTTAGCATTTTCCTATGCTTGTGTTGGTATCACTGTATCGTACTCAAATCAACAACAATCACTGTACCAATACACTCTATAACTTAATCATACAAGTGTTGGTAGTGTTTAACATAATTCAAGCATGCATATATAAACACATATACACACATTCAGATAATCACATCATACATTATACACAGTTCTTACCTGTTTTCCGAATTCAAGTGTGCTGGCCGACCTGAACGGAATTCACGTGCTAGATGGATGCCCTAATCACAATAATGGTAATACAGATGAGTGACTCGCCAAATCACTTTCCGGGACTTAAAACTTGAAACTAAAAGTTTCCCTATCGATAAACTTCATGGCAATACCCTATATAACCCAAAATTGGCCAAAACTAGGGTTCTGGAAAATCCCCCAACAGGCAGACCGGTTTCCAACCGGCATCCCGGTTCTGGGTCACCAACCGGTCGACCGGTTGGTACAGACCACCCAGAACCGAAATTCCGGTTCATCTACAGGGAACCAAAAATCTTCCCCCTTAATTCAAATCAAGCCCAAACTTAACCAAACTCTCCAGTATACCTATACAATGCATACACAATGATTTCCAGGCAGTAATTCACAGAACAAACCATCACAACTCAAATTGCCATTAATGAACAAAGCTTTACATTCAAAGCTCAAGGTTGCATAAAGCTTAACCCAATCAACAAAATCAGCTGCTAGGAACTTAATTTAACTCAAATAACCTATACAATTCGAACCCTAAGCATAAACAAACCTAACAGCCCTTAAATTGCAAATCACCAATTCAACCTAACTTTAAAACTTAGAAATTAAGAAAGGTTTCTTTAGGGCTTACCTCAACTGAATCTTTCAAGCTTCCTCTGCTGGAAACTCCAAGAATTAACAGCCCTTCCCCCCTTGATCAAGCCCCAGCCGAAAGAGAAAAGAGAGAAAGAGTGGGAGATTTCTAGATTTTGGTTTCCTTTGATTTTTCCCTCAAATGAATTGATTTTCCCTTAATTAATTCATGGCTGAAAAGTCAAGTGCTAGGTGTCAATCAACCAATAAGCCACCTAATCCACCATTAACAAAATGTCTAAAATGCCCTTAGACTTAAACTAGGGTATTTCTTTGAAACTAGGGGTAAAATGGTCAATTTCCATAACCCCGCTCAATCCCGGTAATTTATTTATTCTAAAAATATTCCCCACTATGAAATAGGGTTCTAAACTTACCCATGTGATCAATCTAGCCATCCATCGCATTTTCCGTTGTCACCGAGCAAAAATTACAAAATTAACATATTTCACATATAAGCTAAATAATACCCCTAGAGTTTAATAAAATCTCCAAAATTGAGAAATTATAACTCTAATATTTATTTCTAAATATTGAAGTTCAAATTCAAAATTAATTCACAATTAATAATAAAATAATAAAATAATAAAAATTAGTGTTAATTGCCTTTTCTAATCCACATTACTAGAGCGGTCATTACAATTATCCCCCCGTTAAAAGGATTTCGTCCCCGAAATCTAACCTGAATAGCTCTGGATGTTGAGTCCTCATATCTGACTCCAATTCCCAGGTGGCTTCTTCCACCTTACTGTTTCTCCAGAGCACCTTAACCAGTGCAATAGTCTTGTTGCGAAGAACTTTCTCTTTTCTATCCATAATCTGAACAGGTTGCTCTTCATAGGATAAGTCTGGTTGTAGTTCAAGGGCTTCATAACTCAAGACATGAGTCGGGTCTGACACGTATTTCCTTAACATAGAGATGTGAAATACGTCATGAACAGCTGATAATGCTGGTGGTAAGGCTAGCCGATACGCTACCTGCCCGACCTTCTCGAGTATCTGATATGGCCCAATGAACCTAGGGCTTAACTTACCCTTCTTCCCGAAGCGTCTAATACCCTTCATGGGTGAAACTCGCAGGAAAACATGTTCCCCTGCCTGAAATGTGACATCTCTGCGCTTCGGATCAGCATAACTTTTCTGCCTGCTTTGAGAAGCAAGCATCCGAGCCTTGATCTTATCAATAGCTTCATTGGTCCTTTGCACTAATTTCGGACCCAGGTATTTCCTTTCTCCTGTCTCGTCCCAATGAATAGGAGAACGACATTTTCTACCATATAACATCTCATAGGGAGCCATCCCTATTGTACTTTGGTAGCTGTTGTTGTAGGAGAACTCAATTAAAGGCAAATACTTACTCCATGAACCCTCAAAGTCCATGACACAGGCTCGCAGTAGGTCTTCCAAAATCTGGATAGTTCTTTCTGACTGACCATCAGTCTGAGGGTGAAAGGCTGTACTAAACTTTAACTTGGTACCCATAGCCTTCTGAAGACTCACCCAAAACTTCGATGTGAACTTTGGATCCCTATCTGACACAATAGATTTAGGGGCTCCATGGAGACGAACTATCTCCTTCACATACAATTCAGCATACTGTTCCACTGAATAGGTAACTTTCAGTGGTAGAAAGTGAGCCGACTTTGTAAATCTATCCACAATGACCCATACAGAATCATACATCCCTGTAGTTCTAGGTAACCCAGTTACAAAGTCCATTGTGATATCCTCCCACTTCCATTATGGAAGGATTAAAGGTTGCAATAACCCTGCCGGTCTCTGATGTTCAGCCTTAATCTGCTGGCAGGTTAAACACTTGGACACATAGTCCACTACATCTCTTTTCATCCCATACCACCAGAAGTAGGGTTTCAAATCCTGATACATCTTGGTGGTTCCCGGATGCAACGAATAAGGCGTGGTGTGAGCTTCATCAAGTATCTCTTTCTTAAGCTCATCAACACTAGGAACACAAACTCGAGCTTTATATAACAACATTCCACTGCTCGAGACTGAAAAACCTCTAGGCCGACCAGCCACTACTTCATCTCGAACTTTAACTAGCTCGGGATCTTCCAGTTGTGACTTTCTGATTCTCTCCAACAGATCAGATTGGAGTGTTAAATTATGTAATTTTCCGACCACGAACTCAATTCCTGCACTAACCATTTCTGAGGCTAGTTGAGGAGCTATCATAACCGTAGTACACACTTGACCGGGACCTTTTCTGCTCAGAGCATCGGCCACAACATTGGCTTTCCCGAGGTGATATAGTATTTCACAGTCGTAGTCTTTAACTAACTCCAACCACCTTCTCTGCCTCATATTCAAATCTTTTTGGGTGAAAAAGTATTTAAGACTTTTATGATCGGTATAAATCTCACACTTTTCACCATAAAGATAATGCCGCCAAATCTTTAAAGCAAAAACCACAGCAGCGAGCTCTAAATCATGAGTTGGGTAACGCTGCTCATAATCCTTCAGTTGGCGAGAGGCATAAGCTATGACTCTGTCAGCTTGCATTAGAACACATCCCAGACCCTGTCTGGATGCATCACAATAAACAACAAATTTCTCTTGATCCGATGGCAAAGCTAACACCGGAGCTGTTATCAATCGCTGCTTCAACTCCTGAAAGCTTGATTCACACTTATCTGACCACACAAATCTCTGATTTTTCTTGGTCAATTCGGTTAGGGGCATAGAAAGTTTAGAAAATCCTTCGACGAAACGTCGATAATACCTTGCTAACCCGAGAAAACTTCTAATTTCTGTTACAGACTTGGGCCTCGGCCAATTCTTCACTGATTCTATCTTGTTTGGATCAACCATAATTCCATTTTTCCCAACTATGTGACCCAGAAAGGACACCTCGGATAACCAGAACTCGCACTTTTTGAACTTGGCATACAGCTTGTGATCCCTAAGTCGCTGTAACACCATTCGAAGATGATGCTCGTGCTCCTCTTCTGACTGAGAGTACACAAGAATGTCATCGATAAACACTATAACGCAGTTATCGAGGAAATCCTTGAATACCCTATTCATGAGATCCATAAAGGCTGCAGGAGCATTAGTCAATCCGAATGACATTACCAGAAACTCATAGTGCCCATATCTGGTTCTAAAAGCAGTCTTCGGTATATCCTCCTCCCGAATTCTGAGTTGATGATAACCAGACCGTAAATCAATCTTTGAAAACACTGTTTTTCCCTGAAGCTGATCGAACAGATCATCAATCCTAGGCAATGGGTACTTGTTCTTAATTGTCAGCTTGTTTAGTTCCCGATAATCAATACACATTCTGAGGGAACCATCTTTCTTTTTTACAAAAAGAACCGGAGCTCCCCAGGGCGATACACTGGGTCGAATAAACCCAATATCAAGCATCCCCTGAAGTTGTAACTTAAGCTCCTTGAGTTCCGCTGGAGCCATCCTATATGGAGCTTTAGAAACGGGTTCGACTCCAGGTGCCAGATCAATTACAAAGTCAATCTCTCGCTGTGGCGGCAATCCCGGTAACTCCTCAGGAAACACGCCGAGAAAATCTTTTACCACTCTAACTGCCTCAGGCCCAAATGTTTCAGGTCTGCTGGAGTCAAATACTACCGCTAGAAATCCTACCCAACCATTTCATAGTAAATCCCTAGCTCTCAACACAGAAATAACTGGGATCCGAGACCCCTGAACCGATCCAACATAAACAAATGGATCTTCACCTTCCGGCTGAAAAGTCACCATTTTACGCCTACAATCTATACTGGCCGAATACTTGGATAGAAAATCCATTCCCAGTATAATATCAAACTCAGTTAATTTCAATTCTATAAGGTCAGTACTCAATTCCCTATCTTCGATCCTAATCGGCATAGACCTAATGCGCCTATTAGAGATAACCAATTCC
The DNA here is from genome assembly GCF_029168945.1 of Cannabis sativa. Taxonomy (NCBI): domain Eukaryota; kingdom Viridiplantae; phylum Streptophyta; class Magnoliopsida; order Rosales; family Cannabaceae; genus Cannabis; species Cannabis sativa. The sequence continues at coordinate 2,750,694 of NW_026870037.1, read as the reverse complement.
CCGCTAGGCATTAGGGTTCCAAACCCTCTTTCTAAAATATCACAAGGCCTACCCAAAAGATCAATCACCCTTGTAGCCACATATGAACGTGTAGCTCCCGAGTCAAATAATACTGTAAATAACAAATTGTTGACGGGAAGGCGACTGTCTATGAAGGGTAGGCTGCGGCATCGGTTTGGGTAATGGCAAATACACGAGCGAGCCGGTTTCACCTCGGCTTTCGGCTCCTCTTTCTTTGCACAGGGGCAATCTTTCTTGAAATGCCCCACCATGCCACACGAGAAAGCATGTCTTAGGTTACACTCTCCCGGATGATGTTTCTTGCATCTTGGACACTCAGGATAAGAGTAACCCTGACGTCCTCCTCTGCCTTGGTTCCCACGGAACCGCTTGCTTTGCCCCGAGCCACCAGAAGCTGGAAAAACTTTTCTTTTCTGCTCAGTGGTGGAATCACCACCATCCCTACCATAAACAGGAGTAGGAACAGTGGGGGTTCCACCAACACTCGGAGTCACCCGGGGCTCCTGAAGAAATTTTACTGCACCCTCGGCTCTCAAAGCCTTCTCAACCATATCTGCATACGTGGTTGCTTCAGTAGTGGTAATAACCAGATCATGTCGGATTTTTGCACTCAAACCCGCTAAGTATTTTTCTTTTTTACTGAAGTCCGTGGGCACAATTCCTGCTGCCAATTTAGCCAACCGATCAAATTTCGTTGTGTACTCAGTGACTGACATACCCTCAGTCTGAACTAGATCAGTAAACTCTTTCCGCTTTGCACTGCGGACTGCTTCATTGTAATACTTGGAGTTAAATAACTCCCTAAATTCCTCCCAGGTCATCAGCGTGACGTCCCGAGTGAGGGTTATCAATTCCCACCACACGAGGGCATCTTCCTGAAACCGGAAAGTGGCGCAGGTCACCCGATCATTTCCAACCACTCCCATGAAGTTGAGAATACGCTCAATCATCGAAAGCCATTGCTCGGCCTTCATCACATCAGGGCCTCCCAGAAACACTGGAGGTGCCTGTTTTCGAAATCTTTCGTACAACGGTTCCATACGGTTGCCAACAACAGGTTGTTCTGCTGGCACCAGGGCTGCAACGGCTGAACTTCTTGAGGAGGCACGGCGGGAGGACCTGGCCGACTCAACCTGCGAATCTCTTCATCTTCTTTGGCGGATTCTATCTTGCATCTCCGCAAATCTTTGCTCCCAATCAGGAGGAGCTTGAGGTGGATTTACAGGGCGACCACCCTGAGCTCTGCCACGGCCACGGCCGCGACCACGAGGATTTTGAGGATTCCCCTGACCGCCTCTGGTCTCAACCATGCCACCCTAACTTCTTGTATTTCGCGGGGCGTCCATTTAATAGGACTTAGCCTGCGAATCCATAAGCCATGCAGGTTAGACAGCGATCAAAATTAACACCGCTCTTAATAACTTAAAGGCAACACACTTTCTTTTCTTTTTAAAGAAATATATTTAATTTAAATCTAATATGCTTCCTAACATACTTTCTAATTCACATTCATTTAAAATACTAAACAAGTACGGGCTTACTGAACCATGAACCGAGCTTTCTCTGATGAAGATTGTACATGTCATAGCAAGCTTCGGTAGACAAACCTGGTGGCTCTGATACCAAAATTGTAACGCCCTAATGCTAAGGTACGCTACAGTGCTTTTTCAATAATTGTGCAATCTTTGCTAACCAAATAAATTTCTCGAAAAACGTGTCAAATTAAAATTTTTGCATTAAATACTAAACTTTGTAATTTAATAAAATATTTACAAGTGCCGGGATCCCGATTTTTAAAACTTTACAAACTTTACTTTTCAAGCAAACAATCCAAAATATACAGATTACAGGTCGCACAGCGACTTTCAAAATACAACACCCAGATGTCCCGAGACCGAACACTCCAGGTCGCGCCGCTTGACATGTACAATCTCACCCAAGCTCAGGTTCATTCCTGTTCAGCCTTCGCCTTTCCTTTACCTACACATGGAAGCAGAAACTGTGAGTCAACAGACTCAGTAAGAAATGCATATAACATACCATATAATTTCCGACCTTTAAATAGGCGCCCATACACCTATTTACAGAGCTTAACATATGAGTATGAACGTTCAATACCAGGGTACAACCACTATACCACATACACATCGTACCTCGCTGTACGAGTGTTGGTAGGGTTTATCCCGATCACTGAGTAACACTGAGTGATGTACCACACACCTTAGCATTTTCCTATGCTTGTGTTGGTATCACTGTATCGTACTCAAATCAACAACAATCACTGTACCAATACACTCTATAACTTAATCATACAAGTGTTGGTAGTGTTTAACATAATTCAAGCATGCATATATAAACACATATACACACATTCAGATAATCACATCATACATTATACACAGTTCTTACCTGTTTTCCGAATTCAAGTGTGCTGGCCGACCTGAACGGAATTCACGTGCTAGATGGATGCCCTAATCACAATAATGGTAATACAGATGAGTGACTCGCTAAATCACTTTCCGGGACTTAAAACTTGAAACTAAAAGTTTCCCTATCGATAAACCTCATGGCAATACCCTATATAACCCAAAATTGGCCAAAACTAGGGTTCTGGAAAATCCCCCAACAGGCAGACCGGTTTCCAACCGGCATCCCGGTTCTGGGTCACCAACCGGTCGACCGGTTGGTACAGACCACCCAGAACCGGAATTCCGGTTCATCTGCTGGGAACCAAAAATCTTCCCCCTTAATTCAAATCAAGCCCAAACTTAACCAAACTCTCCAGTATACCTATACAATGCATACACAATGATTTCCAGGCAGTAATTCACAGAACAAACCATCACAACTCAAATTGCCATTAATGAACAAAGCTTTACATTCAAAGCTCAAGGTTGCATAAAGCTTAACCCAATCAACAAAATCAGCTGCTAGGAACTTAATTTAACTCAAATAACCTATACAATTCGAACCCTAAGCATAAACAAACCTAACAGCCCTTAAATTGCAAATCACCAATTCAACCTAACTTTAAAACTTAGAAATTAAGAAAGGTTTCTTTAGGGCTTACCTCAACTGAATCTTTCAAGCTTCCTCTGCTGGAAACTCCAAGAATTAACAGCCCTTCCCCCCTTGATCAAGCCCCAGCCGAAAGAGAAAAGAGAGAAAGAGTGGGAGATTTCTAGATTTTGGTTTCCTTTGATTTTTCCCTCAAATGAATTGATTTTCCCTTAATTAATTCATGGCTGAAAAGTCAAGTGCTAGGTGTCAATCAACCAATAAGCCACCTAATCCACCATTAACAAAATGTCTAAAATGCCCTTAGACTTAAACTAGGGTATTTCTTTGAAACTAGGGGTAAAATGGTCAATTTCCATAACCCCGCTCAATCCCGGTAATTTATTTATTCTAAAAATATTCCCCACTATGAAATAGGGTTCTAAACTTACCCATGTGATCAATCTAGCCATCCATCGCATTTTCCGTTGTCACCGAGCAAAAATTACAAAATTAACATATTTCACATATAAGCTAAATAATACCCCTAGAGTTTAATAAAATCTCCAAAATTGAGAAATTATAACTCTAATATTTATTTCTAAATATTGAAGTTCAAATTCAAAATTAATTCACAATTAATAATAAAATAATAAAATAATAAAAATTAGTGTTAATTGCCTTTTCTAATCCACATTACTAGAGCGGTCATTACAGATAACATGAGTGCCTCTCCTTTGGCCTCAAATCCTGTGTTTCATGCAAAGACCAAGCACATTGAAATTGATATTCACTATGTGAGAGACAAGGTTCTGTAGAAGCATGCATCTTGAAGTTAGATACATCCCCTCACATGATCAAGTTGCCGATTGTCTAACCAGGGCACTATCACATTCCAGATTTACTTTCCTTGTTGACAAACTTGGAGTAAGAACATCACCCTTCCGTTTGAGAGGAGATATTGAGAAATAGGCAAACATGGAATGGTGATGATGTGTCAACTGTGAGGGTCTACTGTTCTGCAGTGTACTGCAACACACTGAAACAGAGAAATATTTGATTCCCTGAATAACTTTGTTAGGATTTTATACCGTGTGCAATCATTGGAAAAGCTGGTAGGACTAGAATATTCTCTAGGGATTCATTTTATTTGACAGCTGTAAAAGAGCTGTTGGCTCTCCCCCTCATTATATCTGTAATGTCCATATTCACTATAAATACAATACAGAAGTTCTCGATTGAATTAAGCTCATTTTCATCAAAACCTTTCCTCTGTTATTTTAACTCATAATAAATATACATTTGAATTTTATTAATTTTTTGGTACTTTTAAGACTATAAATAAACACACTTTTATAATTTATGTATATTAATGTTTATAATTTGATATTATATTTCTATAGAAAATTAATTAAATTATATTTATTCAAAATAAAATAAATAATAAACATTTATTTCTTCATAAAAAATTATTTTGTTTATAAATATTAAAATTGTTTAATATTTATTTATTAAATTTCACAAAATTATTTATTTTCTGCTTTTATAAATATTTTTATTATTAAAAATTTCAAAATCATTGTTAAAATAAACTTAAGGCATTATTATTATGATGTCAGACTACATGAATCACAATATAATATATAATACACATTTTATTATTTTTTTTCAACTATAAATAGACACACTTTTAAAATTTATATGTTATTTTGATATTATATTTCAATAGAAAATTAATTAGATTATTGTTTTAATCACAAGTAAATTTTTATTGTGACTAGAAGTCACATTTAGTTAAAAAAAAATTATATTATAACTAAAAATATCATAGCTATTTTTTTATAGTGTTAATTTTTTTGGACTACTTATTTGATCTATATTCACTTGCAATGCATATCATTTATTTGATAATTACTCTTAATTCCCACGGGGCATGAGAATTGAGAGTGTTATTTGGACTACTGATCAATTACTGTTAATTTTGTTATAGGTTTATTTTATATTGATTTTGTTCTATTTTGCGCCATTATTTATGGCTTTAGCGCCTTACAAGGCTTTAGCACCTATTATATGGTTGGGCCCCTAATTATTTAGGGTAGTTTGTTTAAATTTTCACGTTTTTTGTATTGAATGTATAAGAAAATTTTGACAGAATAATATTTTAAAGTTAAAGTTATGCACTATACAGATTTATTAGTCGGAATAAAATGATTATTTTGGTTGAGGTATGATTTAAAGAATATTTTAAACTGAAATAAAGTTTAAGAGGGTTTACTTTAAACGCTAATTCCTATTAGATATATTTTGCTTTATATTTTTTAGGAATTTTCGTGTTTAGAATTTAGTATTCAGATTCTAATATTATAATTAATTAAATAAATTGAAGAATAAGAATTTTGAGGATCTTGTAATAAATGGAGGTGGGAACATTAATGGTCTAATGAGAATATATTGCTTCAGATATATTTGGGAAGTCAAATTATTATAGAATTTTGATTTGTTCTCAATATTATGGGAATGTACCAAAATTATTACATTATTTGTATTTTTAAATAATTTCTGGATGAGTGGTATTAGTTTTTTATGAAAGTACAAATTTGATGGATGAGCTGCGCCATTGTTTATGGCTTTGGTGCCTTTTAAGGTTTTCCCGCCTGATTTATGGATGGTCCCTAATTATTTGGGGTAATTTTGTTAAAATTACAAGATATCATTAATTATAAAATATTATAAAATTTAATAGCTAACAATTATGGTATGTAATTATGAAATTATTGCCTTATTAGTTTATTATGGATAACATAACATTAATTTTAGGTATATAAATTATAAATATGAGTTTATTATAGATGACATAATATTATAAATAACATAATATTAATTTTAATATATAAATTATAAATGTGGGATTTGTAATTAATTGGAGGAAAGGACATTTATTGTGAATTGAGAATATTTTGTTTTATTTTATTTTTATTTTTGGGAAGATATTGAAATAAATGGGAAGTAAATGCTAATGAAGTATTGAGATTATTGCCTTATTAGTTGTATAGGAAGATACTAATATGAATGGTTTTTATAATAATTTGAATGATATAATAATTAGGAGGTCATCTTTTTAAATAATAAATAAGGAAGCATTATGTCATAATACCGAATTGGATTAATTAATATTAATTTAATATTATTAATTAAATGTATGATTAAGTGGTATTAGGAAAAATGTATTTTTGAATGTGAAGAGTGCAATCTTAAGTTTTAAGGATATTAATACAATTTTGGTTTAATTGGCTGAATAAAGATTATAGATACCATGTTTTAGGCTATAAATAAAATAATAAACAATTTGACTTATCAAGGATTTTGACATATTTTAGTCTAAAAATAAATAATACTTTTAAGAGATAAAATGAAATAATTAGTATATAATATTTTGAATATTTAAAGAATAATGGGTATTAAAAGAAATTTTTTATTTATGTTTATTTTTAAAAGGGTAAAGGTATGGAATATGGATCCTATGAAGATATGAAGTAGAATGTTATAATTTAGTTGTTACTAGCCAAAGGGTACTCCCTTTGGCTAGTTCTAGTATTTTATAGGGAGATCTAGTTGCTTAGTCTTGGTGGTTGGTTGATTCTATTCAGTTTGAATAGTTTTCTAATTAAAGTTTTATTCTTTTTTTGATACTTTTTCAGGTGGAACTTCAGTATTTTATTGAGTTGGGAGCGTTGTTGAAAGATGTTATAGCTTTATTGTCTAAATTTCCGGGGGCAGTTTTGTCTCATGGGGCTCGCTCTAAGATTTTAGCAGCCTATGGTTGGCAAAGCATGCTCTGCGGTTAGACGATGAGCTATCCTGGTTCGAGGAGGTTCCAGCGCCGGTGGCAGACGTGGGCGTCGTAAATTCATGAGTGATTTTAATCACTTTGTCAAAAAAAAAAAAAAAAAAAAAAAAAAAAAAAACATGCTAATGTGAATAATTAACTAATTACACTCAAATCCATTTACATAATAACTTTCTAAACGTACCACAAACTTTGTGTTATGTTGTCATTTAATGAATTCTTTTAATTACTACTTTTTTTTTTTATATTTTTAAGTTAGGTAACTACTCAAAAGTTACATTAAAAATATAATTATGATAGTTATATTTTTTATAAACTTAAGTTGTCAATATGCTATTATATCATTAGTAAAAAAAATATTTTTCGAATTGAATTACTTATAAGTAATCATATAAAAAAAATTATTTAGTAATTAATTGTAAAAACTAAATTGTAATTATAATTATGTTTAAGTTTGAAATAATATTAATCTCACTTAATGTGTCGTAAGAAAACTAAATATATTCATAAATAAAATAAGATCAAATTAGTATAGGCTACATGTAATTTATTAAGGGCTTTTTTAATTAGTGTACAATAAAAATAATTTTATCACAAAAAAATGTGAAAAAAAAAATTTGAAAATGTATACATTTCAAAACATATTTACATAAAATCATACAAATTGATAATTAAATTTAAATTATATTAAGTACATTAATGAGCAAACTTACCATAAATAGATTTTTATAAATAATTTTATTATTATCATTAACATTCACTACTACAAAAACTTCTTTTAGAGGCGGTTTTTTAGCCATTTTAGTATCGGTTTTGGCGAAATTCGCTACCGATGCTGATCAGGACGACGTTGTAGGGTTATAAACAACTGACGCCATATATACCCCTACGACGTCGGTTATTGGCTTGGAATCGACGCCATAGAGGTATAAATGGCATCGGTTCCTAGCTAATAACCGACGCCATATGTACTCGAATTTCAGTTTTTTTTTTTATTTTATTTAATTTATTTAAATTATATATTTATTAATTTATATATTATTTTATATAATTTAAATTTAAATTACATATTTATTTTTTAAAAGGTAAATTAAATGTTATTTAAATTAATTTTAAAATTGGCTAAAATACATAATTTCATTTCATAAAAGTAATTAAATATTACACAAACATTGTAAAATTAGTTCAAGTATTAAAAAGTTAATAAATCTAAGTACAAGTTAACCTAAAAAAATAACATAGGGAAGAAAAATTCTTGGCCTTTCAGCCTCAATCGTCAACATGAATCACCGCCATCAACCGTTCTATCCACTGTCGCTGTATTGGCAACAATTCAGTTTTTGGATCGTATTGCCGCTTATCCCCAAATTGTTTAAAAAAAAGTAAAATTTATATTAGTTTATATATATGTATATTATATATTTGTTATTATAATAAATACTATAATCAATAATTAAAACTTACAGCTTTTTGATCTTGTATGTAACGGTTGGGGTTTGCACGTGCGACGATGTCAGTCATGTATTTCAAAATATAAAAACCACATTCTTAGTTTTTAGGTTGTCTTGGACAATTTGCTAGTGAAATTCCTTACCACGGGCCAAGAAACTCATGTGTGTCCCCTATATATCTAAATGCACTGGTTGAAAAATTATATTAGCATTTCAATTCATTAGTTAATTAAAATTTGTTACATAAAAAGTCCTTAATTTATTACTTTCCCAACATTTGAGTAATTTCTTCGAGAATTGGGCGGCCACGTATAGCGTCTAAATGGATAATTTTCTTTAGCGTAACGACCTCTAGCATTCAATGCGCACTAGAAAATTATATTGAAATATAAGTAAGATTATATAAAAATAATTTGAAGTCATAATATAGAAATGAACAATTAGCACTAAATAATTAAATAGTGTTTACCCGATATTCCAAGGAATAAAGAACATTTGGTGGTTGTTATTCATCGATGATAACCAAGTAGCCAATCCCCCTGCCGCATTGTCAAAAGACTCACTCTTCTCTTCATCGGTTATACCATTCACTGCGAGAAGCTCTGGGTCGTAAAACTTGAAAAATTTTCTCATACCGTTGATGCTCTCCCAGATGTGCCTGCCAAAAAAATTATTAAGTATTAGTGTCTTATAATAATTTGACTAGAATTTGATATATATATATAAGGTTAATTAGATTAAAGAAGAGTATACATCATTCCAAACAACATTTTCTGGTTCCCGATGAAGTCACATAATGCAACCTGCTGCAAATCCTCTCCAGATAATGTGATCTGGGTACGTGGTGCTATGAATCCTCGGGGTACAGGAATTGTGATTGTATCACGTTTATCTTTGAGGTTCAGGAATTCAACAACCATCCATTTTAGCGATTTAGGGATCTTGTCCATGTTCTTTTTCGAGAATAATTCATCTTCCTGTGCACGACCGCCTTGTGGAGGAAGCATTGGAGCATTCCCCTTCGACGCATCACGTCTTGAAGGTAGTTGAGCGAGTGGACCCTAAACAAAACAGAACATAGATATATCAAATTTAATTTAAATTTTACCAAAATTTTCGCAGCATAATGGTTGTAATTGAATGCCCCCAAAATTTTAAAAGTGCCTGTATAATGACAAATAACACAGATATAATAGTAGTTTGTTCATCCATCCCACCGCAACACATATATTCGCAGAACCTACTTCACTATGGTTGAATATTGAAGATATTAAAACTCCACTAATCATTAATAATTAATTTATAAGAGAAGTTACCTTGGATGTTACAATTAAGTGTTTAGGCTAAGGAAGGAACATGTTTGGTACGTCCTTAACATATCTGCACCCTTCAATTGAGATTGGGATTTCAGCATCCTCTTGCAGTATTTCCAAAATTAGAACCCGGGCGTGTGAATCATCGTAGTCTGTGTAGGTAACAGTGATTTTACCAACATGCTCGTACAAATACGCTCGGGTCACAATGTTGTCGATGTTGTCAGAGCAGAGATATACTTGTTGATCAAGGACCGCATGGTCATCGAAATTGTATAGGAGAGCTGGCTCGTTCATGGAAACAAACTCCTCAGCATAGGTTTGTGGTTCACCCTCATCCTCACGAGCGTATGGTTGTGGAACATATGCCTCACCAACCACCTCTCCTTCTTCGTCTTGTTCGGCAGTGTTTTTCTTCTGTTTAAGGGATTGGACTTCGGCTTTTAATTTTTCAATCTCCTTCTGTTGCCGAGCCACAATATTAGACAATTCCCTTTTCTTCCTGCCGAACAGTTTAGATGCCCTGGTCAGGAAACTGCAAATCATAAAATTCAAATTAGCTACGATTTTTTTGGAATACCAAATAAACAACATTTCAAGTACTAGCATACCCAACAGCCCTGACACGTCCAGGATGCTCTGGTGTCCCGAGCGCCTGCATTAGGATATCGTTTTGGCCCTGGACCTGAATTTGTCCCTGAGTAAGCTTCTCCTCTAATTGAGCCTAATGCACACATATATTCAAGCAATTAGTATGTGAATTATATATACTAACTCATTAGTAGAACTCAATTCAGGATTAATATATACTTACTATCTTCTCTGCAATTTCCTTGTCGTAATCAGTGACAAGTTTTGTTCTCTTAGTCTGAGATTTGATCCAAACACGGTGGCGGGGGGATCTTGAACGTCGAGATCCTTTTTCTACATTATTTTATAACAATTAAATGAGTACAAATTCAATTTTAAAGCACATTATTAGAATTCAAGCATTACTTACCACAACTTCCCATACGTTCACCATTCCACTCCGACCACTTCGATGTTTGGATTGGATTTTTGAGGAACGTTCCTTTGCACCTTACTCAATTCCTACCATGCCAAAAAATACATTAGATACATGTACTTGTATTTAAAAGTTGATCTTAGTACAAATATAATTAGCGTACCTGGAATTCAGGGGTTAGTCGACTTTCAACGAATTTGCACCAATCAGTAAGGTCGATTTTGGGATGTTTTCAGGGACTTGTGCCAGTCATCCCACATCCTTCTCTTCCACTACAGGCATTATAATGTCTTTTGTCATCCTATTCTTGAAGTTTTCATTAACTTCCCAGCAAGGATGAGACAATCATGTTTAAAGGAATCCAGCACAATGAAACCCGTCTAGTTTGAAGGAAAACAAACACGGCTAGAGTTAACATCTGAATCAATAAAAAACAAATAAAAATTCTAACAAATAACTGCTAACCTATATAGCTGTCCAAACTTTATTTTTCAACATATGGTTGACTTCTTTCCAATTTTTATAGACAACCCTTTCGTTTGACGGCATCTAACTCCTAAAGTTGATACGAGCTTGGCGTAGCTTTTGCCGCAGTATTGTCCTTTGTCATTAACCTCGAAGGCCACTATTTTTCCTTGATCCGTTAGCTTGGATATTTCATTCATTTGAGTAGGTCTTCGTGTAGGTATTATTGTTGAACACTCTGCCTCTAGGTCTGAATCTGATCCTGAACCCGAGTTGGCCATATCTACACCATTAACAAACAAAATTTAAAGTTAGCTATATATATAACAAGTAACCTATACGAAATATTAAATGCATAAACAAATTATGTATTTAGCATAAACAAACACAATATATCATGATGTCGAAAAAAGATGGCGGAAAAAACTTTTCTAGGTTACACAATATTTTGACTACATGTTCATGTAATGCATCTAACTTATCCAATTCTAATTCCTTCTCGCACAACTTATTAAAGAAAATGCAAACATGTGTCAAACACTCTCGAACATTTTTTGGCAAGACTGATCTAATGGCAATTGGAAGTAAATGTTGCATTAACGCATGACAATCATGTGATTTCAGACCCATTAGTTTCAATTCAGTCTCATTTACCAAGTTTTTGATGTTAGACGAGTAACCATCGGGTACTTTCATATTTGCAAATGATTTGCAAGCTATTTGTTTTTCTTTTTTGGACAAAGTGAAACAAGCAGGAGGCAAATATAATCGTTCACATTTCTTCTCAGGTGCCAGAGATTGTCGTATACCCATTTCAACGAGATCTAAACGACTATTTAGACCGTCCTTAGTTTTGCCGAGAATATCAAGTAACGTACCTATAATACTCTAACACACATTTTTTTTCAATATGCATGTAACACCCTGGAATTTAGAAATGGATTAGCAAAACCCTAATTAAATAATTATGAATAATTAAGGAATTATATTATTATATAGTTCAATATATGTGAAATTATATGAATTTTAATATGTTAAGACCCCGTTGGTGAGCTAGGGGCATTTTAATAATTATGACCCAAGAAGGGTAAAATGATGAAATTAATTTAATTATGTGCTTAATGGAACTATATTATTATATAGTATGCCTGTGTTGTCTTTTCATATGTGTTCTGACAGGTTGGCGCGGTATAGTCACAACCGGACATTTTGGGTCGAACTGGGTTTGGGTCCGAAATGTAAATTGGATTGATTTATTTGGCATTTTTATTATGGGTGATAATCTGAAATTTATTTGGTATTATTTGAGTGTGAAATGGCAATATTGCCCTTGGAAATGTGTATGCATGTTAATTGGCCCTAAGGGCATTTTGGTCATTTGACCTCTTATTATTATGTTTGGAAAATTGGATTTGTGTTAAGAAAATCAAAGTAAAATTTTGGTTTTTCCCCTATCTGACCCGACCCCTCTCTCTCTCTCACTCAAACCCTCTTTGCTTTTAATGTTGAATTTTTGAAAGAAAAGCTTGGTCTTGGCTTGATTTGAACCTTGAGGTTGAAGGAAAGATTATTGTTCTTGCTTTGGTGTGAATTGAGGTAGCTTTCTTACTTAATTGCTTAATGTTATTCTGAATTTTATAGTGGTAAAACATGCTTAGGTTGGTTGAGCTTGATTATGCATGCTTTGTGAACTGAACATGTAATCTTGATAATTTGAGTATGTTAATCTTTGGATTTGAGTTCTTGAGCATGGATTTTGATCATAGGGTATTTTCTAGTATGAATCATGTGTTATTGTGATATTTTCATGGCTGAAATTATTTGAATTGTAGAAGATTGAGCTCTTGTGCAAGAGCTTGAGGTTGCCATGTTTATGCATGAATCTTGTGTTGTTTGAGCAATCTAAAGTTTTAAGTTTATTGCTGGAATTAGTGGTTGAAGCATGAATTTTAATTCCTTGATGATTGCTAGCATCTATTCTTGGTGATATGTGAGTTGGGTTGTGAATTGGGATGAATAGGGGGTGTTGTGTTGCTGAAATTCGAGTATGTTCTTCGCTGGTTTCTGGGTTCTGCACCCAGATACCGCGGCATGCTCTGGAGCATGCCGCGTCCCGCCCCTTTTGGTGGAACCTGGGTTTTGTCCCAGGTGCCGCGGCATGGTCTGGGCATGCCGCGGCCCGCCCTCGTGATTTTTGGGCAGTTTCGAGTTGAAACTTTAAAAATGCATAACTTTTGATTTCGAACTTTGATTTGGGAGTTCTTTATATAGTTGGAAAGCTCATTCCGAGCTCTGTATGATTATCTGAATTTTAAATGCCATGATTAAATTTTATGAGTATGGAACCAGGGGTTAACCATATGTGTGAAAAATCCTGGATTTGTGTGACTAGGATTACCGGTACCTGATCAGGAGCACCCGGGGATTCAGAATCTCTTTCTATTGCTGGATAGCAGGTAAGACAGCGATTAGCACGTAGAGTATGCGCAGTGGCGCTTATATTGAGAATGATATGCATGAATGTTTAGTAACCAAGATTAGGGTTATTACCCTAATAGGAACGGTCTAATAGCCTAGGGTTATTACCCTAGTAATATTTGTGTGTAATGCCATGCCATGTTATTTGAAATGAGATTTAGGGATTATGCGCTCAAGGCATAATCAGGTTGGACTCGGTAACCATAACCGAGATGAACCAATTCTAAGGCCTTAATGTATATAGACGTGTGAGAGCAACACGTGGGTCTACGTCATGTAGATTTAAATAGATGTGTGAGCGCAACACATAGGTCTACGCCACGTAGACATAAATGGGCATGTTGGTATAATAATTAGGTTCGTGTTATACAGACATATGTGAATGGCATATCTATTATATAGTATGATGAGCATATTATAATTGTTATGATTTATACTGTCTTGCTGGGCTTGGCTCACGGGTGCTCTACTGTGCAGGAAAGGGTAAGGCATTAGCTGATCAGCCATGAGTTTTAGGTTCGGGGCGAAGAATGTACATGTTCAAGCCATATCAGACCAAGTGGGTTAAGGGTCTATCTGTGTTGAACTTTTGAATTTTTATTTGCCGCTTAGGTCGGCTAGAAAGAAAAAATGACTTGTAATAAAGGTTATAAATATTTTTGGGATCCGAACCGTTTGAAAGTTCAAATATATTACAAGTTTTATCTTCACTCCGTTTAATTTAAAAGTTTAAATTCTGCGCTATTTTGATTAGTAATCCCGATTAGGGGATTAGGATTCCATAAGTTTCTTTTTGGGTAGCGTGCCTAATTATTTAGGGCGTTACAATGCATGACATCCAAACAATGTCAAACAAGTAAACTTTTCCAATATGGAAGACGAAAAAAGATTGACTTTCTTTGAAAACAACCATTTTTTTTTTTTTTTGCGTATTTCCATACTTAAAGTCTACAAGTTCAACTTGTTGGAGAATTTGTTCCCTTGACAGTGGCAAAGGAGCCATATCTCCCTCTTCAGTATCATCGAATGCTTTCTTCTTCCGTCTATCAGGATAATTTGTAGGCAAGTACCGTCTGTGACTCATATAACGCATCTTATGTCCATTTGCCAAGCGATGAGCCGATGTGTTAGTGCAACAAATCGGACAACCTTCGTAACCTTTTATGCTTAAGCCTAATAAATTACTATAAGCAGGGAAATCACTGACAGTCCACAATAACACAGCTTTCAGATTAAAGAATTCTTTTTTTAAAACCATCATAGGCCTGAACACCATTCTCATACAATTCTATTAAATCGTCAATCAATGGTTTCAAATATACATTGATATTATGTCCGGGTTGTTGCGAGCCTGATATCATTAAAGATTTGAATTCAGGATTTATTTAGTTTACGTTTTTCCAAGCTTGGGAATCTGCAGGATGTCTGAGTTTTCCATCTTTCACTCTCTTGGTCTCATGCCAAATCAAAATTTCAGAATGTTCTGCACTACAATATAATTGTTTCAGTTACGGAATCAAAGGCATGTACCACATCACTTTTGGGGGGATAAGTTTCCTATTCTCATTACTCTTGTTTACTTTATTGCGGGATAAACCGCAAGTCGGGCAATAATCCATGTCTGCATATTCCTTACGATATAAAATGCAATCGTTCGGACATGCATGAATTTTTTCATGCTTCAATCCTATAGAATTTAATGTTTTTTTCCACTTCATAAGTAGATTCCGAGAAGTAGTTGGTAAATGGTAAGATATCTTTAAAAGCAGCTAAAAATTGAGTAAAACATTTATCCCTCACTCTATTTTCTGCTTTTATGTTGGAAAATTTTACCATTGTTGGTAATCTTAGTTTTTTACAACCATCGAACAGGGGTTTATCAGCATCACTTAGAAAATTATCGAATTTCTCAGGATCATTAAGAAATTCCTCCTGTGCTTCGTTAAGAAAGTCCAATGGATGATCATCAAAATTATTACCCTCGATATCATCTACCCCCCGCTTTCCCAATGGATATGGATCATAAGCTTAATGTTCGCCATGCCAATACCAAGTAGTATAACTTCTATTGAAGCCTCGTAAATACTCATGGTCCTTAGTCATTGTAATATTCTCTTTAGATACATTACAACAATCTACACACGGACAATGAATACGATCGTGATTTTTAGAATTCTTTAAGGCAAACTCTAAAAATGCATCAAACCCTACTTGAAATCGCAGTGTATCTCTCTCCTCACGCATTCACGATTTATCCATAATAAAAATCCTATTTAAAAAAATTCAATATTTAGTAACTAATTATAGCTAGTTACTAATTACACGATGTAACTAACTAGGTTTCTCACAATTAATTCATATTAATTTATAAATTACTCAAATTCTTGTTTTAGTTTGGTTCATGTTATTAAGTTGTTTAAGTTGTAAAAATTGTAATTAACTAACTAGAATAGTGTTTAATTGATTGGAATGTTGGTAGATTTGAAAATTTAATATAAATGTGTTTATAATTATTTGTGTTATGTCACCTAACTTTTTATAACTATGTTGTAATTAACTAGTTATTTGTGTTATGTAAATATTAATATTTTTTTAATAAGATTTATCCTAATTCTACCGAAATTTTGGCAGCATAACGGCTATAATTGGACATTCCCAAAAATTTTAAAAGTGCCTAAAATAACAAACAAAATAGATATAACAATACAGAACAAATAAAATAACATAAACAATACAAAATTTATCCACCCATTCGACTGCAGTACATGTATTCGCAGAACCTACTTCACTAGGAATGAATATTTAAGATATTCAAACTTAACTAACATGCATTGATAATTAATTATATAATAAGAAAAAGTTAGTTAAAGTATATATGTATATATGCAAGCTCAAATACGATCAACACAAAATAATGCCGAACATACAATATAAAGAAATACAACGAAATTGCAAAATTAATTATTTCATTACTTATTAGTTATAAAAAATAGTAACAAGTTACTTAGCTACTAAATTATACATACATATATATATATATATAATCAATTATATCACACACTAATTCAATTTTAGAATTTTTATTTCTAAACTAATTAAATCCCTCAAATGTCATTCTCATTCATAATAAAAATATATATATATAACTTAGAATATATACAATACAATTACAAATTGTATTGATATAAAAAATATACACACAATATATACACATATTTAATAAAATACAAAAAAAAACATTTATATATAAACTATATATTGAGGTTTAAATTTTTACCTTATAACCGCAATCCGACGAGCGATTCCGCAAAAAATTCAGACACTATGCACATACAACACAACAATATTACTAATATGAAAGTAACCCAAAAAATAATTTACAAAAACTAAAAATAAAGCAATTTACATTATAAAAATGAATAGAAACTATATTTATACCTTAAAGGATGTTGAGATTCAATGTTTTCTTAACAAATAATGGTGGTCGGATGTTAAACCCGTAATTTTCTATTGGGTTCGGATGACACTTAAAGAGGGTAAAAAATGGAAATTTTTTGGGTGTATGGGATCAAGTATCGAAAATGGAAGATTTTTTTTAAAAAAATAAGCTCAAATGGTTGAGAAAGGGAGGAGAAAGGGGGTGGCGGAGGTGGTGGTTGGCGAGGGTTTGGGGTTCTCTGGTTGTCGAGTTCTGCTGGGTCGTGAGGAAGAAGACGATGCTATATAGATAGAGTTATTTTTGACGACCCTATGGCGTCAGTTCTTATGTAAGAACCGACGGCATAGGGTACACGTGTCAAATAAGCGTGTACTCTATGTCGTCGGTTCCTATATAAGAACCGACGCCATAGGGTTATTTCATAAAACCCAATATCTTTTAATTTCCAACCGACTCTAAATGGTATAATGCAATTCTATACCTATAGTTTTTATAAAAAAAAAAACCGCCTCTAATGGTCAATTTTCAATAAGTGGGTATTTTTACACCCTTTAACTTTTCTTTTTATAAAGTGGGTTGAAAACAGGAAAGCTAAAGACCCATTTTGTAATAGTGATTAACAATATTAACATTATTAATTTTTAGTTAAATAATAATGTTATTATTGTTTATTATATATTATTGTAATTTATGTTTAAAATGATATAAATAATGTTTTATGTTTAGTATAACAGTGGTTTAGAAATATTTAATAATATAAAATGTTTATTAAAACACAAAATAAGTAATTTTGTAAAATTTAAATAAATAAATATTAAACAATTTTATTATTTAGAAACAAAAAGCTCATATTATTTTATTAAAAAATAAATGTTTATTATACATTATTATGATTCATGTTTGACATGATTATATGAATGCTTTATGTTTATTGTAAGAATGATTTAGAAATTTTCAATAATAAAATATATTTATAAAAATAAATAAATAATTTTTTGAAATTAAAAAAATAAATATTAAACAGTTTTGATATTTATAAACAAAAAAGTTTTTTACTAAAAAATAAATGTTTATTATTCATTTTATTTTGAATAACCAACATTCGATTTATTAGGAAAGTCAAGATTCGATAATTGTAGATCATGTTCCCAACCATCTATATTATTAGATTCCCAAAGTAAAAATTGTAAGAGTCATCTTCTTTGAGAAACTTTAACGAGTGAATCTAAGAAACTAATAATATGAACAGAAGTTCATGATAACTCAGGATTTAGGCTGATCTACTATTGATCATCGTTATAATATGAATTAGGTCTTTATGATAAATAACATGTTAATAAAGATAGCTTTATTCATATCTGTCCTTGTCATATAATATCTATTATACACAGTGATTTCACTTTGATGTCTCACTATATCAGTAATCCAAACCAAGATTACTTGCACCAAAGAACGGGCATCAGTGAACTGCACTAACAACCCTTGATTAAAGATTACATAACTTTAGTATGTTGTTGACTGTTTTATTCATAGCTAAGTGGTCTTAGTTCTCTATACAACTACAAGCCACAACCCCATATGTGAATAATGAATTTTCTGATATTTAATTAAATTATTCAATAATAAATATTAATAATTTAATATTCAAGCATATATCAACATGTTCAACTCTTTATTAATAATTAGAAATGTCTTTATATGCTTTTCAGGACATAAACCCTAACAATTACATCTCAGGAACCTAATTTCTCTACTTCTCATCCTCTTTATGAGATCATTGATTACAACAGGCTGTCTCCCAGGTTTTGTGCAATTATGCTAGCTATTTCTAGTCACTTTAAGCAAGAATTTTTCTATCAAGCTAAAAGCATACTTGTTTGGGACAATGCTATGGATATTAGGGCTGAGCATTTATACTGTTGGGCCGACCAACCTGGCCGACCCAACCCGAAAATGGCCCGAACAGGTTGCTTAAAAGTGGGCCGAAAGTTAAATGGGTGCAAAATTTGTCAACTCGTGTAGGATGGGTCGGAAACGGGCTCAACCATTTGTGGCCCAATCAACCCAACCTGGCCCACACTATTCACATTAATATATATATATATGTTTATCCATATAAATAACATTTTATTCTTTTTCCTAACCCTAACTTAACCCTAAGAGACCGCCTCTTTCACTTCACCTTTCTTTCTATTGTTCAGAAAAACATAACCCATCTCCCTCTCTCTTTTGTATGAATTTCCTAACCCTAGTAGACATAAGGATGTCGCCTCCCTCCTCTCTCTCTCTCTCTCCCTTTCTCTGTATCAGCTTTGCACTTTCCCTTCCCTGACGCGCACACACACCACCATTGACAAGTTTTTCTGCCATAAAAACTCAAACAAGGGTGCAAATAAGGTAAGTTATATCTCTAATCTTTATTTTTTTTCCTTTGCTGGAAGTTTGATGGATGACCTCTCTCAATCGCAATCTCACCCAATTTTCTTTTTGGTTTGCTGGAAAAATCTCAGGCAAGGGCCGGCGACGCTACTCTATCCCATGACTCTCTTTGCTCTCTCATTTGACACTCAACAACGACCTCCCACCATCAAGGACCACACCAAATCAGTCCAACACCCATGTTCGTCTCTTTCCCTTTGTTATTTTTATTTCATTAGAAACTTTTGTTATTTTTATTTTATTAGAAAAAAAAAACAGATTTAATTATTTTTTATTTTTTATTTTTGTTTCTGATTTTTTATATAATGAGTTATTAAATGAGTATTTAATTTGTAGTGTAATATTTTATAATTAGATTTGATCATATTGTTTATGTTATTGTAAAAAAGAATCAAATTATTTTTATTGTTTATGTTGTTTTAGAAAAAGTTTTAAATTATTTTTTTATGTATATATAAACATGAGATATATTTGTATGTTATATTATTTATTTCTTTTTTAAGATTGAGCTCAAAGAATGAAAGTTGAAAATGCCAACTAGTAAATAAAAACTCTATAGCTATTTTGCTTGATTGGGAACAATTAAAATAAAGGTATTTTGTCCACTCTTTGATTTGATTAACATATAACTGTTAGACATTTATATGTATGAACTGAAACATATATGATTAAGTATAAAATGTGGAATTAAGTCAAACATATATACACTATGAATAAGGATCGAAATACCTCCAGCCATTGATTCTTGAGCTTCAACCCCACATAAGCTTGATCTGCAAAAGAAACCGATTGATGTGGGTAATCGGGCTTCCTCGCTCTCAACTCTCTTTAGATGGAATTTTGCTGTTATGAACAGAATGAGTGAGGAGCTCGGGGACCGAGACCCTATATTTATAGGTGAGATACTCCATCAGTATCTGCGCCACATTAATTGTCAGAATATTTTGACAATTAATTCAGGAAATCAAATCAGGCAATAAATATAGAAATCTGACCATATATAGAATATTACATAATTGATTTTGTTCAGATTCAATGAATATAAAATATTCATTTATCAGAAAATCAATTATTTATTTATTTCCTTAAATAGAAATTTATTTCTTTAAATAGAAATATATTTCCTTAAATAATAATATTCTTATATTCTCCCACTTGGTCAGCATTTAGACTAAAACATTCAAACCTAAACGTTCCTCATTATATAATAAACATACGAATCATAGCGACATGTCCTCATTATAAATCGAGTATTATCTTCTATGTATTACGATATATTTATTATATAACAATGTACTTAATGTGGCAATGTACTTAAGTGAATAAACCCTAAATCTTATGTTTATTCAGGTCCTCTTACGATAATTTTCTCAGATGAAATTAAGGTACACATAAATATGAGAAAATATCGAAATTAGAGTTTCATTGAATAATTTTTGGTTGTACAAATAAAAAACTGCATATGGGTTAACTGAATCCCATATTTACTTTATGATCCTTGAATTTGTGTTGCGGCATGCCTTTAGTCAAGGATGTGCGATCACCCAATTCAGTTTGCGTGATTAATGACCACTTATCACGTCTTTTTATGACTAAATACTTAGTGTCGATATGCTAGCTTCGACTAGTATTATTGTAACTGAATTTATCCCAAAATTTTTTTAATGGCCTAATGAAACTGTAATTCTGAACTCTAGGCCTACTATGAAACTCTATAATACATCATATGAGATGTATTCTCAAAACAATAAATGAATGTGACTTTTATAGTGGAAATAACAATCAAGATTCTCCACAATATAACTTACTGGTAATCTTAAGGTTGTAATAAAATATTAATTTACGTGAATCAATACAACCAGTGAAGTACGTTAGAATCTAATTGGTTAACTATATTTCCAGATGGTCAGTTCATCTTAAAATATGTATGAATATAATTTTTAGTATCTTAAAGACACCTCATTACTTTGTATGAAGAATAAAGTGGTCTTGACTTTAGTTATTCTGATACTACTTAATGATCCTGAAACAAATGTAATGCAAAGTCTTATTCAGACTCTTAGGCATACATTAGGCTTCTAAAATAGAAGCAAATGAATGTTCTTAATTTATTCTCACTCCATATCATTTTTTCAGATGCTAGTTCGAGTTGAATTTATCACACTTAAAGATAAAAGTTATATCAGATGAATAATACATAATTTTATTTAATCAGAGATGCTGTGGCTACTCTCTAATTAATTAAAATTATATATATTATTTATTTTCCTTATCTCAAAAATAATAATTTGAGATATGAATTATTTCAACTTATATAAAAAACTTTTATCATCATTTGCAAGTAACATATTGTCTACGTATAAAACAAATATTACTCTCACTAACCTTCTGGTATATAATTATTTCTATAATTCTCTTTTCAAACCTAAAGGAAAAGATGATATAATACCAATTTGTGAGATGTTTGTTTTAATCTATAGGTAGACATCTTAAGCTTGCATATGTTCACCACTATTAGAGAAAAATCTTTATGGCAGCTTTATACCTTCTCCTCTAGTTCACTGTTTGGAATTGATTAATGAATTGAAACGGCAACAAATGCCAAGGTCTATAATAGAATCTTTTATAAAGACAAGTGAGAATGTAAATCTCTTTTGTGATTGATTCTTAGTTCAAAATGAACTTCTTAGCAATGAATATTCTTTTATACCTTTATGTTTCTCAATGTTGCCTAATGAATATTATTGGTGAAAAAACCTATCCTTAATTAATGTTCTCCACCCCATTAGGCAACTTTACTCAAGATAAACTTTATTGCTCTTTAAGATATTCATTTCTTCATCCGTGGCATATTGTACTACAACTTCAATTATTTATCATCCTATAATTTAATTTGTGTCTCAAATTAATATTGTAGTTGAACTCTTATTGTACATATTGTAATCACTAGAAAACATTGATCTTATTGTTCTAATAAGTCATCTTAAGGATGGACCAACAAACTCTTAAAAGAGTAAATGATTCAATATGCATGTTATTTTAGAAATTGTAAGCAATTACTAAATAACATAACTTATTAGAATTTAATCAATGACTTGTAGATTATTTAGTTATGAATTCTCAATAACCATTAATCTTAAGGGTTATTGTGAATCATAATTAATCTAACACTTGAGGTGGAAGTTTGAGAAAATATGAATGATCTTTCTCGGAAACTAAGTTCATAGATTGATTACTCCCACTGATCAAGTCAATTCTTAATTCCACAGTTCTAGTGTTGTGAGATGGATAATAAAATATGTAACTCTTAAACCTTATAGCTTTTTCAGATGAAATATGCTCATTTATGGTTTTGGGCCCAGATCTTTTCTTTGACAATTGTACTCTAACTATATATGGGTATTTATAAAATGTGTACATGTCATCCAGTCGGTTTTCAACCTTATCACAACTCAAAATATGTTTGAGAAATAACTTTGGTTAGAACACGATTCGATAAGTACACCCCATTGAAGAGTATCAATAGACAAAGATTTAGGAAGGTTTAGAGTTTTCTATGTAGGCTCCACCCCATGTCCAAAAAATGCTTAGTTTTTTAAATCTGTCACACGCTATGATTTAGGTGTACCAGGCATATGTATTGGGCAATAAACCCATGCTTTTAAAGAAACTTTGCAAATGGGCTGGGAGTTTATCCATACTCATGAATTTTAATGTAGTATTCTCCATTTTATAATTAATCTCACTATCTTAATATGCAAAATGCACTATTTCTCTACTTAGATTTAAATGTCTTTGAAACATATAAATCTATACTTTTGTAGAAAAATTATTTATGTGAGTAATCGTTAAAAAATGAGATGCAAAATTTGAGTCCATGTCTTCAAAATTAGTTGACTTGTATGATTTCTAATATGATAGAATTCTAATATGCACCGATTTTGACTTGTTGGAATACATATTCTTAATGAATTTCACACAAGTTCTAAATAAAGTTAGTAAAATCAGTGTAAAGAATATCCCCACCATTTACTAACATTTATTCTATTTATGGATATATGTTTCATAATTTTTGGTGCTATAATGTAGAAGAATTCTTATTAATAACACATTTCTTATTGTTAGATTGAACTTGCATATCTTTATGAGTGACATCATTTGTAGTAAAGACCTCTAAATGTGTCTAAATCAAGTTTCAATAGAATCTTGGAACATAAAGGTCTTTGCCAATTTTAAAACAAAGCCACTACTATATTGCTTGTTCCTTAAACTTCTAAATGTGAGAACTTATCTTGTCTGTGGATAAGATTTGCTCACAGTTACTGACTTTCTCAGGTTTATTTGTAAACCTTGCAAGAAATTATGAATGTGGAATAACAATCTAAAATAATCCACTGTGTGTTAATAATAATCACATTAACTATATGTTGAACACCATAACTTTGTTTGTTCAGTTTTTTGGTGCTCATTGATTTATGTTCAGATTTTTTTGTTGTTGTTGTTTTCCTTTTAGTAGTTATAGAATATATATAGTAGTTTAATATAGATTGCCCATAAATTTGAATAATTTTCTGTGTTGAATTGTAGGTAATGAACTTGAGGACAAGGATACCAAAATGAGAAGACTTGATATTCTTGATTGATGACATTGCAAATATTATATGTTATTTTGTTCAAGTTTGTAGTCACTGTGATTGTCTAGTTTCTCAGTAGGCAATTTATGAGGGACAATTTTTTTACAGTTTTAAGACTTGGATTTTGGATGACTAATAAACTTTGAATGATTTTTCTATTTTCTTTAATTTAGGTATGAATTTTGTGACCATATTCATATTTAAATTTTGTAATTTTTGTAACTGTGAAAAGTATGGGTTGTAACCCAACCCAACCCAACCCAACCCATAATGATTGGGTTGGTTTGGGTTGGGTTGGGTTTATACATAAAATTTAAAATGAATGGGTTAGAATTTAATAAACCGATCTTATTGGGTTGGCCCATTAAAATTGTAAAGCCCGCTTAGTTAATTTGGAAATTATCAGTTAATTTGATTAATTATGAAAATTATTTATAGCTATTTAAATAATTTATTATACTGTTATTTATGGAATTCAGAAATGCATGGTTATGTTATTCAGTAGTTTTCATGTTTTTGCATTTCCGGTACCCGGTATTTTGGAACTCGACGTTTGGCTCAGTAGAAATCACAATTTAGTATGTTAGTAGTTTGGGACTGGTTTTAGACATTGGGAATGTCGGGAATGGCCGGGAATTTAGAATTTCCCAAAAATACCCCTTTAGTATGATTTATGTGGTTTTATGGTGGAGGGGCAAAATGGTCTTTTTGCCCCATTAGTGTTTTGACTTTTAGTGACTTTATTATTTGAAAATAAATATTTATTTGTTGGTTTATTTGGCTGAAATATGTTTATGCTAGGTGTCATTATTCATTTTTCTTTTTTCAAAAAAATCATAAGTTAGAAAAGTTAGAATTTTTTTCAAGAAAAGCTCTCAAGCTCTCTCTCTCTTTTCCTCTCTTCTTCTCTCGGCTGAAGGGTGTTCAAGGGCTGGAATTTTTGATTTCAAAGCTAATTTTCCTCAATCTAAGTATTCTTCAAATTCTTGGTAAAGTTCCTAAACCTTTCTTTTTGTAATTTTAAGAAAAAAATGATGAGAATATGGTGATGCATGCATGATAAATTGGGGTTGTTACTGCTGTGTTTTGTTGTTGATTTCTGAGTTTTAAAGCATGTTTAATTGAAGTTAAATGAGCTGTTTTGAAGCATGTTAGTTAGGTTGTGTGAAGCTTTGAGTTTTCTATGCAAAATATGTGATTTTTGAAAGAAAATGTTATATTTTGTTGATGTGATGTTGTGGAAGTTTGCTTGTGTTTCCAGAGGTTATTCTAAGCTTGCTTAAGTAGATTTGAGTGGGTTTGAATGCATGCTAGGTGGTTTTGCTCAAGTTTGAGTTTAGAACTCAAAGCTTGAGCTTTAATGGCAAATTTTGTATCTGAGGTTTCTGGGTGGTTTTGATGCCTTAGAAATGTTCTAGGGGGTATATGGAATAGGTCTGGAAAGTTTGAGGTGATTTGGAGTTGATTTGAGCAAGATATGAAAATTTGATTGTTGCTGCCTGCGAGGAACCGAAATTCCGGTTGTGCATCCGGAATTCCGGATGGGGGTCCTGAATTTCCCAGAACCGGAATTCCGGTTGGGCAACCGGTCTACCGGTTGGGGAATTTTCAGAACCCGTGTTTTTCCTCGTTTTTATGTTTTAAGGGGTATTGCCATGCTTTTTATCGATAGGGAAACTTTTAGTTCCTAGTTTTAGTCCCCGGGAAGTGATTTAGCGTGTCACTTATAGTGTTGTGATTTTTATGGTTTAGGAGCCTGTAATCCGCCGCTCAGCTAAAGTTCCAGTCAGGTTGACCGGCACACCTGAATTCGGAATCCAGGTAAGATTAGTATAACAGTATGCATATGTAGATTACATGTTTAGCGTGCATGTAGGAAGCCTGTTAGATTACATTAGTTATGTATGTTGGCTTCGAACCATCCATCCCTGTCACGTCGGTACAGGCTGGAGTATGACCGGTTCGACCGATCAGGCTGACACTTGGTTGGTGGTTCCGTACTATTGACGTATCC
The DNA here is from genome assembly GCF_029168945.1 of Cannabis sativa. Taxonomy (NCBI): domain Eukaryota; kingdom Viridiplantae; phylum Streptophyta; class Magnoliopsida; order Rosales; family Cannabaceae; genus Cannabis; species Cannabis sativa. Next base: position 2,724,590 of record NW_026870037.1, on the reverse strand, counting down.
CGTCGGTACAGGCTGGAGTATGACCAGCAGCCGGAGTATGACCGGTTCGACCGATCAGGAGGGTATAGTAACACGTCGGTACAGGCTGGAGTATGACCAGCAGCCGGAGTATGACCGGTTCGACCGATCAGGTTGTTACGTGTCAATAGTACCGTCCCAATGTACAGAACTCAGTACCGTGTTGGACATGGCAGTAGTGGCTCAGTACCGTGTTGGACACGGCAGTAGCGGGACTCAGTATCGTGTTGGACACGACAGTAGCGAGACTCAGTATCGTGTTGGACACGGCAGTTAGAATTATGTATGAGTATTATTATGCTTTTCTTACTGCGTCTGTCGACTCACAGTTCTACGTTTATGTGTAGGTAAAGGCAAGGCTAAAGCTGATGGACCGTGAGCGAGCTTGTGAGGATTGTACATGTCGGGGCGGTTAGGCCTGGAGCGTACGATCATCGGGACAGCGAGGCTGATTTTTGTAACTGGTCGTTAGACGACTTTTATTTTGTGTATCAGTTAAACAGTTAAATCTTTTTGTAAATGATTTTATAATCGGGATCCCGAGTCTTTTGTAATATTGTTTATAAGTTTAATTAAAAAGCAAAATTTTAATTAATCACGTTTTTCCATAAACCTCGTTGATTAGCAACGAGCTGCACAGCATGTTTAAAAATCACGTAATACGCCTATGTTAGTTAGGGTGTTACAATTTGGTATCAGAGCCGCCAGGTTGTCTTCCGAAGATCGTCACGACATGTACAATCATCATCAGCAGTTAGCTCGTTTCACGGTTCAGTAAGCCTTTATTGCTTTAGTAGTTTATTTTATTCAGTTATGAAAAAAAAAAAAAAACCTGTTAGGAAGCATGTTAGTAGCCTGATAGTAGAATAGGCGCATGTTTCGTTTTTAATTTCTAAATTAAGCGGCATTAGTAAGCTCTCCTTGAATACGACCTGATATGCCAACTCTTGGTTTCGCAGGCGGTTCTAATCAGATGGACGCCAGGCGGACCACTAGGAGTCAGGGCAACTCAGTGGGGTCGAATCAAGGTCAGGGAGCTCAGTTTCCCCCACCTGTTAGGGGCCGAGGTAGAGGTCCCCGAGGCAGGGCTCGTGGTTGGGGTGATGAGAACCCGCCACAGGCTGCCCAGCTCCCAGGTCGATCGGGGAGCCCGGGGTGGGAGTTACGGTTTGCGGAGATGCAAGCCCGGATCGAAGAGCAAGACCTCGAGATTCAGAGGTTGAGACAGCAGGGTGCTCCTGCAGTTCCAGTGCCCGTAGTTCCAGTGGCACCTGCCCCTGCTGCCCAGGCCGAGATAGTGGTGGCGGCCCATAGATTGGAACCCTTGTACGAACGGTTCCGGAAGCAAGCACCTCTAGTTTTCCTGGGAGGTTCGGACGTGATGAAAGCCGAGCAGTGGCTGACGGTGATTACCAAAATCCTGAATTTCATGGGTGTCACCGGTAACGACAGAGTGGTGTGCGCCACATTCCAGTTCCAGGAGGACGCTCTGGTCTGGTGGGACATGGTGTCTCAGATCCATGACGTCACCACCATGACCTGGGAAAGGTTTCAGGAACTCTTTAACGCAAAATACTACAACGAGGCGGTCAGAAGCGCCAAGAGGAAAGAGTTCGCTCACCTGACCCAGCGTGAGAACATGAGCGTCACTGAGTATACTACTCAGTTTGATCGGTTGGCGAGGTTAGCCTCGGGAATTGTGCCGACCGACTTCAGCAAGAAGGAGAAGTATCTGGACGGGTTGAATGCCAAGATCGAGGCATGACTTGATGATTACCACGGACGACGGCACCACCTATGCTCGGATGGTGGAGAAGGCCTTTGCGTGCCGAGGGCGCGGTTGGGTGCATGTCGGGAATCGGCCCGGTACTCGGTGAGTGGGGGCTCCTACCCCTCTGCATCGAGGGCTTCGGCGGGGAGTAGTGGTTCGGCCATTGATCAGAGGAAGAGAGCACCCACTGCTTCCGGTGGCTCGAGTCAGAACAAAAGGTTCCGGGGGAACCAGAACAGAGGGAGTCGTCCTGGTGGTACTGAGACCCGATTCTCCTATCCCGAGTGCCCTAACTGCAAGAGGCACCATCGGGGTGAGTGCAAAGGTCAGGGATGCTTTCACTGTGGCATGCCAGGACACTTCAAGAGGGACTGTACCCAGCTCCGATCAGAGGCACCGAGAGCTCCAGCGATACCCACTCCAGCCAGGGTGTTCGCTATCACGCAGGCTGATGCAGATGCCAGCCCATCAGTTGTCACAGGTCAGCTTTCTATTAACAACTCGCTATATTCAGTGCTGTTTGATTCTGGGGCTACACATTCTTATGTGGCGGCCAGAGTCTTTAGTAAATTGGGTAGACCGTATGATAGATATGAATCAGGGTTTGGAACCCTGTTACCTGGCGGAGAATTGGTTATCTCCAATTGGTGGATTAGGTCTATGCCGATCAGAATAGATGATAGAGAGTTAAGTGCTGATCTGATAGAGATGAGTTTAGTCGAATTCGATATTATTTTAGGAATGGATTTCCTATCTAAATATTCGGCGAGCATTGATTGTAAAAGGAAGATGGTGGTCTTCCAACCGGAAAGTGAGGAACCATTTGTGTTTGTTGGTTCAGTTCAGGGATCTCGGATCCCGATGGCTATGTCAGCTAGAGAATTGTTGCACGGCGGTTGCTTAGGATTTCTTGCCGTGGTGGTGGACACCACTCGGCCAGATACCATTCGGCCAGAGGACATCAGGGTGGTTCGGGAATTTTCGGATGTTTTTCCCGAAGAACTTCCAGGGTTACCACCTCAGCGAGAGATTGATTTCGTAATAGACTTGGCACCAGGGGTGGAACCGGTTTCCAAAGCCCCGTATAGAATGGCTCCAGCTGAACTTAAGGAATTAAAGATTCAGCTCCAAGGGTTGCTTGACATAGGGTTCATTCGGCCCAGTGTGTCACCCTGGGGAGCCCCAGTTTTATTCGTCAAGAAGAAGGATGGATCTATGAGGATGTGCATCGACTACAGAGAATATAACAAGCTGACGATGAAGAATAAATATCCATTACCTAGGATCGATGACTTGTTCGATCAGCTTCAGGGGAAGACGGTCTTTTCTAAAATTGATCTCCGTTCGGGTTATCATCAGTTGAGAATCCGAGAGGAGGACATTCCGAAGACGGCTTTCCGCACTAGGTATGGACATTATGAGTTTCTGGTTATGTCATTCGGACTAACCAATGCTCCTGCAGCATTCATGGACCTGATGAATAGAGTATTCAAGGATTTCCTCGATATCTGTGTGATTGTGTATCGACGACATCCTCGTGTACTCTCAATCAGAAGAGGAGCATGAGTTACATCTTCAGATGGTACTGCAACGGCTTCGAGAACATAAGCTTTATGCCAAGTTCAAGAAATGTGAGTTCTGGCTATCTCAGGTGTCTTTCCTAGGGCACATTGTGAGCAAAGATGGGATCAAGGTGGATCCCGGGAAGATCGAATCCGTCAGGGATTGGCCGAGACCGAAGACAGTGACACAGATCAGAAGCTTCTTAGGTTTAGCTGGGTATTACCGTAGGTTCGTCGAAGGGTTCTCTAAAATTTCAATGCCCCTAACCGAGCTTACAAAGAAGAATCAGCGATTTATTTGGTCAGACAAGTGGGAAGCTAGTTTTCAGGAGCTAAAACAGAGGTTGATTACCGCTCCAGTACTAGCTTTGCCTTCGGACAAGGAAAAGTTCGTAGTATATTGCGACGCATCCAAACAGGGTTTGGGGTGTGTATTGATGCAAGCCGATCGGGTCATCGCTTATGCCTCCCGTCAGTTAAAGGATTATGAACAGCGATACCCGACTCATGATCTAGAGTTGGCCGCAGTGGTCTTTGCATTGAAGATTTGGCGGCATTACCTTTACGGGGAGAAGTGTGAGATCTATACCGACCATAAAAGTCTCAAATATTTCTTTACTCAGAAGGATTTGAATATGAGACAAAGGCGTTGGTTGGAATTAGTGAAGGATTACGATTGTGAGATCCTCTACCACCCCGGAAAAGCCAATGTAGTGGTCGATGCCCTGAGTAGAAAGGGTCCCAGGCAAGTAGCTAGTATGATTCAGATCTCACCTCAGCTAGCAGAGGATATGGTTAGATCTAGCATTGAGTTTGTGGTAGGTCAGCTTCACAACTTAACGATGCAGTCTGATCTGTTAGAAAGAATAAAAATCGCTCAAATGACAGATCCGGAGTTAATGAAGATCCGAGATGAGGTATTGGCTGGTCAAGCCAAGGACTTTTCAGTGTCAGACAGTGGGATGCTTTTGTATAAAGCCAGGGTTTGTGTTCCGAATAGTGTGGAACTTAGAAATGAGATCTTTGAGGAGGCTCATTCTACCCCGTATTCTCTGCATCCCGGCACCACTAAGATGTACCAAGATTTGAAACCATACTTCTGGTGGAACGGTATGAAGAAGAATTTGGTAGAATTCGTATCGAGATGCCTCACTTGTCAGCAGATTAAGGCTGAACATCAGAGACCAGCAGGGTTGTTGCAGCCTCTAACCCTACCAGAATGGAAGTGGGAGGATATTACGATGGATTTTGTGGTCGGGTTACCTAGGACCACGGGTTTATTTGATTCCATCTGGGTAGTGGTGGATCGATTTACGAAATCTGCTCATTTTCTGCCGGTTAGAACAACATTTTCAGTGGATCAGTTGGCAGACCTGTATGTCAGAGAGATAGTAAGACTTCACGGGGTACCGAAGTCTATAGTTTCGGACAGGGATCCGAAGTTCACCTCCAAATTTTGGCAAAGTTTGCAACGGGCAATGGGTACAAAGCTGAAATTTAGTACAGCATTCCATCCTCAGACAGATGGTCTGTCCGAAAAGACAATTCAGACATTGGAGGACATGTTGAGAGCCTGTGTTATGGACTTTGAAGGCTCATGGAATAAGTATCTACCGTTGATAGAATTTTCTTACAACAACAGTTATCAGAGTACGATAGGGATGGCTCCCTATGAACTGTTATACGGTAGGAAATGTAGATCCCCTATCCACTGGGATGAGACAGGGGAGAGGAAATACCTAGGTCCAGAATCAGTACAACGGACCAATGAGGCAATAGAGAAGATAAAAGCTAGAATGCTTGCCTCACAGAGCAGACAGAAGAGTTACGCAGATCCGAAACGCAGAGATGTTGAGTTCCAAGTAGGGGACCATGTGTTTTTACGGGTATCTCCGATGAAGGGGATTAAACGTTTCGGGAAAAGAGGCAAGTTATGCCCTCGATTTACCGGACCTTTCGAGATTCTCGAGAAGATAGGTCAAGTGGCATATCGGTTAGCATTGCCTCCAGCCTTATCAGCAGTTCACAACGTATTCCATGTCTCGATGTTGAGAAAATACGTTTCAGATCCCTCTCATATACTCAGTTATGAGAGTCTTGAGCTACAGCCAGACATGACTTATGAGGAACAACCAGTGCAGATCCTGGATAGAAAGGATAAAGTCCTTCGGAATAAGACCATAGCATTGGTCAAGGTTCTCTGGAGAAACAGCAAGGTGGAGGAAGCCACCTGGGAGCTAGAGTCAGATATGAGAGCTCAATATCCAGAGTTATTCAGGTTAGATTTCGGGGACGAAATCCTTTTAAGGGGGGATAGTTGTAAAGCCCGCTTAGTTAATTTGGAAATTATCAGTTAATTTGATTAATTATGAAAATTATTTATAGCTATTTAAATAATTTATTATACTGTTATTTATGGAATTCAGAAATGCATGGTTATGTTATTCAGTAGTTTTCATGTTTTGCATTTCCGGTGCCCGGTATTTTGGAACTCGGCGTTTGGCTCAGTAGAAATCACAATTTAGTATGTTAGTAGTTTGGGACTGGTTTTAGACATTGGGAATGTCGGGAATGGCCGGGAATTTAGAATTTCCCAAAAATACCCCTTTAGTATGATTTATGTGGTTTTATGGTGGAGGGGCAAAATGGTCTTTTTGCCCCATTAGTGTTTTGACTTTTAGTGACTTTATTATTTAAAAATAAATATTTATTTGTTGGTTTATTTGGCTGAAATGGGTTTATGCTAGGTGTCATTATTCATTTTTCTTTTTACAAAAAAATCATAAGTTAGAAAAGTTAGAATTTTTTTCAAGAAAAGCTCTCAAGCTCTCTCTCTCTTTTCCTCTCTTGTTCTCTCGGCTGAAGGGTGTTCAAGGGCTGGAATTTTTGATTTCAAAGCTAATTTTCCTCAATCTAAGTATTCTTCAAATTCTTGGTAAAGTTCCTAAACCTTTCTTTTTGTAATTTTAAGAAAAAAATGATGAGAATATGGTGATGCATGCATGATAAATTGGGGTTGTTACTGCTGTGTTTTGTTATTGATTTCTGAGTTTTAAAGCATGTTTAATTGAAGTTAAATGAGCTGTTTTGAAGCATGTTAGTTAGGTTGTGTGAAGCTTTGAGTTTTCTATGCAAAATATGTGATTTTTGAAAGAAAAGGTTATATTTTGTTGCTGTGATGTTGTGGAAGTTTGCTTGTGTTTCCAGAGGTTATTCTAAGCTTGCTTAAGTAGATTTGAGTGGGTTTGAATGCATGCTAGGTGGTTTTGCTCAAGTTTGAGTTTAGAACTCAAAGCTTGAGCTTTAATGGCAAATTTTGTATATGAGGTTTCTGGGTGGTTTTGATGCCTTAGAAATGTTCTAGGGGTTATATGGAATAGGTCTGGAAAGTTTGAGGTGATTTGGAGTTGATTTGAGCAAGATATGAAAATTTGATTGTTGCTGCCTGCGAGGAACCGGATGTGCATCCGGAATTCCGGATGGGGGTCCTGAATTTCCCAGAACCGAAATTCCGGTTGGGCAACCGGTCTACCGGTTGGGGAATTTTCAGAACCCGTGTTTTTCCTCGTTTTTATGTTTTAAGGGGTATTGCCATGCTTTTTATCGATAGGGAAACTTTTAGTTCCTAGTTTTAGTCCCCGGGAAGTGATTTAGCGTGTCACTTATAGTGTTGTGATTTTTATGGTTTAGGAGCCTGTAATCCGCCGCTCAGCTAAAGTTCCAGTCAGGTTGACCGGCACACCTGAATTCGGAATCCAGGTAAGATTAGGATAACAGTATGCATATGTAGATTACATGTTTAGCGTGCATGTAGGAAGCCTGTTAGATTACATTAGTTATGTATGTTGGCTTCGAACCATCCAACCCTGTAACGTCGGTACAGGCTGGAGTATGACCGGTTCGACCGATCAGGCTGACACTTGGTTGGTGGTTCCGTACTATTGACGTATCTCGTCGGTACAGGCTGGAGTATGACCAGCAGCCGGAGTATGACCGGTTCGACCGATCAGGAGGGTATAGTAACACGTCGGTACAGGCTGGAGTATGACCAGCAGCCGGAGTATGACCGGTTCGACCGATCAGGTTGTTACGTGTCAATAGTACCGTCCCAATGTACAGAACTTAGTACCGTGTTGGACATGGCAGTAGTGGCTCAGTACCGTGTTGGGCACGGCAGTAGCGGGACTCAGTATAGTGTTGGACACGGCAGTAGCGGGACTCAGTATCGTGTTGGACACGGCAGTTAGAATTATGTATGAGTATTATTATGCTTTTCTTACTGAGTCTGTCGACTCACAGTTCTACGTTTATGTGTAGGTAAAGGCAAGGCTAAAGCTGATGGACCGTGAGCGAGCTTGTGAGGATTGTACATGTCGGGGCGGTTAGGCCTGGAGCGTACAATCATCGGGACAGCGAGGCTGATTTTTGTAAGTGGTCGTTAGACGACTTTTATTTTGTGTATCAGTTAAACAGTTAAATCTTTTTGTAAATGATTTTATAATCGGGATCCCGAGTCTTTTGTAATATTGTTTATAAGTTTAATTAAAAAGCAAAATTTTAATTAATCACGTTTTTCCATAAACCTCGTTGATTAGCAACGAGCTGCACAACATGTTTAAAAATCACGTAATACGCCTATGTTAGTTAGGGTGTTACAAAAATAGTCTCAACCCGGCCAACCCGACCCATGCTCAGCCCTAATGGATATTGGGATCCATGCTCTTGAAGATAATGATACATGGATTATTGTTACTTTACCTGATGACCAACATGTAGTTGGTTGCAAATAGATTTACAAAACCAAGTACAATGCTGATGGTTCTGTTGAAAGGTTCAAAGCAAGGTTTGTTGCTAAAGGATACAGTCAATTCAACAAGAATGTGTTGATTATAATCAGACGTTTGCCCCTGTTAGTAAGCTTGTTTCTGTCAACCTTATACTTGCTCTAGCAGCCATTCAAGGTTAGTTTTTACACCAACTAGATGTTAACAATATATTTCTCCATGGAGATTTTAATGAAGATGTTTTTATAACTCTACCACTAGGGTATAGTCCTAACGGGGAGTTGCCACCTAATGTTGTGTGTATTAAAAAAAATCTCTATATGATCTTAAGCAAGCATCTAGACAATGGTTTGAGAAATTTTCTACAACATTAATTGAAGAAGGATTTTAACACTCAGCTTCAGATCATTCCTTATTCATACATAATGGATCTCACATCTTAATTCTCTTTGTTTATGTTGATGATTCTATTATTGCTAGCAAAACTTGAATAACAGATTCAAGCTAAAGGATCTTGCTGCACTTAAATTCTTCCTTGGGATTGAAGTTGCTCGAACTAACTAAGAGATTTCAGAGACACTATGCACATCAGCTCTTGGAAGATCTGGGAAACTTGGGGTGTAAACCTGCTAGCACTCTATTGGAAGTCAATCTAAAATTGAGTCAAGAAGGAGAAGATGGACTAGTTGATCCTAAATTGATAGGAAAATCATTAGTAAATTCTAATATCTGACCATAACCAGACCAGATTTGGCCTATACAGTTAGCAAACTAAGCTAGTTTTTGGTTACTCCCAGAGTTACTCATATGAATGTTGCACAAAGAACTCTTCAATATGTCAAAGGCACTCCTGGACAGGGTCTTTTCTACCATGCAAATTCTGAGATAAAGCTTGAAGCTTATACAAATGTTGACTGGGCTATATGTAGACACAAGAAGATCAACAACAAAAATTTGCGTTTTTCTTAGGAAATCTTTAGTGTCTTGGAAAAGTAAGAAACAACATACTGTGTCAAGATCCTCGGTTGAAGTTGAATATAGGGCTATGACAAACACCACTTGTGAGCTAATATGGTTATTGTCATTGGTATAGGAATTGAATATTGATCATGAAGGGTATGCTATCTTACATTGTGACAACTCATAATTTAAATTTTTATGAAAGAACAAAGCATATAGAAATGGATTGTTACTTAGTAAGAGAGAAAGTTCAAGAAAAGATCATAAAAATAACTCACACTTCAAGCAAGGAACAAATAGCTGCACTAAAGTTTTACTGCCTAATCAGTTTTAGAGTTTTAAAGAAAAAATGGAAATTAGTAACATTTACACTCCACCTTAAAAGAGAGTACTATCAAGATTAGTAGTAAGGTGTATTGTTAGTTAATTGTTAGTTAGAAGTTTCTGTAAATTAGTTAAGTTGTTACTTGTTTTTAGCTACTGAACTGTGTATAAATACACTATGTATTCCTTTATTTTAAACAAATGAGAATTGAGTTCATTCATTTATCTTTGTATTACATCCTACAGTACTAAACTAATTTGCATGGTTATTATGGCACTTTGGTCAATTATTTATTTGATCAATAAAATGGTTGAATATCTTAGCAAAATATAAAATAGTTGAATAATTATTTGAATTTCCTTGTAGTATTCGGTAAACTATAGCATAAAAGAAGATAATGAATTTTGTAACATTCTATACATACTAATTAAAAGGACTCAATTTTCTTTTATAAATGTATGTCATATTTTGAAGCAAGCATTTTGTTTTTGTTTAGCAATTGTGTTTGTTTAGTGTTTACAGCGCATATATACTCTACCACTTAAAGCAGCATGTCCGTACATTGTGGTTGTAAGTCAAGGCTACGAACATGCCGAGACAACCTCGAGCCCTTCAAAGCCTCGCCAGTCGGGCCACCTCTTTTTCCCAAACTAAAATAATATTATTCTTCTGAGCAAATTCTTATGAAATAATAAAATATTAATACCCACATTCATTCTTGCCACCTGGGACCCACCCACCTAGTCTTTAAAGATTAGATACACCCACCGACGACGAGGTGGCGCGTGAAGTGAATAGTACTAATTGTGGTGATGGTGGTAAAGGAGCTTCGGGGATCGGGGATAATGAATCTTGTTACTGCACAAAGTAAACTACTGCAACATGATTGTGACACAGACTGCCTCATATAACTACAATCTCTTTCCTCACTTCTCGATTTTTGTACTAAATATAATATACAAATACTAATTACGAACTTCTTTTTCAATTTTCCCATCGAAAAAACAAAACAGAAATTTTGTAAATTTTTGAAAATATAGGTATAGTGTACGATACGGACAACAAAGTTTCTCCTATTCTAGTTCACTAGGTGGGTTTACAAAACTTTACAAATTCTTCTTCTTCTTCTTCTTATTATTATTACTACTTTATTATATGTCTAAATATTTCATGTTGTCATATTGTAACTCAAGTGTCAAGCCCAATTGTATGAGATACAAAACTTTAAACTTATTTTCCACACTGGAATAAGTTATTCGGTTTTTTTTTTTTTCAACATTTACAAATTCTTCTTCTTCTTCTTCTTATTATTATTACTACTTTATTATATGTCTAAATATTTTAAGTTGTGATATGGTAACCCAAGTGTCAAGCCCAATTGTATGAGATCCAAAGACTATTCAAAAAGAAACTGAAAATTACTTATGAAATTTTAAAAGTTATTTAGTTAAATATGATCTTTTTATTTTTGACCAATTTATATGTACTTTTTGTTTTTAAGTATTTTTTATAGTATTTAATAGGTCATATATAAATTAGGTTTTCAAAATTAATATTTTTTATTTTTTAGGCCGTTTTATTTGATGAAAAAACTAATTCTTTCATGAAGAAATTAATTTTTTAATAGAGAAACTAACTTCTTAATGAAAAAATCAGTTTCTTGATAAATTTTACTGTAATGGGTTGCTTCAAAACCGGGGTAATTTTAAGATGGGTGACCTCCTGAGAAGTTTGCGATCAGTTTTTTGGTGATTTTTCCTGTGACAGTGCTAATTCTAACGACTTTTTCAGTGTCGACAGTAACTCCGAAGACTTTTCCGACACCGACAGCTACTCCAGCGACTTTTTCAGCACCGACAGCAAACTTCAGTGACTTTTCCGGTACCAGTGACAACTCCGGCGATCATTGCAATTTCATTTGATTTATTTTTTTGAAAAAAAAAATATGAAAGAAATTTTAATATTTTTTATAGTAATATAAATAACATATGTTATATATGTTAAGTTTTTTATTTTAAATACTATATTTTTTTTCCTATAAAGTTTACTTAACATATTTATGTAAACTAAATTTCTTATTATTATACTTATGTAAATAACCCAAAGGAAATGGGCAGTTGGGAAAGCATGGAGGCCCAACCTAAGGAGAGCCAACTGAAAGAAGAAGCAAGACATATTAGCTATAACCCTTCAGTAGAGGAGATCTAGTATAGCAAGGAAATAAGGAAAGAAAGAGAAATGCTAAAGGGCACCACTGGTGCCTAGCACCCTCCTACGTGTCAATATCGCTATTGGTGCAATTAAGTATCGGGTCCCATATAGTTTAATATAATAATTTTTATAGAGTATCGCTAGCCAATTGCAAGTCGACACATTTAGAAGGTGCTAGGCACCACTGGTGCCCAATAGCAATGCTCGGAAAGAAAATGCTAGACCAAAGAAAGAGAGTAACAAACCTTAATGGCAAAAAATTAGTAATGAGACTTGGTCGTTAGGAAAAAAGAATGCTATCTTTTTTCTATTAGATTTGGGATTTTATTTTTCTTACCAATATAAGGTAAAATATAATAATTGAAAAGATTATTGATGAATAAAAATTACAACTAGTATGCTTAGGAGATTGACTTTGTCTCGAAGAAGGCTTGTTCTAACACTGGTGCTTACATTTTTTTCGTCCCTTTCAGGATGAAGAGTGAAGACATTGTGCAATTGTTTAGAGAATAGAGCAAGGAGCTCGAGCAAAAATGAGAACAAAGGGATTTATCACAAAAGGAGGAACTCAAAGATATATTGGATGAGTGTCTTTCTCACCTATCACCTCCGCCGTCGCCTGACCGTGGTGGTGAGAATAGTGCAGCTAGCATCATTGCAAACCATAGACTCGATCCACCTCTTATATGGATAATGACTATCGTGATGTTATTTCAATCCTCAAGACGTTACAAGTTAAGGTTCCCTATTTTGATGGATCTGAGGTGGAGGATTGGATTTACAAGATTAATAATTTTTTTGATCTTCAAGATGCATCTTATTTTTTGGTAGCCCATCACATTAGTTAGCGTGCTTGACCTGGGGTAATTTCAAGATGGGTGACCTCCTGCGAAGTTTATCCAAGAAGCGTGCGAGTGAGGACAAAGCATGTTAGAAATACTCGTGTTGGTTTGTAGGGTCAGTCGTCAATCCAGGTAGCAACTAGAGTGGCGTACTCGTGTATAAGAGCCATCATTCAGTGGGTGTAAAGACCCAATGGAGGCTTAAAGCCAGAACGTTACAAAATAATATCAAAGCCTTGATCCAACACGAAATGTGGTTGATGAGGACGTCAGACCCCGTAAGGGGGGTGATTGTGATAGACAGTAGTCTTATGATCTGTAAGGTGAAATACCGAGTAAGCTATGCAATCCCACATCGCTTGGGGAAGGTTAAATGTGATGATTTGGAGACTTTGTAGGTATGGGACTACACAGTTGAAGAGGCTTAAATAGGTTGATCGGTACTACCTATATTAACAAAGTGCATCTTGTTTTCTGGTAACCCATCACAAAAGAACTCTAAAAGTTAAGCATGATTGACCTGGAGTAATTTCAGGATGGGTGACCTCCTGAGAAGTTTTCACAGGAAGTGTGCAAGTGAGGACAAAGCACACTAGAAATACTCATGTTAGTTTGTAGGGTCATTCTTTGTTTAAAAAGCACCCAAGAGTGACGTACTCGTGTATAAGAGTCATTACTCCGTGGGAGAAGACCTAATAGAGGCTTAAAGCGGGGACGTTACACTACATAACCCTAATATTCCAAATGTCTAATAATCTTGTCTCACCAAATAAAAGGTTCTAAACCAAACTCATGTGATTTTAATGGCCAAATTGTCGCATTTCCACTTGTTTCGAGCATAAAACATAGAAATATCAAAATTCATGTTTATCATATATAATATACCTTGAATTTAATAAAATCTTAGAAATTATAATTCAAATGTATATTTCTTGAAAATAGGACCCACATCATATAATATAATTAATTTATTAAGGCTAATTATCTACTAGTCTATATTTTAAGTATGCAGTCATTACAGAAGATGCCTTCTAGAAATTGAAGGAACAATTAACTAAAGCTCCAATTTTGTCCAAGCTAATTGAGGGATAACTATTATTTGTACTTGGCAGTGTTTGATCATGAATAAGTGTAACCCCAGTGCAAGAAAAAGGAAGGGTACAACTTCCAGTGTATTATGTGAGCAAGAGATTACTGGGCGGGGAGTCTAGATATCCTATGATTGTGAAAATTTCCTACTGCTTGCTAATTGCCCCACAGAAACTACGACCATACTTTCAGGCCTATGCCATAAAGGTACCAACGAATCACCCTTTTCGTCAAGTTTTACAAAATCTCAAGTCATCCAAAAAAATCTTAAAATGGGCAATGGAGCTCAGCCAGTTTGACATTCACTATCAATCAAGAGTATCAATTAAAGGTCAAGCGTTAGCAGACTTCATTATAGAATGCACATGAATAAATGACAATCCTAAAGAACCCATCCCAAAACTAGAACTCTGGAAGGTTTATGTAGATGGAGCTTCGAATGAGAAGGGTTCAGGAGCAGGAATCATTCTATTATCTTTGTAGAAACATCAACTTCCAAGTGCCTTCCAGTTTGAGTTCACTATATCAAACAATGAGGTTGAAAATGAAGTACTGATTGCAGTTTTGTAATTGACCAAAGAAGTTGGAGCCTAGAATATTGAGCTTTATAGTGATTCACAACTAGTGGTAAGCCAAAATTTTGGAGAATAACAAACAGAGGGAGAAAAGATAGTTGGTTACGTAACAAAGTATCGAGAGTTGCTATAGAATTTCAAAACATATTACGTCAAGTAAATCCCTAGGGATCAAAATTCCTTCGTAGATATGCTAGCAAAGTTAGCAAAAGATCTAGAAATTGATAAATATGGACTAGCTCCAATCGCCCATTTATCCGTTCTAAGCACAGAGGCCCTTGGGGTAAATATTATTGATCATTCAACTTTCTGGATGGGCTTTATTTACAAATTCTTAGAATACATAGAATTTTAAGATGAAAGAGCAGCCTCTAGGATGATTCGGTATTAAGCTTCGAGATACGTGCTCCTGGATGGAAATTTATAAGAAAGAGAGCTATCAATGCCATATCTGAAGAGGATAGCTAGAACTGAGATAAGTGATGCTATCCATGAGATACATGACATATTTGTTGAGAATATTTTACTAGGATCTAAATTTACTTACAAGTATGTTGAATTAACATCCTCAATATGAATTCTCTAAAATAATAAAATAAACACATAAGGGTTTAAGAAAACCTTACATTGGTTGTAGCGGAATAATATGACTTCTTCCGTTCAAGATCTCTAGCCCTTGATTCCTTTATGTAGCAGAGCATTATCAAGATCTGAACCTGGATCTCTTTCTCTCCTTCGGGTTTAATTACCACCGTCTTAGTCACTATGATTGAGTACTTGACTTGCTCTGTGTGGGCATGGCTCTCATTCACTCAAGGCCTAAAATAGGAAGAACAATGAAGGAGGTGAAATCTTTATAGAAGGAACTCTCTCATCTAGGTTTGGTTGAATAGTTAAGTTGACAAAAGTTGGATGAGTGAGAGTATCATATTTCTTTTATAGTGACTCAACTAGGGTTTAGGGTTGAATTATATGGATTAAAAAAAGAATAAAATATTGGGCAAAAAATACCTCTTGGTCGTACACAATAAGTGGACCAATCTCTAGTTATAATTTTGCCACTTTTTTCAACCACTTATTTTTCTTTTCAATAATACCATATTTTCTAATTCAATTCAATAAATGCCAAAACTATTTATTTAATAATTATAATTAGTTACAAAATAAAATTGCCATTTATATAATTTATTAATTAGACCATACAAAGTCTCTTTATTAACAAATTGACCCCAAAACCTCTTTTCTTCACAATTAAGCACTTGCTTAGTGAAAATTCATAAATAAGACATAGTCTAATTTTAGAATTATAATTGATTAACTAAAATCAATTGATTGAGTCTGTAAGCAGTATTATCTCAACTAGTGAGGGGACCATGGGCCTATACAACCGAGCTTCCAATAAGCAGATCTAGAATTTACCACGTAAATTTCGTAACTTATTAATTTCTCATTGAACCACTATAGAACTTGGAATTGAATACACTCTCAGTTATATAGAACGCTCTATATGTACCACGATATAGATACGTTATGATTATCCATTGTTAAAATCATAATAGTCAAGGATCCTCTATAGATGATCTACACTGAATAGGGACGAATTTACCGTTCTACCCTTCAGTGTATTTTATCCTTAAAACACTTAGCTACCTATAAATGATGTTCCAGTAAACTAATATAATAACTAAAATGAGATCTCAATCATTTATCTCTATTCAGCCAAGCTTTAAGGAAATCATCGTTTCACTTCTATGTCCAGATAGAAGCTATAGATTCCATATCTATGTTTAGTGCTCCCACTCAATTGTATTATCATGTTCCCAAAATGTACGTATCACCCAGACCAAAAGGTAAGCTTAACTAACAAATCAAAGAATACAAATAACACTCTTGAGATCGAACCTAACCATGTCAGGATTTAGATCCGTAGACCTAAGATCAACCATTGATATTGACTTAGAAAGACATAACGGTAAGTTTATGATATCTTATCTATTATCTATATTGGTCCCTTCCAATGTGTACTCCATACATCCGATACTAGTAAACTTTGCCAATACCTTGGAAAAGACATAACACTTATCCAAGGTGTAAGTTACCTATCGCAGATTATCATGCCAGTCTAAATCCAGTGAACTGACAAATTAGGGAATTAAACTTTTGAACATATAATCATGATTATATTCCACTGTGCTGACGACACTATAATCATGAACAAATACATATGTTCTGGACTTAATAGAATTTATACATTAAATAATCATGAAATAAATCATGTGAACCATGCAACATAAAACGATTTCTGATCTTTATTAATTAGTAAATCTGATTATATTGAAATGAGTTTTATTTAGGGCACAAAACCCAACAAACTCCCACTTGCACTAATATAAAACAAAAAGTGCATTTCAATTAATCTCTACGCCTTGATATCCAGATTAAGTGTAGTATGTAGTATTCTCTCCGTAATAGAATCTGACATGCTGTATTCAATACAAGCTATCCTCCACCATTACATCTTCTTAATCACAAAATCCTTGATATTGTGAAATTCCTCTCTATATGTCTACTTCTCTAGGGATATTGGATTCTTTACTTTTTGGCAACTACTTCTGTGTTAGTCAGGAAGTAACACTAGTAGTTAATAAATATTAGTACAATGCCAAAAATGTATAGAACTTTCCATAGACTGAATAAGTATCTTTCCTGAAACTTTAACATTCAGTCTCTCTGGTAGACTTAGAGACTTCAGATAGGTTTTTACACTTCTCCAAAATCACTACTCCACCCCGTGAGTAATCACCATCTCATCAGCAGACTTCTAGCACTAAGGCAAGTCTAGAAACCTGGTTTGGTGTAGTCTAAGAATATTAAATACCACCCTTATCGACTAACGTATAGTTCTTCTTCTGGATCTTAAGATTTACTTGATTTTTCCTGGATTAATCTGATGCTTACTCATTACTCCCATTCAACAGTAGGTGTCTGGTCTAATGCATAACAAAGCATATCTGAAACCTCTCACTGTTGATTCTAAGGAATTCTTTCTTTGGCTTTATCTTTTCTGGAATAGTTGAAATTTTTCTTAGATAAATAAAATCTATGCCTAGAAGTCGAGAAACTTCTATAGATTGCCATTGGAAAAAAGCTCCAGCATCTTACTAAAGTAAGTTGCTAGCACTAAAGTAATTAATTAACCAGGTATACAAGAAGCCATAGGTTTAGATAAACTCAAACCTATAATACTAGGAATAGGAAGCGTTGTTAAGTCCATTGAATAGACTTATTTTCAAAAATTTCCTTTCTTGTCCTTGTAATAGAAAACTTTTGGTTGTTCCATATGAATGGTTTTAACCATAGTTCTCTTGGCTTTACTTCTTAGTTCCTTATTCTGACAATCCATTACTTATTTAAACTAACAATGGATTTTCATCGCAAGTGTCTTCCAAATCATAGCAGGGTGAGTTCCTTGAAACTCTCCCACTATGACAAGGTACTGTGACTTTTTGTCTAAGAACATAAGTGGGATTGTCCTCATCGGTTGTGTCAACACAACAGATGTAGTGGGATCATCTTATATAGAATAAGATGATAGAACACTTAGGAATCAAGAAAAAAAAAATCTCCTCTTCTTTGCTACTTTGTTTTTAGACTTAGTCACTTTCTTAGAAAAGTAGTACTTGTTGAAACAAACACTTTCTTATCTAATGACAATGGGATGGTCCACTTCTAATCACTTAGAATAGCTATCAAACATGCAAATCTTGGTTAACAGTTCTAGATTTTCTTAATATCATGATTAGGTCATCCATGAATCTAGTAATGGTTTACACTAAGTACACAACCATTTCATCATTCTAAAATTTTCCTATCACTAGGGTATTTCCCTAGAAGGACTTAGGCAACTGCTAGTAATTAATCATAGACCTTATACTTTCATTAATATGCAAATTGAATTTTTGGGAAGGTAAGTTTGGATACAGTTCAAAAAATCAACTTAATGATCTTTGAACTGCATATCTACCAAATATTTCTCCACCCCTATCAGTTCGCAAGATCTTTAACCACTTACCTTAATGTTTTCAACATTGCTAGAAATTCATGAAATTTCTTAGCACAAGGTAAAATCTAGAGTGATTGTTTTAAGAATTTAACGATAATTCATATCCACCCCTGAATGTACATCCATATTCGAATATAGATGATCTTACTTTCAAGTGGATATAAGCATATTGACTCTTTACAGAGAATAGTCTTGTCAAAACCACTATGAACAAGATACAAATACCATAGATTTATAAAATATGTGGTTGTGGTCTTTCGATGACTTAAGACTAGTTACATCAAAGAGTTCTTAGAATAGTCCAAGTGGATCCTGATCACAGAATACTAAACTCATATTCCATACATTAACATACAGTTTGAATCCATTGATAGAAAATGGATATTAATAACTTGTGAAAGTTATTGTATTGTATTCTTGAAAGTGAAATAAAAATTTCTATTTGAAATCTAAAATTTAAAGTCAAAGACTAAGTCTGTCCAAGAAGATCATACATCCAGACTAAGTCTGTCCAAGAAGATCATCTGGAAAGGATATTTTTCACCACCTATGAAGAAGGATTGAATTGATTATGTCCAAAAATATGAACAGTGTCATGTTAGGTTTTATGCCCTAAATAAAACTCTATATTAATGTAATCTTTTATATTCATTTATCAATCAAGAAATAGATTTATTTCATTACTTATTTAATGTGTTATTTGGTTCATGTGATCACTTATTTGATTTATAAATTCATCCAAATTCTATCACATTGATATTCTTATTTATTGTAACGCCCTAAGTAATTAGGCACGTTACCCAATATACTTAAGAAACCCTAATCCCCCAAACGGGATTACTAATAAAATTAGCGCAGAAATTAAACTTTAATAACAAACAGAATGAAAATAAACTTGTAATAATTTAAACTTTATAAACTAAAAGTTACAAAAGTCGGGATCCCAAAAATATTTACAAAGCACTATTACAAGTCCTTTTCCATTGGCTGACCTAAGCGGCAAAACAAAGTCACAAAATACATCACTGGTAGACCCCAACTCGCTTAGTCTAGTGTGGCCCGAACATGTACATTCGTCGTTCAGCTCCCATACTCATGGATGATCAGAAACAACTTTACCCTTTCCTGGACAGTAGAGCACCCGTGAGCCAAGCCCAACAAGACAGTATAAAATATCAATTATATGTTAATCACACTACATAAACAGTAATGCCATTCTCTTATGCCTGTATGATACAGACCTGCATGTTACACTCACATGCCTATTTATGTCTACGTAGCGTAGACCTACGTGTTGCGCTCACACATCTAAATACAATAAGGCCTTAGAACGGTTCCTCTCGGTTCTAGTTATTGAGTCCAACCTGGTTATGCCTTGAACACATAAACCCTAAATCTCAATATACTCATATACTCAACATGGCATAACATTTACACAACATATATCACTAGGGTAATAACCCTAAGCTATTAAACTGCTCATGTTAGGGTGATAACCCTAATCCCGGTTACTAGTTACTCACATATAACATTTCCCAATATAGGCGCCACCACGCATAAATCTACGTGATAACTACTATCTTACCTGATGTCCCTCAATAGCAGAGATTCTAAATCCCCAGGTGCTACTGACCAGGTGTCGGTAATCCTAGTCACAATACCAGGATTTTACACAACTAGGGTTAACCCCTAATTCCACATTCATAAAGTATATTCATGGAATTTAAATACAAATAATAATCACATAGAGCTCGGAACGAGCTTTCCAACGGTATATAGAACTCCCAAAACGGAGTTCGAATTACAAAGATATGAATTTTCAAAGTCCACACATGCATGAATCTGCGTAGAAACTCGAGGGCGGGCCGCGGCATGCAAAAGCCATGTCGCGGCACCTGGGACCAAATCTCAGGTCCTGAAAGGAGGCGGGCCGCGTCATGCTAAAGACCATGCCGCGGCACCTGGGTTCCAAACCCACAAAACCAGCAACCTAAACTCGAAAATCCACGCCATACCAAATTCACATATAACTCAAAGTTATTCACCATGAATTAGCAAGCTCAAAGATAAGGCATTAAAATACATATAACGTGCATCAAAACCCACAATAAAACTCACTAAATTTCATACTACAAATCCATGAAAATCAAAGCTCCAACTTGAGCATAACTCAACAAATTCTATTAACAAGAACTTGAATTCTCAAGCTAACCTCCACCCTAATATTTCCAGCAACATATAACAAACCAAACATGAAATCAAACCTAGAAAATACCCTAAAATCTCATTCCATGCTCAATAAACACATAACCCAAAAGATTCAAGTACAACATGCTCAAATCAACAAGAACTCACTATCATGCAACATATCATCTTCTTCAACCTATTCATGCTCTTTAACCATAAAATTAAGTAAGGGAAAATCAATTAAAAACTGAAATTACTACCTCAAATTATAGCAAGAACAATCCCTCAACTCCAAGCTCCAAAAGCTAACACCAAATCAAGCCAAATCCAAGGAACTTTCAAGAAATTCTTCAATTAGAGAATATGTTAAAGAGAGAGAGGGGTTCGGGTTTAGGGGGAGACAAAATAAGAAAATAATATTTTATTTCTTAAAAATTTTATTTCTTTTACTAAGTGTAAATAAAGGGTCTAAAAGACCATTTTGCCCCTAGGGCCAAAAATCATGAACACAAACACAAATGGGCATTTAAGTCATTCCATACTTATTTAAACTCAAATAAATCTCAGATTAATCATTATTAAATAAAATGCCAATATTTCAATCCAACTTGCATTTCGGGCCTGAACCCGGTTCGACCCGAAATACCCAGTTGTGACTATACCGCCCCAACCAGTCAGAACACACCTGAAAAAGACAACACATGCATACTATATAATAATATAGTCCTATAAGTACGTAAACACATTAAGGGCTCTTTTGGTACGCCGTACAAGGGTCGTATTATATTAAATAATAAATAACACTATGTTTGGATTAAACAATGTATTGTATTAATTATTACGACCAAATTTTTTAATACAATGTGTGTTGTATTATTTAATACATAAAAAATGGTTCGTATAAGCTTGATTATAATATTTACAAAGGATTTGGGGTCACACCAATCTCTGACCCGAACTCGGACCCGTACCCGGACCCAGACCCGGATCCGGACCCAGACTCAGACTCGGACCCAGACCTAGGACCTAGGCCGAACCTAGACCCCAAACCCGAACTCAGACTCGGACCTGAACCCGGACCCCAGATCCGAGACCCGGACCCAGACCTCAGACTCGGACCCGGACCCGCACCTGAACCCCGAACTCAGAGCCGAAGCCAAACTTGGACTCAGACCTGGACCTGGACCTGGACCCGAACCCGGACCCGGGACCCGAAACTGGACCTGGACCTGGACCCGGTGTTAGGTTTTATGCCCTAAATAAAACTTCATTTTAATGCAATCTATTTTATTCAATATCAATAAAGAAACAGAAGTATTTTTCATTCATTTGTATGTTTTGGTTCATCTTATCAATTTCTTGTCTATTTGATTTATAAATTCATCCAAACCCTTTTCACATACTTGATCCTGTTTATTGTGTTGTCAACACAGTGGAAAGTAAACATGACTATGTGAATAAAGATTCCTAGATTTATCAGAACATGGGGTTTTACTGATATGATAATCTACAACAGAGTTTACTTGCATTTGGAAAATTGCTATGTTCTTTCCAGAGCATTGGCTAAAGTAAAGCTTGGGTTGGGTGCATGGAGTATGCATCGGAAGGGACCGATATTGAACTTTGATATAGATTAATTAAACTTACCGTAAAATCTATTCAAGTCAATATTGCCTAGTTGATCCTAGATCTAATGATCTTAATCCTGATATGATTAGGTTCAATCTCAAGAGTGTTATTCGTGTTCTTTGATTTGTTAGTTAAGCCTACTTTTGGGTCAGGGTGATACGTACATTTTAATTGGGAACACGGTAGTGCAATTGAGTGGGAGCGCTAACATAAATATGGAATCTATAGCTTCTATCTAGCAAATAGAAAGTAAAGGATGATTTCCTTCGAGCTTGACCAAACGAAAATAAATGGTGGAGTACTCATTTCACTTAGCTGAAATATCATTTATACGGGGTTAAGTGTTTTAAGGATAAAATACATTGTAGGGTGTCACGGTAATCTAATCCCTTTACAGTGTAGATCATCTATATAGAGGATCATTGATCAAATTAGGATTATAACAATGGATAACTAATGATGTGTCTATATGGTGGAACATATAGAGCGTTCTATATACTGAGAGTGCAATTCTAAGTTTTATGCGTGGATTCAACGAAGAATTAATAAGTCAGTGAATTTAGGTTGTAAATTCTTGATCTGCTTATTGGAAGCTCGGATATATAGACCCATGGTCCCCCCACTAGTTGAGACAATATTACTTGTAAGACTCATTTAATTGGTTTTGATTAATCAATTATAATTCTCAAATTAGACTATGTCTATTTGTGAATTTTTCACTAAGCAAGGGCGAAATTGTAAAGAAAGAGTTTTTAGGGCATATTTTTTAATTAAGATACTTTGTATGGTCCAATTAATAAATATGATAAATGACAATATTATTTAATAATTATTTATAGTTATTAAATAGTTAGAATTGGCATTTAAATGGTTGAATTCGAAAATTGGCGTTTTTGAAAAAATGAGATGCAGAAATGATAAAACAGCAAAATTACAAAAGTGAGGCCCAAATCCACTAGCCAAGGCCGGCCACCTTTGTAGGGTTTATCATTTAATATTTTCATTATTTTAATGCCAAATAATTCAAACCTAACCCTATGTGGCATGCTATAAATATATAGTGATGGCTTCAGGAAAAAGTGACTTTCACATCTTGTTTCCTTCAGAGAAAAACCTGAGCCTTTCACTCTAACCTAGCCGCCACCTTCTTCTCCTTCTTCTTCATTGTAAATTTCGAACCTCTTAGTGATAGAGTAGTTCCCACACACAATAAGTAGTACCTCAATCATAGTGAGGAAGATCGTGAAGAAAGACATTCAACAAGAAGGACATTCGGGCTCAGATCTTGATAATACTCTGCGACCAAAAGGATACAAGGGTTAGAGATCTGAGTGGAAGGAGACATATTATTCCGCTGCACCCAATGTAAGGTTTCTCATACTTTATGTGTGTTTAATTTATAATCGTCTTAGAAGTTTGGCGTACCAAATGAGCCCTAATTTCATTATTTTACCCTTCTCGGGTCAAAATTACTAAATTACCCCTGGCTTACCAACGAGATCTTAATATAGCATAAATCATATAAATTCTCATATACTAAATTATATAATAATATAATTTCTCAATGATACATAATTATCTAATTAGGGTTTTGCTAATCCATTTACATAATTTTAGGGTATTACAATTGTGTTGTCAACACAGTGGAAAGTAATCAAGATTGTGTGATTAATAGTATTC
Source organism: Cannabis sativa (assembly GCF_029168945.1). Classification (NCBI taxonomy): domain Eukaryota; kingdom Viridiplantae; phylum Streptophyta; class Magnoliopsida; order Rosales; family Cannabaceae; genus Cannabis; species Cannabis sativa. The sequence goes on along the minus strand of NW_026870037.1, from coordinate 2,700,894 downwards.
ATATGATTTATCAGTACACATAGTTTAACTGATAGGATAATCTACAATATAGTTTTCTTTCACCTTGGATAAGTGCTATGTCCTTTCCAGGGCATTGGTTAAAGCAAGCTTGGTTTGGATGTGTGGATTATACATCAGAATGGACCGATATTGAACTTGGGTAAGATATAATAAACTTACCGTAATTTTTATTCAATTCAATATCACCTAGTTAATCTTCAAATGATCTCAATCCTGAGATGGTTAGGTTCTAGATTAGTTGTATTATTTATATTATTCAATTTGTTTGTTAAAGTTGACCAATAGATCTTCTCGTGACATACAGATTAAGGACATGGTAGTTCAATTTAGTGGAGCGTTAATCATAAATACATAATATATAGCTTCTATATGTACATAGAAGTGAAATAATGATTTTCTTCGAGCTTGGCTTAATAGAGATAAATGGTTGAGTACTCATTTCAGTAATTATATTAGTTTACTGAAATATCATTTATAGGTAGCTAAGTGTTTTAAGGATAAAATACATTGAAGGGTGTGACAATAAATTCACTACAACATTTATTAGAAATAGGGGCGGACACATTACCGGCGGAGCATGTCCGCCCCTATTAATGGGCTTATTACCGGCGGAGTAGAACAAATTATTTTTTTTTTAATTAAAATGAACAATAGCGGCGGACAGTAATTATAATGACTGGCGGAATGTCTCGTCGGTAATGGGAAATGTGGTTTGTGCGGGAAAATTCTCGCTTTTTTTACTTTGAAAATAATTAGCGGCGGACTTTTACCAGCGGATTCCGCCGCTAATAGAACAATAATTTTCCTATTTATACTATTATCGGCAGGACCCACTAATACCGGCGGGTCTCCGCCGGTAATAATTTTATATGTATAAAAAAATCCTTCAAACCGATCACTTCGTCCTCTTCTTCTTCTCTCCTTCATCTTTCATCTTCTCACTCCATCTCTTTCTTTCTCCCCATCTCAACTCATGTATAAAAAAAAATTGTTGCAACAGAATGCAATTCTATAGACCCAAAACCTGAAAAGTTCATTTCTTTTACATTATATATTTATATATATGCGTGTGCGTGTGAAACAGTGAAAGAAGAGACCTTTGGGGTGGTGAGCAAAAGCAAGTTCTTGGAGAGTGGATATGGTTTGCAAAGAACAAACAGTCTTCAGTCGCTGAAGTCGAACCTGACGCTGCATCAGATCTAAAATTTTTACTGGTGTGGAAGTTCCGTCCAAGCTCCCCATACCAGCCAAAGCTCCAATAAAAATTTTCTTCAGGTATATATATTGATATATATAAAGATTAAATTTATATTTCATCATTTCTCAAATTGTAAACATTATCCCTAAATCTAGACCCACTAATCTCTAATGTATATCAAATCATCAAATCAACCATATTCATATCCCATCCAAATCAGACCGAATGTATATGTATATGTATTTTAGGTTAATGTATATGTATTTTATATTTATATATAATTTTAAAAATATATATATGCTTATATGTATATATTTTTGTTTATTTTTGGGGTTACGAGAATGGTGATGGTGATGGTAAGATTTGGGGTTTGGGTAAGGATTTGGTGTGTGAAGTCTAGGATTGGTATCATGTGGCCTTGGTATATATTCTAATTTTAGTGTAATTAAATTTTGTGTGTGGGTTGAAATTGTATTTCTATTTTGTGTAATATTTTTCTTCTTACAACTAAAATATATTTTTTTTTTACTTTTTTTCACTAATCCACTCTCTTTTTATCTTTATTATTTATTTATTTATCTTTACTTGGAAGATTTGTAGGACTTAGTGATCTCTATATTTTAATTTTGTTGAACTATTTTTTTTTAGTTAGTAAAAAAATTATCTTCTAAGAAATAGAAATCCATTATTTGGAGAGGTTGCAAAATTAGGTCAGTTATTTGCCATGAAATGCTTAGGTGTTACTCTTATAGTTTTGTTTCAGATCACTACAAGATTGAATTCTTTTTACTTGTGTCAAAGTTTAGATTGTCTAATAGTTATGATTAATTAAAAATGGACTGCATATTGATTTTTTATTATTTTGTAAATAATTTTACTGTATTGACTCAAACTAGTTAGACTATAAAATGTTATAATTTTATTTTATGGATTTTTCTCTAATGTATAACTATATATACTAATAGCATGCAAGTTAAGTTAGATAATAATAATATCATATATTTGGAAAGTGTTACTCAAAATAATAAGATTACATTTTATATTTATTTTTTGGTGTAACTAGTATAAATTAATTAAAATTAATTTTGTAGCTTAAGTTATAATGGAAGAGAGTAGTGGTTCAATCGATGTAAAGAAGAATAGTGATTCAATCGTTGTGAAGAAGAGAAAATGTCAATGCGGGACTGAATGCGTAGTAAGAAAAAATAAAAATAACGGCGAATTATTTTATGGTTGTCCGTTGTGGAAGGTAATTAATTTTTGTTGAATTTTTAAGAATTCAAGAACATATACTATATGATAAACTTTATTGATTATTTGCTATATGCAGAATAAAACTGACTAAGGCTGTAGATTTCAAGGACTTGTTGAAGATAAAAGGTCGACCGCTTTAAAATCATTTGATACCAAAGAAATAGATGGATTGTTGGCGGCAATAGATTCAATTGTGCAGTTATTGTTGGAGATGAACATTGTTTTTAATAAAATAGCTGATTTGTTGTCGAAGATGAATATTATGTTTGCTAAAATGTTACAATGTATAATTATTTATTTTGTTATATATTTGTTATTTAAATGTTTGTATATGTGAAAGTTCAATAATAAATATTTTTATGTAGTACTGAGTATTATTGATCAGTAAATATAATTTAAATTATAGTAATATTTTTAAATTTAATTTTAATTTTTATCAATATTAACATGTAATGAAAAAAAAAAAGCATTACAGGCGGATTGGTCCGCCGCTACTAATAATGTCAGTTTATGTGTCTGACACTATTATTAGCACTGGAAGTGTCAGTCCGCTGCTAACACCCATTTTTAGCGACCAAGCATTACTGGCGGATTATTATCGGCGGACCCCGCCGCTATTAACTTTTACCAGCGGACTTGGAGATTATTACCAGCAGAATCCTCCGCCTCTAATAACCATAAATGTTGTAGTGATTTGTCCCTACTTGTTAATTCCATTTTTGGCATATTTAATTGACAAAAATATTTTATTATTCTTTGTATATTTCGGCTGGCATTTATTGATATGGTTTCCATATTTGTGTAAATCTAAACTTGGAAGGAAAGTTGACTAGCTTTCCTATTTATGGAAATTGAGGTAAATATGGTAAGTTTTGATTACACATTGATTCTTTGCTAACCAGCTGTTATTCTGATCTTGTGTTGAGTTTCCCATTTTCTAAGATCAGGTTTCTTGAAGAGAAAACCGGAGCTAAACTTTCCTTTTCTATAAAAGGAAAGTTGTAGTTATTGCCCACGATTCTGTAGGTACAGAAACGGAAATTCCTGGACTGATTGAAGAATTATTTTAGGGAAGTTTCTAGTGGGTTGAGGTCTTGTTCAGACCGAATGTAAGCTGTCTATGAGATGTATATTCATTATAAATACATCCTATAGCTGCTAGGTTTTGTATCTCTTTCACACACTTAGAATTATATTCATATCTTAAGGAAAGAGTGTCTTTGTTATGTTAACTCTTTTATTCACTTTCATATCATAAGAAAAGAGTGTCTTTGTTTTGTAGAGAAGAGTTGTTCTACTCTTACTCTGTTTATTTGTTGTTTGTATTGTCTTGAGTCTGTATTCAAGTCTACAACGAAGAAGAACATCAGTGCACCTTCGGGAGAAGGGTATTTACAAGCTTTCGGGAGATTGCTTTTGAAGTCTTGCATCGGGAGGATACAAGCACACAACCTTCGGGAGATGGTTGTATAGGCTTTCGGGAGATAGCCTTTAAGCCTTGAATCGGGAGGATTCAAGCACTCTTCAAGGTGATCGAAGGGAGTTCGAGGTCTTGGAGTTTTATCAAGATTCGGTTAGTAGGTGGAATACATCAAGCTTGCGGCATACAATAAGAGGGAGTCTATTTATGCATAAGTCAATTACTTTGTATTTTTGATACCGATCTAATGAATCTTATCTCTGGGCGTGGCCCCGTGGACTAGTAACAATCTGAAAGGATTGTTGAAACCACGTACAAAAATCTTGTGTGTTTTTACTTTTATGCACTGTTTGTTTTTACGGGTTTTCTCACGGAGTTACAGAGTTGCATTCTGTAACTACAGAAAACTGTTTTCAGTACCAGTTTTATTATTCCGCATTTAATTAAATAATCAAACTGGGAATATTAAAATACGGAATTTCAATTGGTATCAGAGCAAGTCACTAAATTCTTAGTGAGATCTTGAGGTTATTCCGTTTAACTTGTTTTGTGTGAGATGTCTTTGTTTGCAGAAGCTCTATCTCTAGACCTCCTCTATTAAATGAGTCGAATTATCCTTATTGGAAGGTCAGGATGAGAGCATTCATCAAATCGCAAGATGCGAAGGCATGGAGAGCTATTCTTACAGGTTGGTCTCAACCTACTGAAAATGATGAAAAAGGTAATATTCAGGTAAAATCTGAACTCAGTTGGACCACTGAAGATGAAAAACTGTCTGGTTATAATAATAAGGCTTTACATGCTATTTTTAATGGTGTTGGTGAAGGCTTTATTAAATTAATCTCATCTTGTGAATCTGCAAAAGAAGCATGGGAAATCCTTCAAATTCAATTTGAAGGTACTGCTGATGTAAAGAGATCACTATTTACCATGCTACAAACTAGATTTGATGAATTGAGAATGTCAGATACTGAAACTTTAAATGATTTCTATGAAAGATTGTCTGATATTTCTAATGAGTTTTTTGCCTTGGGAGAAAAACTAGATGAATTTGTTTTGGTTCGAAAAATTGTTCGAGTTCTTCCTGACAGGTTTGATACAAAATTGCTTGCAATGGAAGAGGCAAAAGATTTTGGCAAAATGAAGGTTGAGGAACTCATGGGATCTTTAAGAACCTTTGAGTTGAATCAACAAATCAAGAAAAAGAGTAAGCAAAATCTCTCGAATGAGAAAAGCAAAGGTATTGCCTTTAATGCTTCTGAAAATATTGTTTCTGATGATGAAAATGATGATGAAATGGTTCTATTGGCAAAAAATTTCCAAAAATTCATGAAATCTGCTGGAAATAAAAAGTTCTTTTCAAAGAACCTAAAAAGTAACATTTCTGGTAATACTCCCTCTAAACCTTTTTCATCTAACAATAAAAAAGGTATTAAATGCAGAGAATGTGAAGGTTTTGGTCACACTCAATCCGAATGTGCTAATACCTTAATGAAAAATAAAAAGGGATTGAATGTTACTTGGAGTGATGATTCTGAGAGTAGTGAGGATGAAAAAGAAAAAGTTGTCCTAACTAGTGTTTTGTCAAGAAATTTGCAGGAAAAAGGAAAAAGCATTTGCTTGAACAATATCCTGATCAATGACAACAAGGAAGAATCCAGATCCGAATCAGATGAGTCAGAAATTGATGAGGATTCCATGGTTGAATCCTACAAGGTAATGTTTGGTAAGTGGTTGGAAACTTGTGCTGAAAATCGCTCCCTGGTTAAAGATAATAAAATTTTGTGTAACAACATTAATGAGTTGGAAGATAAACTCAAATGTTGTGAATCTGAATTGTCTTTAAAAGAGTCGAAAATTATTTCTTTAACCAAGGAAATTGATAACATTAAAAAGAATGTTAAAATGCTAAATCCAAGTTCCACCATATTTGAAAAAATTCAAAAATCTGGCCAAACCAATCATGCTGGGCTGGGTTATGTTTCAAATCAACCTGTTTCTGATACCACTAATAGTTTTGTTTCTGGAAGAACTGTTTCTACCTCGCAGGTTTCTGTCTCTACAGCAAAGCACTCTGTTGTTACAGAAAAGAAGCAGCACGGTAAGTTTGACAATATCAAAGGGAAAGAAAGACGTTTCATTCCTATTTGCCATTTTTGTGGAGTAAAAGGTCACATTCGACCTAAATGCATAACCATGCATAACATGTTTAAATCTAATTACATTGGAAATAAACATGTTTTACAAAAACAAAAATGGGTTGTCAAAAACAAATGCTTGGTAGGTTCTACTTGTTTTAAAACTGTTGCTTCTAACATGTGGTATTTTGATAGTGGTTGTTCTAGACACATGACAGGTGAAAAAGAATTTCTTGTGAACATAAGGCCAATGCAATGTGGAGAAGTTACATTTGGTAACGGTCTTACTGGTAAAGTCATAGGAATGGGAACTCTCAAGTACGAAGGGCTTCCTAAACTAAAGAATGTCATGTTGGTTGAAGGACTAAAAGCTAATCTACTTAGCATTAGTCAAATTTGTGATCAGGGTTATACTGTGAGCTTTGATAGCAATCATTGCTATGTATATAATATTCTTGATGAAATTGTGTTACAAGGGCTGCGATCTAGTGATAATTGTTATACACTCACTACGCATGCCACTTGTCATTCTGTCATTGAAAATGTTACTGACCTATGGCATGAAAAATTTGGTCACATTCACTTTAAAAATCTGAAAAAATTATCTGTTTCAGGGATTGTTCGAGGATTACCTAAATTAGGTAAAGAGTCATTGGGAAAATGTGGACCATGCCAGTTAGGTAAGCAACTGAAAATTTCTCACAAGAGTGTCCCGGATGTGAATACTTCTAGAGTTCTCGAACTCTTGCACATGGACTTAATGGGTCCAATCCAGGTGGAAAGCTTAAATGGTAAAAGGTATATTTTTGTTTGTGTTGATGATTTTTCTCGATTCTCATGGGTGGATTTTTTGAGAGAAAAATCTGATACTTTTGAAGCTTTCCAATCTCTGTGTTTGAAATTACGAGTTGAAAAAGATTGTAACATTGGCAAAATTGTTAGGATTAGGAGTGATCATGGTAAGGAATTTGAAAATACCGTATATGATGAATTTTGTAAAGCTAACGGTATTTCTCATGAATTTTCTGCTCCTAAAACTCCTCAACAAAATGGAGTGGTTGAAAGAAAGAATCGTACTCTAACAGAAATGGCTAGAGTAATGTTGAATAGCAAGAAGCTCACAAAGCGCCTTTGGGCCGAAGCCATTAACACTGCTTGCTATACCATCAACAGAGTATTCTTGCGTCCAGGTACTCACAAAACACCATATGAAATCTGGAAAGGTAAGAAACCAAATGTAAGTCACTTTCATGTGTTTGGATGTATGTGTTATATTTTACGAGATCGTGATTACATTGGTAAATTTGATTCTAAAAGTGATGAAGGTGTTTTCATAGGATATTCCACAAATAGTAGGGCATATCGTGTGTATAACATGAGAACCCAAACTGTTATGGAATCTGCTAATGTTGTTGTTGATGATCTAAAAGATTTTTCTGAGTTTTCCACAGAAGAACAGATTGAAGATTTGCTTGAAAAGCCTGCTGCTGAGGAAAAGGAACCTGACGAAGCTTCAGAAGCAGTCGTCGAGGCTACTGTGCAGGAATCTGTTGCTACAGAAAATCCAACAACAAAAGAATCCGAGTATCCTTTAAATTCAATCACTGATCCAATACAGAGGGAACCATCCTCCAGGGTTAAAAAGAATCATCCTTCAGATCTCATTCTCGGAAACTTGGATGAGAGCATGGTTACAAGAAGAAAATATGCCAATATAATTCAATTTTTATGTTTTATTTCTTCTTTAGAACCTAAATCTGTAAAAGAAGCTTTAATGGATGAAGATTGGTTTTTAGCTATGCAGGATGAGCTTCATCAGTTTGTTCGAAACAAAGTCTGGAAAATGATTCCAAGACCACCGTTTGTGAACATCATTGGAACCAAATGGATCTTCAAAAATAAGAGTGATGAGTTTGGCACTATCATTCGAAACAAGGCAAGGTTGGTTGCCCAAGGATACACTCAAGTTGAGGGTGTTGATTTTGATGAAACATTTGCTCCAGTAGCTAGACTGGAATCGATCAGGTTACTTCTTTCCATAGCTTGCATTCTTGGTATTAAATTGTATCAAATGGATGTCAAATCCGCTTTTTTGAATGGGCTGTTAAAAGAAGAGGTGTATGTGGAACAACCTAAAGGGTTTGAGGATCCACATTTTCCTGATCATGTTTATAAGTTAGACAAGGCTTTGTATGGTCTAAAACAAGCACCACGTGCTTGGTATGAGCGTCTAACTGAATTCTTGCTTTCTCATGATTACAAGAGAGGAAATGTTGATAAAACACTTTTCATCAAAAACATTAATTCTGATGTGATTGTTGCTCAAATATATGTTGATGATATTGTGTTTGGCTCTACCTCTAACTCTGAAGTGCAGGTTTTTGTTTCCCAAATGCAAAAGGAGTTCGAAATGAGTATGGTAGGTGAACTTACTTATTTTCTCGGTCTTCAAGTGAAGCAATCAGATGAGGGAACTTTTTTCACTCAAAGCAAGTATGCAAAGAACTTGGTGAAAATGTTTGGTCTTGAGAAAGCCAAACATACCAACACTCCCATGAGCACAACTTTGAAATTAAGCAAAGATGAACAAGGAGTAAAGGTAGATCAAATTTTGTATCGAAGTATGATAGGTAGTTTGCTTTATCTTACTGCTAGTCGTCCTGACATTTGTTATAGTGTTGGTGTTTGTGCACGTTATCAGGCAAATCCCATGGAATCCCATCTTTCTGCTGTGAAAAGAATCATTCGCTATGTAAATAGCACTATTGATTTTGGGATTTGGTTTTCAAAAGACACTAATTCTAACCTTGTTTGCTTTAGTGATGCTGATTGGGCAGGTAATGCAGATGATAGAAAAAGTACTAGTGGTGGATGTTTCTATCTTGGAAATAATCTGGTTTCATGGCATAGCAAGAAGCAAAACTCAATCTCTCTGTCCACAGCAGAGGCTGAGTACATTGCTGCGGGTAGTTGTTGTACCCAATTGTTATGGATGAAACAAATGATGGCAGATTATGGGTTTGATTTGAAAACTTTAACCATCTTTTGTGATAACACTAGTGCTATAAACATTTCTAAGAATCCTGTTCAACACTCTCGCACCAAGCACATAGACATTCGTCATCACTTTATTAGAGAGCTTGTGGAAAATAAAATTCTTGTCTTAGAATATGTTGAAACTAGCAAACAAATTGCAGATATTTTTACTAAAGCTCTTGACTCGGTCCGATTTATTTCTCTAAGGAAATCCTTAGGGGTTTGTACTGTTTAATGCTTTTATTCTTTCATAATCCTTGATATTTGAGTTGTCTTAGAGTTCATTATGTCTTGTCTTTGTCCTAGAAGAAAATTTCAACCTTATAAGAATTTCAGTCATTATTTTATTGCTAATGTTGTAATATTATGATGTCATACAGGTTTGTCAGGAAAATTGTTCACTCCTCACAGGAATATTCAGGTTTATCAAACAGTGTTATGTAAGCTACCATTTTCAAATAATGTTGTTCAAAAACTGTGTGTTCAAGCTCCATTGGATGAATAGAGCTACCTATCTCAATGTGTGAAAGCCATCTCTGAGTAAGTTGGAACTATGTAATTAGGAGTTATGTAGAAGATACGCTACCATTGAAAAGGGCTACCATTGAGGTAGTGTGACAGCGTCTCCTATGGGTACAATTTATCAGAAAAAGTCTTTTTGACAAATTGGGCAATGTTCCCTGCTTACACTTTCACACACTAATGCTTGACACGGTTTGTGGTAAAATTTGTTTATTCTCGAAAAAGGTGTTATAAAGCTATTACATACTATTTGATGTGCTTTAATATTCTTGGTGATGGAGTCAATTTTTCCTGTGAACCGGTATGATCTCATTCTATTACTTCATTAGTTTGATAAAATAATTTCTGATTATTCTTATGAGTTTGATTTTTTTCATCAGGGACAAAGACAAATGGACATTGTGAATTCTAGTTGCAAAAATATCAAGGTTATTTTATTTTTCTGTCTTTTAATTAAAAAAAAAAGAAAAAAAAGGGGGTTCGTGATCGAATTGTCAAGTGAGCTTTGTTAAAAATTTTTGTTATTTTTTTGTTATGTTTCATTATGTTCTTAGACACAATTTTTGCTCTTAAGTGGTGATTAGTGCTTTTTGTGTCTTGGTGTGTTCTCTTGTTCTTTATTTGCAATTTTTCTTTGGGGGGCATTTTTTGAAAAAATAAAAGAAAAAGGGGGGCATATTTTTTTCTTTTCGAATTCATTTTCGAATCCTTGTAAATATTTTTTCTTTTATTTTTTCATTTTATGGAAACATGTTTTAATTGTATTTATTTATTTAGAATGTTTCCTTTATTTGTGGAGATTTGGTCTTTTTGGTGTGTATAGGAAACTTGTAATTAAATAATTAACTATTTTTTGTTTCCTTTTTGGTGGCAATTTCGGTTTGGTAAGGGTTTTTAAATTCTTAGATTTTGTGGGGATTTTTGGTTTCCTTTTTCCATTTAAGGAAACATTGACCAAATTTTGAAAAACCTTTTTTGGTTTCCTTTTTTCCTCTCCCCACGTGGTGATTAAGGGTTTTCAAAGGAAAATGGCCAAAACTAAGAATGCCCAACCGTCCAAGAAGCCCTCTCGTGGCTCTGCCTCTGCTTCTCCGGTCACCCCGCCTGCGCCGCCTGCACCAGCAACCGGAGCTTCTGGTTCGTCTTCTGCTCCGACGAAGTCTGCCAAGAAATCGAAGACCCAAGCTCGAAAATCAGTGGCAAATTTCTCATCTCCTCTTGTTGGTGCCTCTCCTATTGTTTCTCCAACACCTGGGTTGGGTGATCATGATGAATCTCATTCATCCGATCACACATTGTCGAAGTCCTCTTCTTCGAATGGTGCTCCTAATGTCGACCAAACTTTGGTGACCTTGCCCACGGTGAGTTCTCGAACTAGGTCCAAGGTTTCCACTCCTAAAAAGCCTGAAGTGGTTAAACCTAAAATTGCATCCAAAGGGGAAAAGGTGGTTTCTTCATCTTCAAAAGGCAAAAATCTCAAGGAGAATCCCCCTTCGGTCTCTTCCTCGGATTCTGAACCAGAAGAAAGTGAGGAGGATCATGATTCAGAGGGCTTGTCCGATTCAAGTGAAGAATTTGTGCCCAAAGATCTTCTTGTTGTTGATGATTTTGGATCCGAGAGTGAAGAACCAGAAACTGAGCCTGTCACTACAGAATCTGTTCCAGTCCCTCCTGCTGTTCCAAAGAAGGACAAAGGAAAAAGGCCCATTGTCTCTACAAATCCTGTTCTTCCACAGAAAAGAAAGAGGCCCTCTGGTATTTCTCTTGATAACTTCAAGCCCCACTCTCATTATTTTTGTTATAATGATCATGCTAGAGATATGAAATTCTATGAGAATAGGAATTTTACTGTGGAGAAAAATTTTAATGTTATTGCTCATAAGCCTTTTGGAGTGTATAACATGTTGAAAGAAAGACAATGGGTAGATACCTTGATCGGTTTTGATGGGTATGTGGATAGAATTGTGAAGGAATTTTATGCTAACATCACTGATGAGTTTCTCGATGAGGACTCTTTCATGTTGGGCAAAGTTTTTGTCAGAGGACACTGGTATTCCTTTACTGTGAAGGATGTTGCTGAGGCTCTCAATTTGCCTATGGGAATTGAGCCAACTGATGTGGAGTTTGATCGTCAAAAGGTGTTCGGTTATCTCTCTGGTGATAATGAAATTGAACTCTCCGACACCATGCATATGTCTCAACTCACCTATCAACATGCTGCTCTCATGAGGTTTGCCCTATCCAATTGGTTTCCTTGCTCCAATCCGGTAAATGTTTCAAATGAACTTGCTTTCTTTTTGTATAAAGTTTCAATTGGTGCTAAAATTGATTTGGCTGACATGATTTGGGAGCAAATTGTCTCTCTTCGAAAGGGTAAGAAACCTAGGCTCAATCTCATTTTTCCTCACTTAATCTATAAAATTTTATCTGATCAAGAGGAATTGATTCTTGAGAATGAATCAATTGAGATGCCTGCGGTTGGAACCACTTTCAAAATTCCTGAGAAGCCTCCTCAAGGAAAAGCTGCTCAAAGAAAGGCTCGGTCTGCTTCCCCTGGTCTTACAAATGATCCTGCTGCTGGATCTGCTTCCACTTCTGCTCCTATAGAAATGGCAGAATTCAACTTGCGTTTGGGAAGAATGGAGACAAGTCAGGCCTTGCTTCTTAGGAAGATGGACAGCATCATGAAATACTTCCGACCCAATGATGATGAATAAGTGGTTCAATCTTTTATCTTTTGCTTTTTATTAATGTTTATTTGAACTTATGACTTTGTCCATGTTTGTTTTTGTTATCTTTGGCTCCTTGATAGACAAAAAGGGGGAGTAGTACTATTTTTTGGATTCATTGAACTCTTTGTTACAACTCTGGACCCTTGGTTTTAGGGGGAGTTGCTTGTTTGTGGTTTAACACTTTTCCATTTAAAAAGTTGTGTTCTTCGGTTTGCAAGCTTTTCCGTCCAAAAAAAGTTACTTGTTTTATGTGTTAGAGAGCTTTCATGCAGGGGAAGTATTTTCTATACTCTTGTATCTTTAAGAAGCTATTTGCTTTGGTTTCTAACACTTGATGCAGGTTTTCTCATAATAAAATGTTTTGTCAATCAAAGTGCCAAAGGGGGAGATTGTTAATTCCATTTTTGGCATATTTAATTGACAAAAATATTTTATTATTCTTTGTATATTTCGGCTGACATTTATTGATATGGTTTCCATATTTGTGTAAATCTAAACTTGGAAGGAAAGTTGACTAGCTTTCCTATTTATGGAAATTGAGGTAAATATGGTAAGTTTTGATTACACATTGATTCTTTGCTAACCAGCTGTTATTCTGATCTTGTGTTGAGTTTCCCATTTTCTAAGATCAAGTTTCTTGAAGAGAAAACCGGAGCTAAACTTTCCTTTTCTATAAAAGGAAAGTTGTAGTTACTGCCCACGATTCTGTAGGTACAGAAACGGAAATTCCTGGACTGATTGAAGAATTATTTTAGGGAAGTTTCTAGTGGGTTGAGGTCTTGTTCAGACCGAATGTAAGCTGTCTATGAGATGTATATTCATTATAAATACATCCTATAGCTGCTAGGTTTTGTATCTCTTTCACACACTTAGAATTATATTCATATCTTAAGGAAAGAGTGTCTTTGTTATGTTAACTCTTTTATTCACTTTCATATCATAAGAAAAGAGTGTCTTTGTTTTGTAGAGAAGAGTTGTTCTACTCTTACTCTGTTTATTTGTTGTTTGTATTGTCTTGAGTCTGTATTCAAGTCTACAACGAAGAAGAACATCAGTGCACCTTCGGGAGAAGGGTATTTACAAGCTTTTGGGAGATTGCTTTTGAAGTCTTGCATCGGGAGGATACAAGCACACAACCTTCGGGAGATGGTTGTATAGGCTTTCGGGAGATAGCCTTTAAGCCTTGAATCGGGAGGATTCAAGCACTCTTCAAGGTGATCGAAGGGAGTTCGAGCTCTTGGAGTTTTATCAAGATTCGGTTAGTAGGTGGAATACATCAAGCTTGCGGCATACAATAAAAGGGAGTCTATTTATGCATAAGTCAATTACTTTGTATTTTTGATACCGATCTAATGAATCTTATCTCTAGGCGTGGCCCCGTGGACTAGTAACAATCTGAAAGGATTGTTGAAACCACGTACAAAAATCTTGTGTGTTTTTACTTTTATGCACTGTTTGTTTTTCTGGGTTTCTCTGGAGTTACAGAGTTGCATTCTGTAACTACAGAAAACTGTTTTCAGTACCAGTTTTATTATTCCGCATTTAATTAATCATTTAATTAAATAATCAAACTGGGAATATTAAAATACGGAATTTCACTACTCAATGTAGATCATCTATAGAAGATCATTGATTACTAAGATTATGACAATGGATAAAACATATAGAGTACTCTATAATTAAGAGTGTAATTTCAAATCTATAGTGGTGCAAGGAGGAATTAGTAAGTTAGAGAATTTACTTGGTAAATTCTAGAGCTACTTATTGGAAGTTTGATTATATAGGCACATGGTTCCCATACTAGTTGAGATAATACTGCTTGCAAGACTCAGTTAATTTATTTTAATTAATCAATTATAATTCTAAAATTAGACTATGTCTTATGTATGAATTTTTACTAAGCAATGACTTAATTGTGAAGAAAAAATGTTTTAGGGTTCATTTATTAATTAAGAGACTTTGTGGAGTCTAATTAATAAATAATATAAATGACAATTTCATTTGATAATTAATTATAATTATTAAATAAATAGTTTTGGCATTTATAGGATTAAAATTAGAAAATATGGTATTTGTGAAATAAAAGATAAATGATTAGAAAAATAGCAAAATTATAATAGTGGCCCCATTTATGTGGTCGGCCACTTAGTCCTAATTTTACTATTATTTTATCATTTTTTCATTATATATAATTTAATCCTAACCTTAAGTAAGAATTTACAGTAAATAAGTTAAATTAAATTTAGGGATATTGGCGACTAAACCACCTGAACTTTACGGTTTGTAACACTTAACCACAAAAACTAAATTTTTGGCGGCTAAACTACCTAAACCTTGGTTCCGTTTTGCTCTGCACACCTCCGTCCAAAAATCACAGTTAAGTGCCACGGTGGATTGTCCACATGTACACACTTGTACAGGTGGCAAATTTTCAGTGGTCCACGTAATATTAATTTTAAAAAATAATTGTAAATATTTAAAAAAAAATTAAAAAAAAACAGAAAAAAAAAATAAAATATTTTTTTTACTTTTTTTTTTAAAAAAAATAATTAAATAATTATAAAAATAAATAAATTATTAAAAAAAAATTATTTTTTTTATTTTCTTTTCTTCTTTTTTTTCTCTTTTCTTTTTCTTTTCTTCTTCTTCTTCTTTACACAATCACACCAATTCTAAATTAGATGGAGCATTGATTTGTTTGATTTGGTGGGTTTTGATCTATGTTGTGATTGCTTGTAGATTTTTTTTCCTAATATTTATGGATACGTTTATATATGGTATTATTATATGCTGCATACTTGGTGATTATTCCATGAACTTGAATTAGTCCTTTATTTGGTTTCTAAGTTGTACTCATCATGGTAATCTCAGGTTTCAAAACGCTGAGTGATCAAAATTTAATAGCTAACCCCCCAAGTGCATATTTATTATGGCCAAATATTCCATATCTCAAACCCTTAAGTATGGTCATAAAAAGAGAACATGATGTTTTTTGGCTTGCAATAATGTTTTGGGGTGAACTTTCACCTGACTGTGTGGGTTGTTGTATGAATTAGGATGAATTCTTAATCTAAACGATCCATCCATTTGTATGGATTTCTTGGTAAATAGATAAATGGTTATTTTAATTTAGAATTGGTGTGATTGTGTAAAGAAGAAGAAGAAAAGAAAAAGGAAAGAGAAATTAAAAAGAAGAAAAAAAAAATAAAAAAATTATTTTTTTTATAATTTATTTATTTTTATAATTTTTTAATTATTTTTTTTTTCTGATTTTTTCATTTTTTTTAATATTTATAATTATTTTTAAAAATTAATGTGGACCATTGAAAATTTGCCACGTATACAACTGTAATTTTTGGACGGAGGTGTGCAGAGCACAACAGAACCAGGGATTAGGTAGTTTAGTCGCCTAAAATTGAGATAGTTTAGCCGTCAATATCCCTTAAATTTAATATATTACAAATTTACAATTAAAAGAGACTCTTTATACTGAGGTTGCATTTTGCTGGAAGACTTTTATGGGTGGATTTAGTTCTCCTACCAACGAAAAAGAAAACTAACTCCATCTCGGTGTCCGAATTTTATTATCTTGCCGAGAATAACACCTTTTGTCGATCTCATCGAGAAAAATACTTATATAGCTGAGGCTTTGCCGGCCCATTTTGCCAATGGAAGAAAGATGATTGTATATATATTATGAGAAAAAAGATAATTGTACACAAAATTCTTGATACAAACAATAAGCAGAGGTAGATCAGCAGGCACAAGATATATACCTTTCTACCAAAAACAATAAAACGATAGAAGAATTTGAAATACTGATCATTACAATATTTTTAATTGCAATTCTGATCATAAAATTATGAGTGGTTCTATCCATGCCCAAGCCGAGCAGCCTCACGAACCAACATACTTGTAAAATTATTCATTGTCCTTTCTAATCTTTTTAATCAAAAACCCTCCATGTGTACAGAATTTTACACGCACATCATAAATATTGGAAGAGATCAGAGGGGTCAAAGGAAGAAAAATAAAGACAAATTTACGTCAAAGTATGATTAATGTTTATACTACATATGTACTCCTAACAATTTAGTCTACTATATATGTACAAAATTCGACAAAATTAATTAACTGACAATTATAACGTAGTATATATCTATCTATATAATATGGTGTGTCTAACATTTCATTAGAGACAAAAACCATAAATGAAATTAAGTTCTTAATGAACAACAAATAAGGATACAAATTAATAAATATATACGCTATCATAACGTTTCCTTCTCTTTTACTTTCCATTCTAACCCTATAAATCTACATGGTGAAAACCTAATCTTATGCTCAGAGATGGTCTCAAGCTTAGGCGACCATAATTGTTCTTTTGATCCCACTAGCTGATCATAGTGCTTTTGAAGCTCCGGAGTGTTGCAAAGAAATCTACCATTATTGCATTGACTATCACAACCCGAACCCTCTTCCTTACCTCTCATAACCAATTTGGTTAAGAACTCTGGTGAAACCTTGATCAAAGCCCTTCCATTTGAGCCCTTTAAGTACTCGAACGGGGAGGTATTACCGCCAAAATTAATGGGACTTGTGGCCTTGTTATTGGGGCTCAGTGAGGAGCCGAAGGCGGCGAGGGAAGAGGCCGAGAGTACACCATTGGAAAAGCTGTCTATGGGAAGAACAAAGTATGTTTGGCCACATAGGAGCGGGTCTTGGATGCCTAAGGCCGGAACTGGGTGACCTATGAAGAATGAATCGGCATGGCAGACAATTCTGTCAGGGAACTCGAACATGATCTCACCTGCTATGTGTTTCTTTCCTTTGAGAATTCTCTTAGTGCCTTCCCAGAATATTAGTATCACTGCTGAGTTAGGGTTTGGGTTGAAGCAGCCTGGAGATATGATAATATTGCCCATGAGAGAGAGAAAGAGAAAGAGAGAGATATGTTGGTAATAAGAACGAGTAAAGGTATATGATTCAATATTGATTGAAAGAAGAGTAAAGAGGATAACATACATATACAAATGATTTTGAATGGAATTGACTTTCATAAAGTCTACGTTAATTAACCAGTTTTGAGTGGTCGGTGGTCAGCCATGCCGGCTCGTTGAACGTATCTCTTGCGTTTGGCTGTGTAATTAATTTACATGTGTTGTGTTTCTATATATATATATTAATTAACCAACTCTCTTAACCACTCCTTGGACTTAAATCTGATGTATATATGATCATGTCTTCCGTGAGGAATCGGAGGACGAAGATTCCACGATTATGTATAATATACATAAGGACCACATTATGTTAGGGACGACTTTTATTTTATATTTATATATATATTTTTTTATTTTAAAGTCAATGACATTATAAATTATATGGAGAATTTTATCAATACATATAGAGAGAAATTTGTGACTTTATAGTATACTAGTAAAAAATCACGTGCGAGGCACGTATACTAAATTTTATGTTAGGTATAATCTACTTTATTTAAAAGTGATACAATTACTAATTGAAAAAATATTATTAGTTATTAAGTGATTATTATTATGTAAATCTAAATAATATAATTTATAATGTTGACAATCAAAAGCAAATACTGAATGCAATATATTAGTATTTAAGAATGCTTGATAATTTAACTTTAATATGTTCTTAAGATAATTCAAAAATAAACGAAAAATTAATGCTCAAATACTAAAGCAAACACAGCTTAAATGTGTGTAAAATAAAAAAGAAAATTAAAAATTAATTTCTAAATTGTTGATAATTGAAGATAACATATGCCTAAAAGTTGTAGATAAGAAAAATAAAGATACTCTTAATGGGTGGATTTTAATCTTCCTTTGCTTCGACAGAGACAACAGTGTAATGTTTGTGTTTTGCACTTTTCATTCTAGCTGAGTCCGCATATAATTGGATTGTCCATTTTTTTGTGAATAAATTGTATATGACAATGTCGACAAAATGGCAGTATTCCTACAAATAGTTATTTATTTTCATTTAAGATGATAAGACATGGTGTAAATAATTAATTTAATTAAAAAATCTACTTATGAAAGGTAGGTAAAATTATTTTATTAATTTAAAACTACACCTCTGCAATATAATTCATTAATTTGGGCAGACTAATCTTAATTCTTAACACAGCTGAAAATATGTAACTCCAAACTTCTTATATCCTAGAACAAGAACAAGTTGAACAAAAACAAACTTCAGTTCTGAAAAAAAAAAAAAACAAAAAAAAACAAATATACCTCCCCAGAATGGTGGAACACCAAAGAGGAATGTACAATATAACACCAACACTCCAAATAAGCTTTAAGTTAATCACAAGAGTGCCTAATACTTAGTTTATCAAGCTCCAAATCCTGAAGAAAAACAAAAAAAGAAAAAAAAAAAGTCTTTTTTAGCTTGAAGATTCTCAAATGGGTTCAGAATAAAAAAATCGGCTCAATTGGGTTCAAAATTAAAAATCGGACTAATCGGACCAATCTATAACTCAAATATAAAATTGTATCAACTATGCATTTTTTATTTTAACAAAAATTATTTATAAAAAATCAGACCAATCACCACAGGGAAAATCAATAACTCTTCAATGAAAATCATAGTAAAAAAGAAATACCTCAGGAAGAACTCGAATAGTGCAAGTAAGTGGCAACTTACCAAAATTGCATCAGAACTTGCAGACTTCTCTGCGCTCTTTCTAGTGGATAATGACTTTCCATAGTTCTTCATATTGTAAATTGTAGCACCATGAGAAACCTACTGGAACAACACATAGATCTTTAATTGGCTTACTCAAACAGAAAGTCATCACTAAAATGTTCTTGACCCCCACCTTAGAGTCCTATAGTTTTGTATTACATGTTTAACAGTTATATTTATGCATATGTCTTGTTACCAGAAAATAAAATGAGCAATAGGAAGGATACACACGCATAGGTCAAACAACATACCAAAAAAATTACACAAACAATCTCCTTATAAAGAACCTTCTATCCTTAATTACTCTCGCATTATGGCTCTTAAGTTAGCTGAAATATCGAAAGACATAATAAAAATTGGGTTCTCATGCCCGAAGTAAAAACTAAACTATTGCATTATGCATAAAATAAGCACTAAAGCACTGGAGGAAAGGTGAAAATTTTCTAATAGGAAGAACCCATATATACACACAAACACATCTAATGATAAATACTCAAAGCATAGCTAGGTCAGCCATCTCACCTTAGTATGCCGAATCCACAACTAACATCCATCACAATTGCGCTATTCAGGAAGAGACAGATACCCCAAAGCCACTGTTGGATCATAGGGATATGTACACATAACAACACCTATCCATGGTACTGGAGTGCTTGCAACAAGCTGTCAAGAGAATAAAAATAGTCTTTTGGAGCTAATAAGATGTTTTCAAATTAGAAAAACAAATATTAATTCAAAGAACTTAGTAAGTAAAAGAAGAACCATAAAACACACCAGAAAAGGGCAGTATCAACAAAAGCTACTTAATAGTTAAGGTTATTTTTAAGGCTTAATTTGATCAATATTCTATAAAAATAAACAGTATCCAATTAATCTAAGAGAAATTGAATTTAAAAGTCTCTACAATAAAAGCATATGAAAAGGTAAATAATTCATCTTTGTATCAATCAATGAAAACTCTAAATGTAAACGACAAATAAAAGAGACATAGGGACAATAATAATAATAATAAAAAAAATCAACACCCTCAATTGACTCCTTAAAGGAAAAAAAATGTACATTTACAAATTCTTAATTGATTTCCACAAATAATGTCAACCTGAAACATCATCTTATAAAAAACTCACCGCTAAAAATTCCCAAAAAAATATGCAAAGGGAGAGAGTGAATGTCTCAGTATCGAATTCAAAACCTGCAATTATACGAATAATTAATTAAAAGTGAGGGAGAGATCCGAAACTCTCTTGAGCTGACCAAATTTATGTAGTCAAGTAGAGAGATATGCGGTTGTTTTCTTTTTAAATGGGTTGTGATTATCGAATATTTAATATCAGTTCAAATATCAATTTAAATATTAATGAGATTTGTTTTATTATTATTTTATTATATATAAATAATATTTTATTATTTTATTAAATAAAAATAAAAAGTCACCCATGAATTTCTCATAAACCAAGAATTTCAGTTATATAGGCACACTTTATATAGAATAGATTTACTTGAGACATTTAAATTCAGTTAAAAGTATAAGATTAAAGAAAACAAACATCAGAATCTTAAATATCAGTTCAAATATTAATGAGATTGGTTTTATTATTATTTTATTATATATAAATAATATTTTATTATTTTATTAAATAAAAATAAAAAGTCACCCATAAATTTCTCATAAACCAAGAATTTTAGTTATATAGGCACACTTTATATAGAATAGATATACTTTGTTAATTGATTTAAGGATTTTAATAGATGATAAAAGGGATATTTTGTTTTCTTTGATTTTTGTGGCAATATTTTGTTTTCTTTTGTTAATTATATATAAACAATTTGGTTATAATATAACCATGATAAATAATAATTTAAAACATAGTTTTCCTTAAAACAATATATATATATATATACTAGATGAGAGTTACGTGACGAGCCACGTAAAAATTAGTTTTATATAAGTTCTAGTGGTTTTTGTTTAAGAATTCAGTAACTAAGCAACGACAACAACAATGGTAGATAGATCATTTAAGTTTTTCATATTTGTAACGATTATAAATCTAAACTTTTAATTTTCTTGATTTGAGATTTTAAATTATTCTGATTTATTTGTTTGTGAATTTATTGAAATACTTGAATATTTATTTGTTCTGATTTTGAATTGTTCTGATTTATTCATACTTGAATATTTATATTGATGATTGTTAATGTAGCTTTATGTTTCTAGAGAAAAAAGGGTATTTTTTAATATAGAGTTTAAATTTTATATTGATGATTGTTAATAAAATTAGTTTGTAGCTTTATGTTTCTAGAAAAAAAAAGTATTATTTTATATAGAGTTTAAAATTAAATTTATATAAAATTTAATATAGCTTTATGTTTCTAGAGAAAAAAGGGTAATTAGTTTGTAGCTTTATGTTTCTAGAGAAAAAAGGGTATTTTTTAATATAGAGTTTAAATTTTATATTGATGATTGTTAATAAAATTAGTTTGTAGCTTTATGTTTCTAGAAAAAAAAAGTATTATTTTATATAGAGTTTAAAATTAAATTTATATAAACATATTTATTTTTAAAAAGAGTAATTCATCAAAAAAAAAAAAATCGCATAAATACACAAATACACAAAAAAAAAAAATACACAAATATATAAGCCCAATGAATAAATAAATTAATTCAAATAGAACATACCTCTAATTTCAAATTGTTGGTGATTAGTCGTAATAATTCAAACTTTTGGAAACAAATTAGCACAATCCTTTTGTGCCAATGTAATTAAAAAATCTTTTGGCTCTGTTCTACCTGAAAGTTGCTTATCAAATTAATTGACAAATATAATTCATTAATTTCCTTTTATTTGTTATATATTGAGGATATATAATACTATTATAAACAAAACATTTGAATAAATATAATTCTAATAAATAGAGGAGATATATACCTGATATATATCACACACACTCAATGGAGAATTGTTCACTGCCACACTCAATGGAGAATTGTTCACTGCCAATGGAATGAGATGTGAAACAGTGTCTGATAAGCCATAAGTTATGTATGTTATGATTTAGTCGATAGTAAAGAAGAGATAGATATTTTTTGAGTTTAATTATTGGGTTTATTTTTAAATTTTAATGAAAAGGATATAGATAATATATTATTATCATTATTAATTTATAACACTACACGTGATTTAATTTATTGTGAGAATTTAAATTTATATTATAATAAAAAATAAATAGATGTAGTGATTGATATTGATCAAGTGGATTAATGGTTGATTATTTGGGAAATAATTAAGGGCATCCCATGCCATGTGTTTTTGCCAATAATTAAATTAATTAAGATATGGTCATAACAACTTTAGCATGGCCAAACACAACAGGAATGTTTTGTTTAAAAAAAATAAGAAAAAATATATTAAAATTTGGGATGTACGGCTTGTTAGAGAGATATGTGGTTAAGATATTTTTTTTAATTTAAAAAAAAGATTGTTTAATTTTTTGGTTTAATTATTGGGTTTATTTGTTAACGGGAGATCAAACGTATAAACATCGTTAAATTTAACAGAATATTCTTTTATTTTTAAGGTATATTCTGTTAAACCAAGAAATGCCGTTAGATAGGTACTTTTAATATATAAAGATATTGAGAGGAAAAAATATATTATTTATTATTTACCTATTTTTTAAAAATCGATAATTAATAAATATTTTTAAGAGTAATAAGAGAAGAAATAAATAAGAACTTGAGACAAATAATTTTACAATATAGGTGTGGCCAAGATGTACAAGTAACTGAAAGACTTAGAACAAAGTTTTTCATAGTAGGTGACTCATGATTTGGGTAAGAGCTTTGTGAGTTCTTCAGTGGTTATTTGCTTTGGGACATATGTGTAGGTCAGTACTTGTTTAGAATTGACGGAGATGAGTAAAGCATCTTGTGTTTTAGGGATATTAAGATCAAGAGCATGATCCTGAAACCGATATGCCAACTGATAATGGAGTGTGGTGCGCCAAGAGAAGTTGGGTCTTGATCCACTTTTACTGTCTGTACTTCTACTTTAAAAGCATTAGTCAGTCGATTATCTCTGAGAGACATGTTGAAATTGGGTAACAGAGTGACCACCACTGTTCCTGCATTTAAGGTAGTTTCAATAGTAGCCATGATGGTGCGATATTGGTTCAGATTTCTTTTTTTTTTTAAAAAAATGTTCGTTTGCTTCGGTTCATAAACGAAGAAAAAAACTAATTAGCGTGCGTGCACTACTATTTGCTTTAGTTATGAATCGAAGCAAAAAATTTCTCTTTTTACTTCGGTTCATAACCGAAGTAAAAAAAAACATTTTGCGACGGTTTTAAAATGAAGCAAAAAATATGACTATTTCCGTCTACGGTTATTACGTCGGTTACCTCAGCCAACACAAATTATTTATGTGTCACTTTAAAACTGAAGCAAAAACTCTTTTTCGTAGTAGTGGTTTTTAATGTTTGAGTTTTAGTGTTTTACTGAGGTTCTAATGTTTGAGTTTGTGTTTATGAGGTCTATTTTTATTTATTTATTTTTATAGATTTTGAGAACTTGAAATTTGATGTTGTTTCTATTGATTATTGGGATTGAAAGTTTGATTTTTCATACACGAATTAAAGTTTGCCTTTTCGTTTCATTGATTGAATAACATTAGTAGAAAGTTTATGGAATGAGAATTTTGAATATATGAAAATATAATTGAAAAATAACATTTGAATCGAGACTCAAAGTTTATTGTTAATCTCTTTACAAAAAAATTATTGTTAATCTGTAAAGATAATATGGTTGGAAGAAGATAGAAAAATTAATTTTTATTTCATTTAATATGTATATAATGTTGTTTTTAATAATATGAATTTATTTAAATTATTTTTTTAAAAAAAATTATTTTTTCTAAAAGAATTATTAGTTTGGCCACATGTGACACTTTATTGATCAACTAATTACAGAACGATAAATTGAGTGTTAAGTGTAGAAATTTGAGAATATCAATAACTACAATGCTGACATCAAGTTTAAATGATTGGAATATAAAAATAATGCATTATAAAAAAATTTGATTCATAATCTCACACTTGTTTCTTCTTCTACATAATCTCACACCTGTTTTTTTTTTTTTGTTCAATTCATAATAAATTTTTTCTATAAAAAATTATTTTTCTTATATTCTGCTAAGTATAAAAAAACTTTATACATATATATAGTTATGAATACATGTATATAAATAATTGATTAATTATTTAATTTATTATTATGTATTTTTTAAAAAAATAATTAATTTCAGATAAATATTTTTATAGAAAATTTATTAAAATAATAGTAAAATATTAATTTGTAAGTTTATGCTTTAATAAAATATTAAAAATTGGGAGAATTAAAGAGAAAAATAAATAGTTTTGGAGGGATTTTAGACCGCCACGTCACTACCTCATACTCATCCTTTATATGTATAGATGGTTTAAATGACAATTGTGAATCGACGGGATAACTTCTTCCTTCAATTTTCGTGCTTCGGTTAAAAAGAAACGAAAAAATACCCACTGAAATTTAACAACGGTCTTTGTAGATCGACGGTAATGACCTATTTTGTAGTAGTAATAAATATCTAGACTAATCATAGAACCAACAATAACAAAAGTAGCATTGTGACTGCGATTCTCTCTCTCTCTAGGGTTTGGGGTTTCGAATTTTTATTCCTTTTGGGGCCCACCAGCTGCTCAAGAAAAGTCGTAATCCCATAAACATTGCAATTGAATCTGATGTTTAATTATAAGCGGTGCGAGCGCACATTCTCTCTGTAAACCCTAGAAATATCATCAACCTCATTCTGATCGGAGAGCGGAGGAGAGTAGGAATTCCATTTCAATCATTGGCTGCTTAACACAATTACTTCAGGTACTATATATACTTACTTCACTCACTGCCCAAATTCTGATTAAGAGCGTCATGAACGTCGTCAAACCTCATATTTGAATATGCAGAGATTCTAGGGTTTTTGGGTGTGTTTGAACTGATTCATTAGGGTACTGAGATTAGTATTTGTCTTCGATTTTCTGTGGAGTTCTCTCCTTCTTCTGGTGCTATCTATGAAATTTGATGTTGAAGAAAAAGGGTCTGGATATGGGGTTTGCTTCAGATTTGATTTTGGTTTATTAGTCTATTTGTGTTGCTTTGATCTTCAATTAAGAGTAAAATTCACTAAAAGTATAAATTGTAAGTCATGGTGTCTTGTCTTTTGACATGCAAAGTTCGTATTGGTTTATAGTGATTTGGTAGCCCCTGTTTTCAGTGCTCTATTTTTTTCTTCTTTTGGTTCTTTGGTGGCAGGTTATTAATGGCGATTTCTTGGGTTAAGCCTATTGAGAGTGTACTCAAAATCTCAATTGATGCAGCAACTTTTGACCACAGTTCATCATATGGTTTCGGGTTGGTGGCAAGGGATCACAACCCGTATTTGGTGGAGGCCAAAACAGTCTATCACAGGGGAACAATGGCACCAGACATGGCTGAAGCTTTAGACATTAAAGAGGCGTGAAGTTGGATCAAGGATCATGAATGGCATAATGTTGAACTCGAGTCCAATTGTCTCTCAATTGTCCAAGCTATTCAAAGTAACACTTTTACCAGCACAGTTCGCTACTGCGCTGGTAAAAGTAACTTTTACCAGCGCATTTCACAAACTGCACTGGCAAAAAAGTCAAAGTTTTACCAGCGTACATTTGCAGTGGCTAGAATCTAACTTTTACCAGCACATTTACGCGCTGGGAAAAGTCATTTTTGCCAGCGCTTTTCATTTTATGCTGGCAAAAGTTCTAATACCAACATTGATTTGCCAACCCCTTTTGCCAACACATCACAAATAAATTTTATTTTACTAGCGCAATACTAACTTTTGCCAGCACAAAAATGTGCTGGGGCAAAAGTGACATTTCTTGTAGTGACATTACCATGGTTTCGCCTCTTGGGAGAGTGGTGATGGACTGTCGACAACTTCTATCTATTTTAAATAATTTTTTTGTTTTTCATTAAACGATCTGCTAATATGACTGCACACAGTTTTGCTAGAACATCATATTCTTTTTTAGATCGAGTTTTCAGTAGGAATGATGTTCCTACTGAATTGTAATCTTGTCTTTTGACTGATTTAGCAAATTAATAAAATTTCATTTTGCATTCAAAAAAAAATCATAGAACCAACAAGCAGCAAGAATGCATGCATAACTTAGTTCACACGTCCCAAATGCATAAGACGTCCACGTACACGGCTTGCCCCTCCTAAGGTTGTGGCTCCCCTTTCCCACATACATAATGTAGTGAACTTAATTTTAAAAATGTACAATCATCCTAGCATTAATATAACATTATTACAGCAATATATTTATCAATCTTAACATGGTTCAGCTAATCTTCTAAAATATTGTTAAAAATTTTAACATTTTTCTACCATCAATATATATCCTCAATTTAACATACAAGAATTCGAATGAATTCTACACTTCCATAAAGCTATTGAATTAATGCATCAATTGTGTGGGTTCTTATTCCTTCCTCTTAAGTGGCCAAACCCCATGTTGTCTACTTAGTCTTGTTCAAACTCAAGTAGTTTGTCTATCTCTCTCCACAAAGAGATGTAACTAAGTCTTGCCTCATTTCTATAGCGTGTGGCCAAGGTAGTCCGAGAAAATGTATTTTTAGTTGCCCCTTGAATATTTTTAGGTAATTAATGTATGAACACTAACTAGTCAAATCTAACTAGTAACTATTGATAGTGATGAGAGCTCAAAATGGCATGGAAAGCATAATGTAAATTTTTTGAAGTATATAATAAACAACAAAGAGAAAGTTATATAGTTATGTCAGGTCGAGCCGAGCTCCACCCCTCTTAATTTTCTGGCCATTCTATTCATATATATTAGGCTAATTAGTAATTTTTCCTTCCGAACTTTGACATATACTAAATTATGCCTCTTGAATTTTTTTTGTCGTTAAAAATTCTCTCTGAACTATTGAGATTGTTAAATTTAAAGACTTTTGTCTAATTTCATTCAATTTTATTGTTTCAGTGATTGTTTATGTACTAAACCATGCTCCTCAGACTTTGATATCTACCAAATCATTTCTTTTAAATTTTGATATGTATTAAATCATGCACTCTGAACTTTCATTCGTGTTAGAATTTTTTTTACTAAAATTAGATAAAAGTCCTTAAATCTAACAATCTTAATAGTTTATGGGGAATTTTTAACGGCCAAAAAAGTTCGAAAGGCATGATATAATACATGTTAAAATTACCGGAAGAAAACTACTAATTAGCCTATATATTAATGATCAATCCTCCCTTCATAAAGGAAAATTGTTTATATTCAATCCACCACTTTGTTGGAATTCAATCATACTAGTCCATACTATTTATTTGATAAATCTTTGTCTTAATTTCTAGTTTGATTGACATGCCGGACTTTTGCGATGAAACTATTGAAAGTTTTTGTTTTATTTTAATTAACTACCCAACACGTGTTACACACAGTTTCAATATCCACCCACACATATTTATTTGAGAGAAATTATACTATACAACTAAATATTTTCATTTTAAAATATGTAAATAAAAAATAATGTTTTTATATTATTTATTATTTATATTTATTATTAGAAAAAAATTATTTAAAGTGTATAGTATATCTATATTAATTTTGTTAAAATCTTTTTTATTTTAAAGTTATGTCGATTTTTTAATTTTTTATGAGTTGTTACTATATAAATTTTGTTGTATAATATATTTTTGTTTTACAGTATAATGATATATAATTTTGTTAACATAATACAAGTATTTTAATGTCGGTATATAATTTTATTGACATGCTACATATATTTAATTATTATTTTAATATATTTTAATTGTATGATATATTATTTATTTTAAATTATATTCAATTAGTTACTATTTAATAATATACAATAGCAGTATATAAATTTGATTCATGGTATATATATTTTAATTGTGATTTAGTATAGTATACATATATATTAGTAATATATATTTTTTTATATTGTTGGTGCATATATTTTGGTAAATAATATATATATATTTTTGTTATACGGTATATTATTCTTTTTAAAATAATATTTAAGTTCTATTTTCTATTGTACTTTTATTGACGTGACATATAATTTTATTAGCATGCTATATATTTTATATTTTTATTTTTTTTAATTATATATATTTCTATTGTAAGGTATATATTTTTTTGTCATATATATGGTATATAAGTTTTATTGTATAGTATATTATTTTTATCATATGTATGTTTAGTTTTTTTTTTATTATGTATAAAAGTGATATATAATTTTGTAAGTATGATGTAATTATTTTATGGTTGTATATAATTTTGTTACTATTTAGTATATATAATTTTTTTAATAATATTATATTATTTTGTTTTATTTTTATTGTTAGTATATATATTTTGTAATAGGGTATATGATTTTTATTGTATATAGTATATTATTTATTTAAGATGATATTTAGTTTCTATTTTATTATATATAAAGATATTATATAGTTGGTATGTATATATTTTAATAGTAATATATATAATTTTATTAGTATAATATATATATTTGAGTATTAATTTAGTATTATTATTATTTCTTTGTGGTATATAATTTTATTACAACAGTATATTAATTTTTAATGATACAGTATATAATACCGTTGTATATATTTAATGATCTAATATATTTATTTATTTTTGTTAGAATATATTATTATACAATATTAAAAAAATGATATAACTTAATTTAATTATTATATATATTTTTTAATAAAATAATATATTTTAAATGTACTTTTATTATTTTTATTAGTTAATAATTTATTATATTTTACTATTTTAATAATTTTTTTAAAAAATGAACATTAATTTACTAACTTTATTTCTAAAGTTAGAACTATTTTACATATCAGTTGTTTATTTAATCTAAAATAACTGTATAGGTGCCACTTTAACAAAATTAAACTTGTGAGTAACGAATAATAATCTTAACTAATAAAAAAGAATTATACTAAATTAAAAATAAAATCACCAATATACTATAATCAAATGCAGTTCTACACTGAGTGGCCTAAAGTTCCACATTCTTGAATGTTACTGCATAATGTTTTCTCCCTTTTTTTTCCGATTATAACTATTATATATTTACCTCTTATGTCGGCTAATACTACATTTGGGCATGTGACAAATTGTATAATGAGGAAAAAAGAAACACACACATCATATTTTAGTGCTAATAATTGAATTGATGTTGACTTGGTCAAATTCATACATATAAAATAATAAATTTGACATTGGTATATGAACATAATTTATGATGAGGATGAGATCGGTCTCATGTCTAATGGGATAAATCTTCATTATTAATATTATTTATGCTAAGAAAACCCTTTGATTGTCTCTACAAAGTAATGCTTACGACCCACAATTTGACTAAAATAAAAACAATATTATATAGGCTTTTGATGTATTAATAAGTCATGAAAAATGTGTGCATTTTGCAGCCTCTTGATAATTATTATATCGTAGAGACCAATCATTGAGCTTTCTTTTAGAGGTTTTCTTTTTTGTTTTTACATGAAATACCAAAATTTAGCCAAGCATTGCATTTATAATGTCATTTTAATTTTTTTTTATATAATTTATACTTTCTCCATTTTACTTGTATACTATGTTATGATAAAAAATTACAAAATATTGTAATACACAATTTTGCACCTCTCTCTCTCTCTCTCGTTTGAACTTTCATCTCCAGTATGGGAGCATTGGTCAGTTTAGTCGGTTTTTTCCCTCATAAAAATCCAACTTTCGATTTTTTGGTCTGGATTGGTTCAATCCAAAACTGACTGACCAATTTAAAAACTATTCTAAAACTGACCAAATTGAATAGCGGTTTGATCGGTTCAAACCGCCAAAACCGATTTTTTTTTTGCAAAAAATAAAGTCCAATTTATTCTATAAACCCATTATTCTTAAATCTAAAGCTATTGCAACCATATAGACACTTTCTTTAAAAAAATGCTACAACCGTACAAATTATTTGTTCAAAGACCAATTGTAAACACATGATTCTACATATTATAAGTGCAACCATATATCCAAAATATCTAGTTAAAAGTCTAAAGTCTAAAACACAAATCAAATATCAGTCCGCATTATATATATTATTCCACAACCAAACAAATGAAATACATTAAAGCAATAGATAGAAAATAGAGTCCAATCCAACAAGCAAAGCAACCATGGTCCCTGAACACCACCTACACTTACAAAAAACAAGAATACACAATTAAAGAAATGATTTATGAAAGTACTATTGAGAGAAATAAAGCTTCAAAGTGAAAAAAAATCAATTTTTCATTAATTACCTTGAGATTTTAGTTGATTTTCTCTGTCCCACTTCCACTTCCAGAGGCATTGTCAAGATTCTCATTAATAGTAATACATGATCCATCACCTGATAAAGATTTCATTAACATAAAATCTAACATATACAAAATAATTTCAATTAACAATTAATATATAATGGTTGAACAATATGTTACCTGGAATAACTTGTTCACGTGTCTCTAAACCTTCAATTTCGTCTATGTATTGACGAAGTACAATAGGTTCCTCATACTCACAAGTATACCAGTTCTTAGAACAAATCAAAACTTCCACCATCCTTGGAGATAAAGAACTCCTAAATGCATCTAGGATTCTTCCACCTGTAGAAAAAGTTGATTCAGATGCTACTGTAGACATCTGAACAACCAAGACTTCTTTTGCCATACGAGCAACAATTGGATATTTGAATCAATTTTGTTTCCACCATTGAAGAATATCAAATGCAGGATCAAGCTTCTCATGACGATCATTCAAGTAGTATTTGAGATCACATTCTTCAACGTCATCACAAAGTTGTAGCTGCCCAAGAAGAAATGATTCCGTACTTGCACTAATAGTAGGCTTAGATGGTTGAGATACTTGAGACTGAGATTGAGATGGTGGAGCTTGTGATTGTTGAGCTTCAAATGGCTGAGTTGTTTGTTGTTGCTTATAAAATGCATATAACTGTGCCAATGTATTGGTGACCATCTTTATCATTTTGTCAGCCTCACTTGGGATTGTACACAAATCTGAAATCTCGATTCACAACCTCTAATTTATACCTCAGATCATAGAATCTTTTCAAAAAGTTGACAAATATTTCTGCTTTTTCCCAGTCTAGATTGCTTGGCGGATCAGTCATTCTTTCTTCATCAAAGTACCTTGTGTAATTCGCATCTCCTTCTAAATTGTCAAAAGCCTTCTTGAATTTTATAGCCGCTTCTAACATCATGTAGGTGGAGTTCCATCTAGTAACTACATCCAAGCATAACAAGGCTTTTGATTCAATGTTTGCATCTGTACAACTTTCTTTAAACCTTTTCAGTCTAACTGGAGATGACCTCACATATCTCACCGCATTTCGAATACTTGAAATTGCTTCATTTAACTCTTTCAAACCATCACTTACTATGAGATTCAAGGTATGAGCTGAACACCTCATATGAAACATTTCACCATTTAATGGAACTGTATTGTCCTTTTCCAACAAGTGCCCCTTCAATTTTCTTAGTGCAACATCATTTGAAGAAGCATTGTCAACTGTCACTACAAATACTTTGGAGATACCCCACTCATTAAGACAATTTATCAACTCTTTCCCCACAAGCTCCCCTTTATGGCTCGGAACCTGGATGAAGTTGATAATCCTTTTTTGTATTTTCTAATTATCATCAACCCAATGTGCAGTCAAGCACAAATAAGAAATATTTTGGATTGTTGTCCAACAATCGGTTGTCAACGATACTCTATGTTGTGCCAAAATTGCCTTCAATTCTTTCTTTCAATCCAAAAACAATTGATAAATATCCCTCGCCACAGTGAACCTTGATGGGAACTGGAAATCATCAAAGAAAAGTCTGATAAGCTTTTGAAATCCTTTTCCACCAATGTGTCGAAAAGGTAGCTCATCCATGATTATATATTCAGCTATTCCTTTCCGAACAAGGTTTTGATTAAATCTTAATGGCAACCCACTTAAAGCAACTTCTTCATCATTGCAAGTTGTTGTTCTCTTTTTGATAAATCTATCTGTAGTAGATTGTTGTCTTTTATTTTTCTCAACCCAGTCATTAAAAGGACATTTTTTACATTTTCTCTCCACATGTGCCCATAATGTGCTAGTCCCATTCAACTTTGAATCTGTCGCATAATCGGTACCACAATAATTGCAAGTAGCCCTTGGCTTCATGGGATCACAATCTGGCAACATAGTATAATGATCCCAAACACTAGATGTTTTCTTTCCAATCCTTTGCTTCTTTTCCGGTCTTGCACTCTCTTTTTCCTTTTCACAACCCTCGTTTTCGTTGTTGTTGTTGTTGTTGTCCTTGTTCTTTTCTTTGTCCTTGTCCTTGTCTTGACGATCATTTCTCTTCTTCGTTTCATTCCCTTTTCTTCTTTCTTTCATTGACTCATCCCTATTAGAACTAGACAAATTAGTTTCTGTAGTGGTAAAGTCATTGATGATCTTGTTGGAATTTATTTTACCAGGATCTTAGATCTACTCACAAGTATGTTGTTTAACACCCTAAATATGAACTTTCTAAAACGATAATTAAACACATATAAAGTTAAGAAAACCTTACATTGATGGCAGCGGAATAATGTCTCCTTCCACTCAGATCTCTAACCCTTGTATCCTTTCTGTCGCAGAGTATTATCAAGATCTGAGCCCGAATGTCCTCTTTGTGTGTGATCCTTCACAGTCTTCCAATCTATGATTGAGGTACCACTTGCTGTGTGTGGGCACTACTCTATCACTAAGGTTTCGAAATTGAGAAGAGGAAAAGAGAGAGGTATAGGGTCGGCTATAGAGAGAGAAGTGGAAGGTTCAGTTTTTCTGAAAAGGCAATCTTTGATTTTCTGAGAAAAATGTTATTTTGAACTGAGTCATCACTTTCTATTTATAGGCAACTACTAGGTTTAGGTTAGCAATTATTTGGCATTAAAATAATGAAAATATCAACTGGAAATATTTGCTTAAGTGGCCGGCCACAGGTATTACTGGGCCTCACTTGAATTTTGCAGTTTTCACAATTTTTATTCCTATTTTCTCAAAAACGCTAATTTTCCAATTCTAACCTTTTAAATGCCAAAACTAATTATTTAATAACTAAAATAGATTATTAAATAATATTGTCATTTAATTTAATTATTAATTAGACATGTAGAGTCTCTTAATTAATAAATAAACCTAGAATCTCTTTTCTTTACAATTTCACCCTTGCTTAGTGAAAATTCACAAATTAGACATAGTCTAACTTTAGAATTATAATTGATTTATTACAAATAAATTATTGAGTCTTACAAGCAGTATAGTCTCAACTAGAATGGGGACCATGGATCTATATGCTGAGCTTCCAATAAGTGAACCGAATTTACTAAGTAAATTCCTACTTATTAATTCCTCGTTGAATCCACTCTTAGAACTTAGAATTGCACTCTCAGACTTATATAGAGCATATTATATGTTCCACGATATAGATATGCTATCTCATTTAACCATTGTTATAATCTTATTGTGATCAAAGATCCTCTATATAGATGATTTACTCTTAATATTAATCAACAATAATTCACATTCCATAAAATATATTCACAATGCATGTTGTTCTCACATGCATAAATCAAGTCTCATACCGCAAATTATACTCACATACGATAATCAACTATACACTCATGTTGATTAGACATGAGGTAACATGCCCTGCCTTGTGTTATTCTCACACTTGGCATCCAACAGGGCAATCATTTACCATAAGTTGTACTCACCCATGATAAAGTTATAACCTGCAAGTGTTATGCTCAGACAAGCAGTAAGACCCTAACACTATTCTCATGCTAACGATGCTAATTATGTAAGAAAATCATCACAACACATAATCAAATTAAATAGCAAACCAACCCGAGTTGTATGCATAAACGTACACCCTGTGCACAAATACCCACTCTTCTTACCTTAGTTGCTAAGACCACACTTTCTACCCCGAGCACCTCAATGAATTTCTTTGTTGAGAACAAGATCCTAAACATTCATTAATACAATTATACACTCAAAATACATTCAAGTATGAATCTCTAAACTCATACAGAAACTTACGTAAAAAAATACGTAACACATAAGCTAATTTCACTTGCACGACACACCATACATAATCATTCATTATTTTGATTCACACAAACATATTACTGTTGGGTTTTATGCCCTAAATAAAACTCATTTCAATATAATCAGATTTACTTATTAATATAGATCAGAAATAACATTTAATGTTGCATGGTTCACATGATTTATTTCATGATTATATGTACATAATGTATAAATTCATCTGAAACCCTTTTCACATACTTGATCCTGTTTATTGTGCCGCCAACACATTGGAAAGTAAACATGACTATGTGAATAAAGTTTCCTAGATTTATCAGACATAGGGTTTTACTGATATGATAATCTACAACAGAGTTTACTTGCATTTGGAGAAATGCTATGTTCTTTCCAGAGCATTGGTTAAAGTAAAGCTCAGGTTGGATGCATGGAGTATGCATCGGAAGGGACCGATATTGAACTTTGACTTAGATTTATTAAACTTACCGTAATATCTATTCAAGTCAATATCGCCTAGTTGATCCTAGATCAAATGATCTTAATCCTGATATGATTAGGCTCAATCTTGAAAGGCTATTCGTGTTCTTTGATTTGTTAGTTAAGCCTACTTTTAGGTCAGGGTGATACGTACATTTTGGGAACACGGTAGTGAAATTGAGTGGGAGCGCTATCATAAACATGGAATCTATAGCTTCTATCTGGCGAATAGTAAGCAAAGGATGATCTCCTTCGAGCTTGACCAAACGAACATAAATGGTGGAGTACTCATTTCACATAAGCTGAAATATCATTTATACGGGGTCAAGTATTTTAAGGAATAAATACATTGTAGGGTGTAACGGTAATTTAATCCCTTTACAGTGTAGATCATTCATATAGAGGATCAGTGATCACATTAGGATTATAACAATGGATAACTAATGATGTGTCTATATGGTGGAACATATAGAGCATTCTATATACTGAGAGTGCAATTCTAAGTTCTATGCGTGGATTCAACGAAGAATTAATAAGTTAGTGAATTTTAGTGCTAAATTCTTGATCTACTTATTGGAAGCTCGGTTATATAGACCCATGGTCCCCGCACTAGTTGAGATAATATTGCTTGTAAGACTCATATAATTGGTTTTGATTAATCAATTATAATTCTCAAATTAGACTATGTCTATTTGTGAATTTTTCACTAAGTAAGGGCGAAATTGTAAAGAAAGAGTTTATAGGGGCATATTTGTTAATTATGATACTTTGTATGGTTTAATTAATAAATATGATAAATTACAATATTATTTAATAATTATTTATAGTTATTAAATAGTTAGAATTGACATTTAAATGGTTGAATTAGAAAATTAGCGTTTTTGAGAAAATCAGATGCAGAAAAGGTAAAACTGCAAAATTGCGAAAAGTGAGGCCCAAATCCACTAGTATAGGGCCAGCCACTTTTGTAGGAAATTTAAACTGATATTTTCATTATTTTAATGCCAAATAATTCAAACCTAACCCTAGTGGAATGCTATAAATAGATAGTGAAGGCTTCAGGAAAATTACACTA
This sequence comes from Cannabis sativa, assembly GCF_029168945.1. NCBI lineage: Eukaryota > Viridiplantae > Streptophyta > Magnoliopsida > Rosales > Cannabaceae > Cannabis > Cannabis sativa. The sequence goes on along the minus strand of NW_026870037.1, from coordinate 2,665,036 downwards.
AATTTTCCACACTTCTGATTCAGAAAAAACTGAGCCTTCTCTCTCCCTATCTTTGGCCAACCCTTCTCTTTCTCCTTCCCTTTTCAATTTCGAAAATCTTAGTGTGAGAATAGTTCCCACACACAGCAAGTGATACCTCAATCATAGTGAGGAAGATCGTGAAGAAAGACTTTCAGCAAGAAGGAGTTTCAGCATCAAAGATTCAGAGAAAGAGATCCAGGTTCAGATATTGATAATGCTCTTCTACAGAAAGGAATCAAGGGCTAGATATCTGAACGGAAGGAGTCATAATATTCCGCTGCACCCAATGTAAGGTTTCCTAAACTTTATATGTGTTTATTTCATCGTTTTAGAAAGTTCATATTTAGGGTGTTAATAAACCTACTTGTGAGTAGATCTAAGATCCTGGTAAAATAATTTCCAACAACTGGCCTCAGAGCCATGGTAATTGATTTACTTGCAAGAAATTTGGACTTTAAAACGATTGTTTGTTTGTTTTTGGATGGTATCATGTTGTATTGAGTGTTATTTGATGATTGATTGATGTTTGTGAATTTTCGTAAAAAATAATTGTGATTCTGTTTCTGGAATTATTTTAATTAGATAGTATGGAAAAAATTAAGCAAGTTTCTTTTTTACAGAACTCAATTTCGATTTAATTTGAATTAGTTATGATTTTTTGAAGATTCGAAAAAATCGGAGCTGTGCTGAAATTTTCTTGTGATCGCGAAAACTGTCTCACAATTTTTTTCGTTTTTCTTCGTTTTTTCATGCTTTTTCATGGAATTAACTTCTGATTTTTTGTGTAGTTCTGTATTTATACTATTACTATTCCTAATTCAATTCTAATTATCATTATGAATTAATTTAATATTTTTTAAATTTAATTCAAGATATTAGTGTAATTTGAATTTAAAAATAGTTAGTACCTATCTTATTTGCTTAATAATCTATCTTATTTTTAAATTTGATTATATCTTATCTTATTTTTAAATTTAAGGTCAGATTTTAAATATTTTATATTAAATTTTTTTTTTAATAATTTGACCTTATTTAAATTTAAAATAAGATAACTATAATCATGTAATTTTAAAAAGATGTAAGATATTTTGCTAACTTTTAAATTTTGTTATTTTATTTATTTAAATTACATTTAAAATCTGAAAAAGATATTCATTTATCTTTTTTAATTTTTTATTTAATTTTTATTTATAAAATAACATTTAAATTTTAAAAGTAGCTAGCAAATTTTTGAAATGATATTTAGGTTGGTTGAAACCTAATTTTTCAAAATTGTAGGTTTAATTTTAAATTTAATTTTTTTTTTTTTTAAATTTTCGAAATTTTTTTATTTAATTTCGAAAATATTTTTTAATTAATTATTTAATTTTGAAATTAATTATTTAATTTAAAATTAAATAAATCCTACATCCAACTATCCAGCTAACCTTGTTGCAGGAGTATGTGTTTTAACTTGTTTGTAAGTTTTCAAAACCTATTATTACTTGATTGCAAATAGCCATGGTTACTTTTTGCCAGATCTATTGATCTGATGGCTCCCTTGGTCAAGATAATAATTTATAACAGGTATATTTACAATCTTCTTTCATCATTGTATGACCTAGCAACATGATAGGACCCATCCAAAGTGTGCCTGTGTGAGCCTATGTGTTTAATTTTATTATAGATGCATATAGGTTGTTGTTGCTAAAATAAATTATCATAGTTCTTGATAGAATTTATTTAGGCCCATTTAGTTTTTGGGCCTATTCAATTAATAACAGTTGTTCTTATTAAGGTTAAATTCCTCTCTTTTGGGCCTTGTGTGAGAGTTGGGAGCCATAGTAGTGGGTACGACATACTGAACCCAGCACCCCCTCACATGAACCACCCCAATTGTGAAGGCCCATTTGCTTGATTTGAATAACTGTACTAGGTTAATTAAACTAGTTTAACCTAATAAAATTGATTAGCAACATAATTAATTTCATTTATCTTGAAATTAATTTAAGAAAATTATAGTTTAAAGAATTTTTTATTCTAAGCTAAACTATATGTATTTTCTTGTATTTAATTAAATATAGAATTATAACCATCTAGATTCTTTCTGGAGCTTAATTTAAATTTTTCATTAAATATTCCTATTTAAGTTGATATTTAGTTATCTTCAACTAACCAACTTAAATCTGAATATCTTTTGGATTTAAAATTTCAAAATTAAGTTGAGGAATTTTAGGCATTGGTTATTAAGATTCTTTTGATATTTTTTAAGTTAATATCTTTTCGAATATTAACTTAAAATGGAATATTTTAGATATTTTTTAGGTTAATATCTTTTCGAATATTAACTTAAAATGGAATATTTTTGAATTAAGTGGTTACAACTTAATTTTTGATATTTAATTAAATTTAAATTTGAAAATATTTAAGTTCTAGATTTTTTCTAATACAACTTAAATTAGACATTTTTTCAAATTTTGTGGAAAAGATACTTAGTCAAATAAGATATTTTCTAGATAGTTATTTCTAGACTACTTATTATTTCTAATATTAAATAGGAAAATATTATAAATTGTGAAATTAATTATTTAAATAATTAATTTTGGTACAATTTATTTTAAGTATATTTTTTCCTAGTATTAAACTAGAGATTAATAATTAAGCCTTCTCTACACTTAATTATTTATTTCTTGAATTTAATACATTTAATTAATTTGAAAAATTAAATATCTAAGTTGATTTTAATCATGATACTTAAATATTTCTTTTTCATGACACTTAATTAAATAGAAAATTATTTTTAGTTGAAATTTATTTTTTTAACTAAATTTAAATAATTTTCAAAATATATTTTTTCTTTATTTTATTAATCAAATTTCGAAATTGCATTTCTTAAATGCTGGAATTTCGAATTTTATTTGAAAAATAGATTAAGTTGTAAATTAATTATTTATTTTAATTAATTCTTGGATCAACTTAAATCAATGAGTTTTTCATTTATTGATTAATTTAAAATAAATTGAATTAAAGTATATTATTAGAAATTGAATTAATTAGTCAAAGGAAAATCTAGATAGATGATATTTTTGCTTGAAGTATTTTTCTAGTGTATTAAATTAAATAGAAAATTAATATTTAAGTTGATTTTCAGCATCATACTTAAATATTTGAAATTTTTCTTATATATTTAATTAAATAGGAAAATTATATTTTTTGTTGTAAATTAATTTTGGGCCAACATTAAATTAGAATAATTTTTCCAGGATTAATTTTTTATTTTAACATGCATTTTCGAAAATTGTATTCTTAAATACTTTAATTTTTCGAAATGCAATATATATTTATAGAAAATTAAATTTGAGTTGTAAATTAATTTAAATTAATTTTATAACAACTTAAATTGAATATTTTTCTAAATATTTATTGGAAATTATTACTAAGATGGAAATAATTCATGTTATATTCATATCCATCTAAGTAAAATTTATAAATATTAAATTAAAATTTATATTTAGAATTTTTCATTCTAAATTGGAAATTTTAAATAAATATATATTTAAAATAAATAGATTAAATAAAGAGAATCAAAGAAAATACAACTCACTTTAAATAATGAGCTTGATTATTATTAAGATATTCGATCTCCATTGTTGGTCTTACAAAAGTTAAATGTTTTCAATATAACCTCGAGACGCTAGACTTCGTCCCCCTATGGATGGTTATTCGTTGAACGCATTTAACACCGTGAAATCTCATTTGATAAGTGTTTTGTAAGTTTTCGTCTCTATTAGACTCTCCCCTACGGTGACTACTTAGAGATAAACTTATGAAACATGAAACAATGGTGGAAGCTCATAAAATGAGAATAACCTTGACTCTCGCCTACCGGGACAACATTGGATTCTTATTTTGATCGAATAAAAGGTTGCTAGAATGGTTTCTATTTTAGATGAGCTGACAACTCTATTCAATGAATGATACTTTGACTCTCGCCTACCGGGACACTGTATCAGTTTGTTGAAAACCTTGGAAATTATTTAGGATTGTATGTTTTAGTATTTTCACTGGTCATTCCTACTTGCTATATGTTTATAATTTCTGAATTGTGTATGAATTTATATTGAACCATGTTATTTTCTGTTATTAAGTTGTAGTTTAATTTCGAATCTTCATTGTTGCTCTAACTGTTGGAAGTTATTTTACCAGGAACTTAGATCTACTCACAAGTATGTTGATTTAACAACCTAAATATGAACTTCTAAAACGATATGAAATTAAACACATAAGAGTATCAGAAATCTTACAGTGATTGCAGCGGAATATATGTCTCCTCCCACTCAGATCTCTAACCCTTGATTCCTTTACGTAGCGAGTATAATCAAGATCTGAGCCCGAAAGTCCTTCTTTGTTGTCTCTGAAATCTACACAGCCTTCCTCACTATGATTGAGGTATTACTTGATGTGTGTGGGCACTACTCTAGCACTCATACATTTCGAAACAGTGAAGGAAGAGAGAGAGAGAGGGTGGCGGCTCAGAGAGAATTTTTTGAGAGAAAATTCTTTCAGAATAATGCTGTGAAAAGCTTTTTCAGTTGTGTTGTAATAACTCTGAAGCCTTTGCCTTCTATTTATAGAAGACCACCAAGGGCTATGATTGACATTTTGAATTGAAAAAATCAAAGGGAAAAGGAAGCTAAGTGGGCCGGCCTAGGCAATGTGGAAACAAGGCTTGCCACTTTTCCAACTTTCCTTTTCCTACACTGATAGTTTCCTGTTTTGTGAAAAACTGCCAATTCCATTGTTCAACCATATTAATGACAAATCTAATTATTTAATAATTAAAAAATAATTATCAAATAATATATTATCATTTATTTTATTAATAATGAAACTAATTAAAGTTTCCTAATTAATAAATATGCCCTTCAAAATCTCTATTTACTGTTTTGCCCTTAATAAGTGCTAAATTCTCAAACTGACAAGTCCATCTTGAGAATTTTTTAATTGATTAATTAAAATCAATTAAATGAGTCTTACAAGTAATATCATCTCAACTAGTGAGGGGACCATGGGTCTATATATCCGAGCTTCCAATAAGCAGATCTAGAATTTACCACTTAAATTCACTGACTTATTAATTCTTCGTTGAATCCACACATAGAACTCAGAATTGCACTCTTAGTATATAGAATGCTCTATATGTTCCACCATATAGACACATTATTAGTTATCCATTGTTATAATCCTAATGTGATCAATGATCCTCTATATGGATGATCTACACTGTAAAGGGACTTAAATTACCGTAACACCCTACAATGTATTTTATCCTTAAAACACTTAACCCTGTATAAATGATATTTCAACTAAGTGAAATGAGTACTCAATCATTTATCTCGTTTGGTTAAGCTCGAAGGAAATCACCCTTTGCTTACTATTCGCCAGATAGAAGCTATAGATTCCATATTTATGTTAGCGCTCCCACTCAATCGCACTACCGTGTTCCCAAAATGTATGTATTGCCCAGACTAAAGATTTAGGCTTAACTAACAAATCAAAGAACACGAATAACACTCTTGAAATTAAGCCTAACCATATCAGGATTTAGATCATGTGATCTAGGATCAACTTATGATATTGACTTGAATAGATGTTTACGGTAAGTTTCAAAATCTAATTCAAAGTTCAATATCGGTCCATTCCAATGCATACTTCATGCATCCAACCTGAGCTTTACTTTAACCTATGTTCTGGAAAGAACATAACATTTCTCCAAATGTAAGTAAACTCTGTTGTAGATTGTCATATCAGTGAAACCCAGTGTTCTGATAAATCTAGGAATACTTTATTCACATAGTCATGTTTATTTTCCACTGTGTTGACAACACAATAAACATGTTCAAGTATGTGAAAGGGGTTTGGATGAATTTATAAATCAAATAGACAAGCAATTGATTAAGTGAACCAAAACATACACAAGTGAATGAAAAATTACTTCTGTTACTTTATTGATATAGAATAATCTGGATTACATTGAAACAGAGTTTTATTTAGGGCATAAAACCCAACACTAACTTGGCTTGTTTATCTAATGAGATAAATCCCTAGTAGATTTTCACCATTAGACATACATAATAGTGTTAGATCTCGAAAGATAAATATTGTATATGCGACATCTAGCTGTTCATCAATTGATGACACCTTAGACTAGTATTTTTACGATATGAAACAAGAAGATTGTATAAATAAGATTACTTTGACTTTCGCTACTCGAAGCATCGTTGGATTCTTATTTTAAACGAAATTATCCTAATTCCTCTTAGCTTATTCATTTTGAATTAGTTTCAAAACATATCATTGGATGAATGGTCTATAAATCATTTCATGTCATTCTATATTTTCTCTTAAGAAATTAAATGACGTTTATGATTATAATCCCGAAATTCTATTCCCAATTGATATAAATCCTCAATCTTAGAAATCTCCTACTTGTATGGGCAAATCAGACTTAGAATTAAATAGTAGTGGTGGTCCAAGATAGAATTACTCATTATATTTGGTATAAATTTAAGTCTTTGACTTTAATTTTAGATTCCAAATAGAAATTTTCTTATATTTCTAATTCCAGAATACAATACAGTTACACTTTCTCAAGTGTTTAATATCCATCTTCTATTAATGGATGAAAACTGTATGGAATATGAGTTAGGTATTCTGTGACCAGGATCCACTTGTTGTATTCTAAGAACTCTTTGATGTAACTAAACCTATGTCATCAAATAGACACTACCACATTTTTTTTAAAATATGGCATTTGTATCTTGTTCATAGTGGATTTGACAAGATCAATCTCTGCAAAGAGTTAATATGCCTTTATCCACTGAAAGTAGTTCATCTCATTCGCAGATGGATGTACATTTAGGGGTGGATATGAGTTTTTCGTTGTATTCTTAAAAGGAAAACTCTAGATTATACCTTTTAGCAAGAAATTTGAAAGGTTTAAAAAAATTTCATTAATTTCTAGCAATGGTTAAAACCATTAAGGTAAGTGGTTAAAGATCTTGTGAACTGATAGGGGTGGAGAAATAGTTAGTAGATATGCAGTTCAAAGATCATTAATTTGATTTTTGAATTATATCCAAACTTACCTCCCCAGAAATTTCGAGTTGCATATTGATGATTAGTTACTAGTCGTTGCCTAAATCCTTCTATGGTAATACAATTTCAGAATGATGTAATGGTTGTATAGTTAATGTAAATCATTACTAGATTCATGGATGACCTAATCAAAATCTTAAGAAAAGCTAGAACTGTTAACCATGGTTTGTTAGCTGTTCTAAGTGATTAGGGGTGGACCATCCCATTGTCAATAGATAAGAAAGTGTTTGTTCAAACAAATACTACTTTTCTAAGAAAATAACTAAGTCTGAAAATCAAGTAGCAAATAAAGGAGATATTTTTCTTGATTCCAAAAGTGTTCTATCATCTTATATAACATATGATGATCCCACTGCCTCTGTTGTCTTGTCACAACCGAAGAGATCAATACCATTTAGTTTTCTTCGACATAATTCATGGTACCTTGTCGTAGTGGGAGAGTTTCTAGGAACTCACCTTCTTATGACTTGGGAGACACTAGTGATTAAAATCCATTGTGAGTTTAAACAAGTAATGGATTGTCAAGATAAGAAACTAAGAAGAAAGCCAATAGAACTATGGTTTAATCCATTCACATGGAGTAACCTAAAGTTTTCTATTACAAGGACATAAAATGAAATTTTCGTTTATAAGTCTATTCAATGGACTTAACAAACTTCCTGTTCCTAGTATTATAGGTTTGAGTTTATCTAAACCTATGGCTTGTGGTATACCTGGTAATTACTTACTCTAATGCAAGCAACTTACTTTAGTAAGATGCTGAAGCATTTTCTTTCTAATGGCAATCTATAGAAGCTTCACAACTTCTTAGGTATAGATTTTATTTATCTAAGGAAAAGTCTTAACTATTCCAGAAAAGATAAAGCCATGAAAGAATTTCTTATATCAACAGTGAGAGGTCTTAGATATGCTTTTGTATGCCTTAGACCAGACACCTGCTGTTGAGTGGGAGTAATGAGTAGGTATCAGATTAATCCAGGAGAAGAACATTGGAAGACAATCAAGTAAATCTTAAGATTAAGAAGAGGAACTATATGTTAGTCTATAAGGGTATGTTTAAAACTCTTAGACTACACCATATCAGATTTTTGAAATTTGCCTATGTGCTAATAAATATTTCTGATAAGATGGTGGTTACTCTGGGGGTGGAATAGTGATTTTGGAGAAGTGTAAAAACCTATCTGAAGTCTCTAGGTCTACCAGAGAGGGACTGAATGTTAAGGTTGCAGGAAAGGTACTTATTCAGTCTAAGGAAAGTTCTATACATCTTTGGCACCATTCCAAATTGCCTTAAACTACTAGTGTTAATTTCTTGATTAACCAAAAGTAGTTGCCAAAGGTATAGAATCCAGTATCCCAAGAGAGTAGACATATAGAGAGAAATTTCACATTATCAATGATTTTGTGATTAAAGGAAGAGTAATGGTGGAGAAAAGGTTGTGGTTAATTCAACCTTTCAGATCCTATTACGAGGAGTTTACTACTACTACACTTAATTTGTATATCAAGGTGTTGAGATTATTTGAAACGCACTTTTTGTTTTATATTAGTGCAAGTGGGAGTTTGTTGGGTTTTATGCCCTAAATAAAACTCATTTCAATATAATCAGATTTACTTATTAATATAGATCAGAAATAACATTTAATGTTGCATGGTTCACATGATTTATTTCATGATTATATGTACATAATGTATAGATTCATCTGAAACCCTTTTCACATACTTGATCCTGTTTATTGTGATGTCAACACATTGGAAAGTAAACATGACTATGTGAATAAAGTTTCCTAGATTTATCAGACACAGGGTTTTACTGATATGATAATCTACAACAGAGTTTACTTGCATTTGGAGAAGTGCTATGTTCTTTCCAGAGCATTGGTTAAAGTAAAGCTCAGGTTGGATGCATGGAGTATGCATCGGAAGGGACGGATATTGAACTTTGACTTAGATTTAATTAAACTTACCGTAGAATCTATTCAAGTCAATATCGCCAAGTTGATCCTAGATCAAATGATCTTAATCCTGTTATGATTAGGCTCAATCTTGAAAGGCTATTCGTGTTCTTTGATTTGTTAGTTAAGCCTACTTTTAGGTCAGGGTGATACGTACATTTTGGGAACACGTTAGTGCAATTGAGTGGGAGCGCTAGCATAAACATGGAATCTATAGCTTCTATCTGGCGAATAGTAAGCAAAGGATGATCACCTTCGAGCTTGACCAAACAAAAATAAATGGTGGAGATCTCATTTCACATAAGTTGAAATATCATTTATACGGGGTCAAGTGTTTTAAGGATAAAATACATAGTAGGGTGTTACGGTAATTTAATCCCTTTACTGTGTAGATCATTCAAATAGAGGATAATTGATCAAATTAGGATTATAACAATGGATAACTAATGATGTGTCTATATGGTGGAACATATAGAGCATTCTATATACTGAGAGTGCAATTCTAAATTCTATGCGTGGATTCAACGAAGAATTAATAAGTTAGTGAATTTTAGTGCTAAATTCTTGATCTACTTATTGGAAGCTCGGTTATATAGACCCATGGTCCCCCCACTAGTTGAGATAATATTGCTTGTAAGACTCATGTAATTGGTTTTGATTAATCAATTATAATTCACAAATTAGACTATGTCTATTTGTGAAATTTTCACTAAGTAAGGGCAAAATTGTAAAGAAAGAGTTTATAGGGGCATATTTGTTAATTATGATACTTTGTATGTTTCAATTAATAAATATGATAAATGACAATATTATTTAATAATTATTTATAGTTATTAAATAGTTAGAATTGGCATTTAAATGGTTGAATTAGGAAATTGGCATTTTTGAGAAAATCAGATACAAAAGGTGTTAAAATTGCAAAATTGCAAAAGCAAGGCCCAATCCATTAAAGGTATGGCCGGCCACCTATTGAGTGTATTTTAAGTTGATTTTTTCATTATTTTAATGCCATATAATTCAAACCTAACCCTAGTGGAATGCTATAAATAGATAGTGAAGGCTTCAGAAAAATAAGACTTTTCTTCTGACACTTTCTGAATCAGGAAAACCTGAGCCTCCATGCTCTCTTCTCTAGCCGCCACTCTCTCTCTTGCTTCTTCCTTTGAATTTCGAAATTACCTTAGTGATTAGAGTAGTGCCCACACACATCAAGCAATACCTCAATCATAGTGAGGAAGATCGTGAAGAAAGACATTCAGCAAAAGGAGTTTCAGCATCAAAGATTCAGAGAAAGAGATCCAGGTTCAGATATTGATAATGCTCTGCTACAGAAAGGAATCAAGGGCTAGATATCTGAACGGAAGGAGTCATTATATTCCGCTGCACCCAATGTAAGGTTTCCTAAACTTTATATGTGTTTAATTTATCGTTTTAGAAAGTTCATATTTAGGATGTTAATAAACATACTTGTGAGTAGATCTAAGATCCTGGTAAAATAATTTCCAACAATTCTTGTGTACTCTCGGTCAGAAGTAGAACATGAACAGCATCTTCGAATGGTTCTACAGCGACTCAGAGATCAGAAACTCTATGCGAAGTTCGAAAAGTGTGAGTTTTGGCTGTCACAAGTATCCTTTCTGGGGCATATTGTTGGAAAAGATGGGATTATGGTTGATCCAGGGAAGATTGAGGCAGTGAAGAATTGGCCTAAACCCAAAACAGTCACTGAAATTCGAAGTTTTCTCGGTTTAGCGGGTTATTATCGGCGTTTTGTGGAAGGTTTTTCCAAAATTGCAATGCCGTTATCCGAGTTAACTAGGAAGAACCAGCGGTTTATATGGTCAGATAAGTGTGAGAAAAGTTTCCAAGAGCTGAAGCAACGACTGGTTACAACTCCTGTTTTAGCCTTGTCATCTGATCAAGAGAAGTTTGTGGTGTATTGCGATGCATCAAGGCAGGGTTTGGGCTGTGTGCTAATGCAAGCAGATAAAGTCATAGCTTACGCTTCTCGACAATTGAAAGATTATGAGCAACATTACCCAACTCACGATCTGGAACTTGCAGCAGTGGTGTTTGCCTTGAAAATTTGGCGACACTACTTGTATGGTGAAAGATGTGAGATCTATATTGACCACAAAAGTCTGAAATACTTTTTCACTCAGAATGATTTGAACATGACACAAAGGAGATGGTTAGAGCTAGTGAAGGACTATGACTGTGAAATCTTGTATCATCGTGGAAAAGTAAATGTTGTGGCAGATGCCTTAAGTCGAAAAGGACCAGATCAAATTTCCAATATGGTGATGATTTCTCCTCAGTTAGCTTCGGAGAAGTTTAGGGCAAATATTGAATTTGTAATTGAGCGATTATATGTAACACCCCGATTTCCCGAGATGTCACATAGGATAGTCCGTATAAAACAATTTAATAAGATAAAAACAAACAAATACTTCTTTATTGAAAAATATTCAAGCATGAGATCTCATTGTTTAAAACAAAATTCTTTTAGTACTGTAAACTTAAATAAGAACTAGTTAAGTCAAAATAATAGTTCCAAAATGTTTAGCAGTAAAAAAAAACATTAAAAGCAAAATACTGTGCCAGCCCCCTAACATGCGGTCCACGCCTCGAGCTCTTCATTCTCACTGCTTAGCCTTACCCTTACCTGCACACAGAGTACCCGTGAGCTAACGCCCAGTAAGAAGAGCTATGTAGGACATAACCCTCCTAACTAGTTACTTGACATAATTTGCTCTTTAATATTAATCAACAGTAATTCACATTCCATAAATATATCCACAACGCATGTTGTTCTCACATGCACCAATCATGTCTCATATCGCACATTATACTCACATACGATAATCAACTATACACTCATGTTGATCAGACATGAGGTAAACTGCCCTGCCTTGTGTTATTCTCACACTTGGCATCTAACAGGGTAATTAATTACCATAAGTTGTACTCACCCATGATAATGTTATAACCTGCAAGTGTTATGCTCACACAAGCAGCAAGACCCTAATATTATTCTCATGCTAATGATGCTCACAAAATATAAGGAAATCACAACACTATCAAATTAAATAACAACCAACCCAAGTTGTATGCATAACATACACCCTGTGTACAGATGTCCACTCTTCTTACCTCAGTTGCTAAGACCACACTTGCTACCTCGAGCACCTCAACGAATTTCCTTGTTGAGAACAAGATCCTAGACATTCATTAACACAACAATACACTCAAAATACATTCAAGTATGAATCTCTAAACTCATACAGAAACTTACGTAAAAATACGTAACACATAGGTCCATTTCACTTGCATGACACACCATACATAAGCATTTATTATTTTGATTCACCCAAACATATTGCATGGACTCAAACAAACATTCTTAACGTAAAACATGAATTCATACAACACATTTTTACGTAAAATTTACTAAAATACTATTTATTCTTATTAAAGTCTAAATAAATAGTTAATTAATCACCAATAATTATAATAAATACCTACAGCAACCAATAAATAATAAAACCTATTCCATTTGATATCATAGGCAGTAAATGGTATCACAAAAATACATTTTACTATTTTAACAACACTTATCTATTTTTCATAATTAACTTAAGCATTAATTAAGTAAATTCATGAAAAATACCAAAATTGATTAAAAACTGAATCTAACTCTTCTAATACACTTTATAATCTGTAATAAGTCATAAATAATTTTCTTTGAATTTTCTAAGCAACCTAGGTATTTTTCATAATTAAAATAAGAAATAACATCAATAATTCATGAAAAATACATAATCGCTTGAAAATTCAATCTCCCAATTTTATAACAGTTTATATATCATAGTCCATCATATAAAATAAATCTAGATTTTTCTGAGTAACCTAAGTATTTTTCATAATTAATTTAATAAATAACACAAATAATTCATGAAAAATACAAAATTAACCGAAATTTGAATCTACCAATTTGGCAATAGTTTATATCTCATAACTAATCATATAAAATATATTTAGATTTTTCTGAGTAATCTAAGTATTTTTCATATTTAATTTAACAAATAAACCAAATAATTCATAATAAATCAAATAATTGCAAGAAAATTATCAAACTTCATAGTAGGCCTAAGAACACCTAGCACAAGTCAAGAACTGAAAGAAAATCGAAAAATAACCTCCAGAAACCCCTGAACGGAGTGTCGCCGGAGTTCTCATCGGTTTCGTCGCCGGTAAAGTGTAACTTTGTCTCCGATTGCTCTTGAAGCGTCCTTTCGATTGGGGAAGCTCTCCACAATGCTCAGGACCTCAAAATGATCAAGAAAAGTGGTCCGAGAAGGCAGATCGGGGTTGTCTTCTTCGTTGGCGGTGTACCGTCTTTAATGGAGTCCAAAATTTTGAATTTTCGTTTTGGACGTTAAAGCTTCGTTTTCTTACGTCAAAAACAATCCTTAGGGTCCCATGCACTCAAATATAACCTCCCTTGACCCAAGAACAAGCTTAAACACGATCGAATTCGAGTCCGTAACTAAGCCGCACCTTTGAAGCTTCAAAAATGGCGAATCTCAAAACGACGACTTCCGCCCCTTATTTCACGTTAAAAAGCTTCCTTAGGTCGTATATAAGTGATCCCAAACCCCCACGTTCACCCAGGTTTCACTCCGCTTGAAGAAACGAAAATTTTCGGTATCGTATACGCCGTATACGTGCTCTCTCTCTCTCTCGTTGGTTCTCTGTTTTGGGTGAACGAAAATAGAGTTTAAAACCTAATTTCTATCGTGTTTAAACCCAAGCAAAATATTGCATTGAACCGAAGTGGAGCGATTCCCATTCCACCAAAATAGGCGTTCGGTTCAGTTCGTGTGAATGTAAGTTCGTATATCAGTTGTTAATAATAATAATAATAATAATAATAATAATAATAATAATAATAATAATAATAATAATAATACGTATGATAATAATAATAATAATAATAATAATAATAATAATAATAATAATAATAATAATATTTTAATAATAATAATAATAATAATAATAATAATAATATACCCATATAACAATATCCAGACATATGTATCTATTAGGCATTATCCACATGCCAATAAAATTAAATATTATATCATCATAAAAATAATCTCATACATATTTAAATCCATAAATATGTAAAATAAAAAAAATACTCTCAGCTAAATAAAATTATAAAATTACCCTTTCGGAGTTAGCGGATATTACAATTATCCCCCTCTAAAAGAAAATTTCGTCCCGAAATTTTACTCAAGTAATTCTGGATATTGTTCTCGCATCTCAGATTCTAGCTCCCAAGTAGCTTCCTCAACCACGCTGTTTCTCCATAGGACTTTCACCAAGGTAATTGTCTTATTTCTCAAAATCTTATCCTTTTGATCAAGAATCTTTACCGGACGTTCATTGTAGGACAAATCTTCCTGCAAACCCAATGTTTCATAGCTCAAAACATGCGATGGGTCTGACACATATTTCCGGAGTTGAGATACATGAAATACATTGTGCACCCCAGATAATGGTGGCGGTAAAGCTATTCTATAAGCTACACTGCCCACTCTATCCAATATCTGAAATGGACCAACATATTTAGGACTTAGTTTCCCTCTCTTACCAAATCTCTTCACTGAGAGTCCTTTTCGTGGTGTCACTCAAAGAAACACATGATCACCCACTTCGAACTCAATGTCCCTCCGCTTCATGTCTGCGTAAGATTTCTGTCTGCTCTGAGCTGTGATCATTCTAGCCCTGATCTTCTGAATAGCTTCGTTGGTGTGCTGAACTGCATCTGGCCCTAGGAGTTTGTTCTCTCCCAACTCATCCCAATGCAGTGGAGACCTGCATTTTCTTCCATACAACATCTCATAGGGTGCTACCCCGATAGTAGACTGATAGCTGTTGTTGTAAGAAAATTCAATCAAAGGCAGGTATTTGCTCCATGATCCTTGGAAATCTATCACACATGCCCTCAACATATCTTCCAAGATCTGATTTGTTCTCTCAGTCTGACCATCTGTCTCTGGATGATATGCAAGTCTTTGAACTTCACTCGAGTTCCCATTGCTCTCTGTAAGCTTTCCCAAAAAGACGAAGTGAACCGAGCATCTCGATCACAAACAATAGAATACGGTGCCCCATGTAATCTCACAATCTCATTCACATAAAGTTCAGCAAAATGGTCCATGGAGTAAGTCATGCGTACTGGTAGAAAATGGGCAGATTTTGTATACCTATCGACGACTACCCAAATGGCGTCATGCTGCTTTGTAGTCTTAGGTAACCCAGTCACAAAATCCATGGAAATCTCTTCCCACTTCCATTCAGGGAGCTTCAGTGGTTGTAACAATCCTGCTGGTCTTTGATGCTATGCTTTAACTTGTTGACATGTTAAGCATTTGGCCACAAATTCAACTACATCCTTTTTCATACCAGGCCACCAATACAATGCTTTTAGGTCATGGTACATTTTAATGGTCCCGGGATGAACTGAATAAGGTGTAGTATGAGCTTCTACCAATATCCCCTTCTTGAGCTCATCATTATCGGGCACACAAATTCGTCCCTTGAACCGAATTAATCCCGTGTCTGATATTTCATAATCTTTGGCGTTACTATTCAAAATTTCTTGCTTTAGTTCACTGAGCTTTTGATCTGTCGTCTGCCCCTCCTTAATTCTTTCTAACAAAGTGGATTGAAGTGTGACCTTTGCAAGTTGCCCTGTAATAAACTCTATACCAGCTCGTTCCATGTCTTCCACTAATTCCCTTGATACTCCTTGTAAAGTGGAAACTAGTCCGGGACCTCTACGGCTGAGTGCATCCGCTACCACATTGGCTTTACCGGGATGGTACATTATCTCGCAGTCGTAGTCTTTGACTAGCTCCAACCATCTCCTCTGCCTCATGTTTAACTCTCTCTGGGTGAAAAAGTACTTTAAACTCTTATGATCGGTGTAGATTTCACATTTCACTCCATAGAGATAATGACGCCAGATTTTTAGTGCAAAAACCACTGCGGCTAACTCTAGGTCATGTGTCGGGTATCTCTGTTCGTATTCTTTTAATTGCCTTGAAGCGTAAGCAATTACCTTCCCTTCTTGCATTAGAACACAACCCAACCCTTGTTTAGATGCATCACAATATACCGCAAATTGTCCCTCTTCTGTTGGTAAACTGAGGATTGGTGCTAAGATAAGTCTATTCTTCAACTCTTAGAAGCTTTGCTCACACTTGTCTGACCAGGAAAATTTTAAATTCTTCCTAGTTAATTCTGTTAAGGGTGTGGCTATCTTTGAGAACCCCTCAACAAACCTTCTATAATAGCCTGCTAAACCCAAAAAGCTTCGAACCTCTGAGGCGGTCTTTGGTCTAGGCCATTCTTTCACTGCAGCAACCTTGGCAGGATCTACTTTTATTCCCTCGTTAGTGACAATGTGGCCCAAAAATGCAACCTCGGACAACGGAACTCACATTTTTTGTACTTGGCATACAATTGATGTTCTCTCGGTCGGCTGCAAGGTCAAGCGTAAGTGCTCCTCATGTTCCTCCTCTCGTCTTAGAATAAATCAGTATATCATCTATGAATACAATGACAAACTGATCCAGATATTCCTTGAAGACTCGGTTCATGAGGTCCATAAAAGCTGCTGGGGCATTTGTAAGTCCAAATGACATCACCATGAACTCGTAATGCCCGTATCTCGTTCTGAAGGCTGTCTTCGGTATGTCTTCATTTTTGATTCTTAGCTGATGGTATCCTGAACGAAGATCAATCTTCGAAAACACCTTTTTCCCTTGAAGCTGGTCAAACAAGTCGTCAATCCTCGGTAATGGGTACCGATTCTTTATAGTCACCTTGTTCAGTTCTCGGTAATCTATGCACATTCTCATAGTACCGTCTTTCTTTTTAACAAATAGAACTGGTGCGCCCCACGGAGAGTAGCTAGGTCTGATAAACCCTAACTTAAGCAATTCTTCTAACTGTATTTTGAGTTCTTTCAATTCAGATAGTGCCATTCTATATGGTGCACGGGAAACTGGTGCTGTCCCGGGCACTAATTCTATCACAAATTCGATTTCTCTGTGTGGTGATAACCCGGGTAACTCCTCTGGAAATACATCAAGAAACTCAGCAACTACCCGTGTTTCCTCCGGCTTTCTTTCAATTTTCTTGGTGTCATCAACCACATTAACTAGATACCCTAAGCACCCACGCTGCAATAGTTGCCCAGCCTTCATTGCCGAAATAATAGGGGTGCGAGGTTTCTTTCCTACCCCTCTGAACTCGAAAGTCTCTCCATCTTCTGGTGTGAAAACAACTTTCTTTTGCTTGCAGTCAATTGATGCTCCATATTTGGTAAGAAAATCCATGCCCAAGATTACATCAAAATCAAATAAATCTAATACAATCAGGTCTACAAATAATTCTCTACCATCTATCCTGACAGGTATACCCCTAAGCCAACTTCTAGAGATTACAACCTCCCCAGATGGTAACATGGTCCCAAACCCCACAGTAAATAATTCACTCGGTGCATTTATATGATTTACAATTGTGCTAGCTTGATAAAGGAATGAGTTGCACCAGAATCAAACAAAACTTTACAAGTGGTGTTGGCCATAGGAATCTGACCTGATACAACCGAAGGACTGGCCTCAGCTTCTGCTTGAGTGATGGCAAAAACTCTGGCTGGAACATACTTGTCATCTTTCTTGGGTCCTGCTCTGTTCCCAGTCTGTCCCCACAATGGGCAATTGCGTTTGATGTGTCCTTCTTTTCCACATTTGTAGCATGCTTTTGCGCGACACTCGCTGACATGACGTTTGGTACATTTAGGGCATTCTGGAATGTTTCGCCCACTGCTGCCATTAAATCGTTGGTCGTTATCACTTTTGTACCTCTTGTCTTGACTTGGCTGCCCGGACTGGTCCTGTCCTCGTTTCTTGTGGTCATTAGAATTGGCTCCACCTTTCTTCGATTCTCTCCTGGCAGCATTTTCCTTCCAAATTTTGTTTTCACTCCGCTCCGCCGTAAGAGCCATTTCGACAACTTGAGCAAAACTGAATTGACCCCTTGACACAATTTCCACATCTCGAGCAACCATTGGTTTCAGGCCTTCCACAAATCGATGTGCTCGCACTCTATCAGTAGGCACCAGATCTGGAGCAAATTTCGCCAATCTATCAAATTTTTGTGCATACTCAGTCACAGTAAGACTCCCTTGGACTAACCCAGTAAATTCATCGACCTTTGCTGCTAGAACTGCTGAGTTATAATACTTCTCATTAAAGACCCTTTTGAAATCGTCCCAGTTCATGGTATCTACATCCTTTGTTTGTTCCACCACCTCCCACCAGATACGAGCATCTTTCCTCAGCATGTAAGATGCACACTTCACTCGGTCATTCCCATCCACCCTTAGCATCTGCAAAATGCTTTCTATGCGACTTATCCACTCCTCAGCCACTACCGGGTCTATGCCTCCCTCAAACTCAGGTGGGTGTGGTTTTCGAAATCTCTCTGCTAACAACTCATGTCTAGCCTCTGTAGCAGGATATACCACTGCAGCTGGTGGGTCTCTATTTTCTGCATCTTGCCTTATTTGGACTGGCGGCTCCGGTTGACGTCTCAGCTGACGAAGTTCTTCATCCTGCCTATGAATGATTCCTTCCAGTGCGGCAATGCGCTCTTCCCATCCCTGTGGTGCTTGAGGTGGTTCATTGATCCCTCCATCATCTCGGCCTTGGCCTTGGCCTCGACCTCGACCTCGACCTCGACCCACTCTAACTGACCTTCTAGGAGGCATTTCTAAACTCCTGAACCACACAAACCAATACACATCAAGATCATTTTGATCATCAATTTTACATGAAAATAATGTTACCCTCTCGCATGCAGAAATTTGAGGCAACTTAATTATAAGTAATAACCACTTACAGTACAGTGAGTCGAGCTCGTCTCATGGCGGTGAACTTTACATGTTAGGGCTAACCACATTCTTTAGGACCGTATTGCTCTGATACCATATTGTAACACCCCGATTTCCCGAGATGTCACATAGGATAGTCCGTATAAAACAATTTAATAAGATAAAAACAAACAAATACTTCTTTATTGAAAAATATTCAAGCATGAGATCTCATTGTTTAAAACAAAATTCTTTTAGTACTGTAAACTTAAATAAGAACTAGTTAAGTCAAAATAATAGTTCCAAAATGTTTAGCAGTAAAAAAAAAACATTAAAAGTAAAATACTGTGCCAGCCCCCTAACATGCGGTCCACGCCTCGAGCTCTTCATTCTCACTGCTTAGCCTTACCCTTACCTGCACACAGAGTACCCGTGAGCTAACGCCCAGTAAGAAGAGCTATGCAGGACATAACCCTCCTAACTAGTTACTTGACATAATTTGCTCTTTAATATTAATCAACAGTAATTCACATTCCATAAATATATCCACAACGCATGTTGTTCTCACATGCACCAATCATGTCTCATATCGCACATTATACTCACATATGATAATCAACTATACACTCATGTTGATCAGACATGAGGTAAACTGCCCTGCCTTGTGTTATTCTCACACTTGGCATCCAACAGGGTAATTAATTACCATAAGTTGTACTCACCCATGATAATGTTATAACCTGCAAGTGTTATGCTCACACAAGCAGCAAGACCCTAATATTATTCTCATGCTAATGATGCTCACAAAATATAAGGAAATCACAACACTATCAAATTAAATAACAACCAACCCAAGTTGTATGCATAACATACACCCTGTGTACAGATGTCCACTCTTCTTACCTCAGTTGCTAAGACCACACTTGCTACCTCGAGCACCTCAACGAATTTCCTTGTTGAGAACAAGATCCTAGACATTCATTAACACAACAATACACTCAAAATACATTCAAGTATGAATCTCTAAACTCATACAGAAACTTACGTAAAACTACGTAACACATAGGTCCATTTCACTTGCATGACACACCATACATAAGCATTTATTATTTTGATTCACCCAAACATATTGCATGGACTCAAACAAACATTCTTAACGTAAAACATGAATTCATACAACACATTTTTACGTAAAATTTACTAAAATACTATTTATTCTTATTAAAGTCTAAATAAATAGTTAATTAATCACCAATAATTATAATAAATACCTACAGCAACCAATAAATAATAAAACCTATTCCATTTGATATCATAGGCAGTAAATGGTATCACAAAAATACATTTTACTATTTTAACAACACTTATCTATTTTTCATAATTAACTTAAGCATTAATTAAGTAAATTCATGAAAAATACCAAAATTGATTAAAAACCGAATCTAACTCTTCTAATACATTTTATAATCTGTAATAAGTCATAAATAAGTTTCTTTGAATTTTCTAAGCAACCTAGGTATTTTTCATAATTAAAATAAGAAATAACATCAATAATTCATGAAAAATACATAATCGCTTAAAAATTCAATCTACTAATTTTATAACAGTTTATATATCATAGTCCATCATATAAAATAAATCTAGATTTTTCTGAGCAACCTAAGTATTTTTCATAATTAATTTAATAAATAACACAAATAATTCATGAAAAATACAAAATTAACCGAAATTTGAATCTACCAATTTTGCAATAGTTTATATCTCATAACTAATCATATAAAATATATTTAGATTTTTCTGAGTAATCTAAGTATTTTTCATATTTAATTTAACAAATAAACCAAATAATTCATAATAAATCAAATAATTGCAAGAAAATTATCAAACTTCATAGTAGGCCTAAGAACACCTAGCACAAGTCAAGAACTGAAAGAAAATCGAAAAATAACCTCCAGAAACCCCTGAACGGAGTGTCGCCGGAGTTCTCATCGGTTTCGTCGCCGGTAAAGTGTAACTTTGTCTCCGATTGCTCTTGAAGCGTCCTTTCGATTGGGGAAGCTCTCCACAATGCTCAGGACCTCAAAATGATCAAGAAAAGTGGTCCGAGAAGGCAGATCGGGGTTGTCTTCTTCGTTGGCGGTGTACCGTCTTTAATGGAGTCCAAAATTTTGGATTTTCGTTTTGGACGTTAAAGCTTCGTTTTCTTACGTCAAAAACAATCCTTAGGGTCCCATGCACTCAAATATAACCTCCCTTGACCCAAGAACAAGCTTAAACACGTTCGAATTCGAGTCCGTAACTAAGCCGCACCTTTGAAGCTTCAAAAATGGCGAATCTCAAAACGACGACTTTCGCCCCTTATACCACGTTAAAAAGCTTCCTTATGTCGTATATAAGTGATCCCAAACCCCCGCGTTCACCCAGGTTTCACTCCGCTTGAAGAAACAAAAATTTTCGGTATCGTATACGCCGTATACGTGCTCTCTCTCTCTCTCTCTCTCTCTCGTTGGTTCTCTGTTTTGGGTGAACGAAAATAGAGTTTAAAACCTAATTTCTATCGTGTTTAAACCCAAGCAAAATATCGCATTGAACCGAAGTGGAGCGATTCCCATTCCACCAAAATAGGCGTTCGGTTCGATTCGTGTGAATGTAAGTTCGTATATCAGTTGTTAATAATAATAATAATAATAATAATAATAATAATAATAATAATAATAATAATACGTATAATAATAATAATTATAATATTTTAATAATAATAATAATAATAATAATAATAATAATAATAATATACCCATATAACAATATCCAGACATATGTATCTATTAGGCATTATCCACATGCCAATAAAATTAAATATTATATCATCATAAAAATAATCCCATACATATTTAAATCCATAAATATGTAAAATAAAAAAAATACTCTCAGCTAAATAAAATTATAAAATTACCCTTTCGGAGTTAGCGGATATTACATTATATAATCTGACGCTTCCGTCAGACTTATTGGGAAGAATTAAGGTGGCACAGTTGGAAGATCCTGAAATATTAAAGATTCGAGAAGATGTCTTAGCAGGCAAAGCTAAGGACTTTTCAATCTCTGATAGTGGAATGCTATTGTTTAAAGCGCGAGTGTGTGTCCCTGATATCAATGAGCTTAAGAAAGAAATTCTGGATGAAGCTCACACCACCCTCTATTCATTGCATCCAGGAACCACCAAGATGTATCAAGATTTGAAACCTTATTTCCGGTGGTATGGGATGAAAAGGGATGTGGTAGACTATGTCACTAAGTGCTTAACTTGTCAACAAATTAAAGCAGAACATCAACGACCTGCAGAATTACTTCAGCCACTAACACTTCCAGAATGGAAGTGGGAAGACATTGCGATGGATTTTGTGGTTGGTTTGCCCATAACCATAGCAATGTAGAACTCAGTTTGGGTCGTGGTAGATCGCTTTACAAAGTCAGCACATTTCTTGCCCGTTAAGGTAACCTATACAGTGGATCAGTATGCTCACTTGTATGTGAAAGAGATTGTTCGTCTTCATGGGTACCGAAGTCTATCGTTTCAGGTAGAGACCCTAAATTTACCTCAAAGTTCTAGGTGAGTTTGCAGAAGGCCATGGGAACTAGTCTAAAATTCAGCACGGCCTTTCTTCCTCAAACAGATGGGCAATCTGAGCGAACTATTCAAATACTTGAAGACTTGTTACAAGCTTGTGTCATGGATTTTGGAGGGTCATGGAGCAAGTATTTGCCTCTGATTGAATTCGCCTATAATAATAGTTATCAAAGTACCATAGGAATGGCTCCTTATGAGCTACTCTATGGTAGAAAGTGTCGATCCCCAATCCATTGGGATGAAACAGGAGAACGAAAATACTGTTGGACATTATTTTACCAGGATCTTAGATCTACTCACAAGTATGTTGTTTAACACCCTAAATATGAACTTTCTAAAACGATAAAATAAACACATATAAAGTTAAGAAAACCTTACATTGATGCAGCGGAATTAATGTCTCCTTCCACTAAGATCTCTAACCCTTGTATACTTTCTGTCGTAGAGTATTATCAAGATCTGAGCCCCAATGTCCTTCTCTTTCTGTGTGATCATTCACAGTCTTCCAATCTATGATTGAGTTACCACTTGCTGTGTGTGGGCACTTACTCTATCAGTAAGGTTCAAATTTTAGAAGAAGAAAAGAGAGAGAGTGATTTCGGCCAAAGAAGAGAAAGGGAAGGCTCAGTTTTTTCTGAAGAGAGAATTTTCTGACAGAAAAGCTTGTTGAAAACTTATATGATTTGACTGAGCCATCACTTTCTATTTATAGGCAACTACTAGGTTTAGGTTAGGAATTATTTGGCATTAAAATAATGAAAATATCAATTTAAAAAACCACTATAAGTGGCCGACCATGGTGTGTATAATGGGCCCCACTTGGTTTTGCAGTTTTCACAAATTTTATTTCTATTTTCTCAAAAATGCCAATTTTCCAATTCTAACCATTTAAATGCCAAAACTAATTATTTAACAACTAAAATAGATTATTAAATAATATTGTCATTTAATTTAATTATTAATTAGACATGTAAAGTCTATTAATAAATAAATAAATCTAGAATCTCTTTTCTTTACAATTTCGCCCCTCCTTAGTGAAAATTCATAAATTAAACATAGTCTAACTTTAGAATTATAATTGATTAATCACAAATCAATTATTGAGTCTTACAAGCAGTATATTCTCAACTAGAATGGGGACCATGGATCTATATGCTGAGCTTCCAATAAGTGAACCGAATTTACTAAGTATATTCCTACTTATTAATTCTTCGTTGAATCCACTCTTAGAACTTAGAATTGCACTCTCAGACTTATATAGAGCATATTATATGTTCCACGATATAGATATGCTATCTCATTTAACCATTGTTATAATCTTATTGTGATCAAAGATCCTCTATATAGATGATTTACATCGAGATGGGATAATTTTACCGTTCTCACCCCTCAATGTATTTTGCCCCTTAAAACACTTAGCTACCTGTAAATGATGTTTAGTGATCTAATAATTAGTCACTTAAACAAGAGCTCATCCATTTACTTCTATTTAGCTAAGCTCGAAGGGAATCATCACTTGACTTCTATACACCAGTAGAAGCTATAGATTCAATATTTATGTTTAGCACTTCCACTCAATCATACTATCATGTTCCCAAAATATACGTATAACCCTGACCCAAAAGTAGGCTTAACTAATAAATCAAAGAACATGAATAGTACTCCTGAGTTGAGCCTAAGCATATCAGGATTTAGATTCTTTTAATCTTAAGATCAACTACTGATATTGACTTAGAAAGATATAACGGTAAGTTTATAATATCTTAACTAAGTTGCAATATCGGTCCAGTCCAATGTATACTCCATACATTCGAAACTAGTATACTTCACTAATGTCCTGGAAAGAACATAACACTTACTCCAAGTGTAAGTACACATCATCGATGATTATCACATTAGTGTAAATCTAAAACACTGATGAAACAGGGACTTAGTCTTTTGATTCATATGATCACAATCACATTCCACTGTGTTGACGATACTGTAATTGTGAATAAACATATGATCTGGATTTAACTGATTTTGTGTGTAAATGTAATAAACATATTAAACCATTAGCATGTAAAATTCATGCAAACATAAATCACTTCAAATTTCTTATATTGACAACTAATCAGATTGTAAAAGGTTTTATTTAGGGCACAAACAACAAACTCCCACTTGCACTAACATAAAACAAAGTGTGCAAATAAGTCAATCTGATGTCTTGATCTTTAGATCAAGTGTAGTATATTTGAATCCACCCAAACTTCTGGAAACTAGTTCATAAATACAATTATGAAACATCCTTTACTATATACTTTACTCATCAAGGGATATTAAAATCTTACTGTTTTAAAGTACATCTGAATAAACAGAAGACATATCTCTCATATTTTAAAATATGGAATTGAGATAGTACAGCGTAGACTTTTCTTCAGTAATATAACTTTCTGGTAATTTCGAATTTACAAAGTTATAATTCTTCTCTGGTAGAGCTTGAATTATTATAGAATAATTCCTCCACCCCCAAAGTAACCACCATCTCATAATTTCGAATGAGTTGGTGAAGATACAAGGATAACTGATATACAGTTCTTTAATATCTAACATATAGATCACTTTCATAAATCTATCTTGAATATCTTCTAATATTCCTTATTTGATTACATCTCAGATAGCTCCCACTCAATAGCAGATGTCTGGTTAAATAATACTTTTAACCTCTTTCTTGTTTGGAGAGTTATCTAGTTGTGACTTATTGTATTAGTCCAAAACTTTAAGTTTCTTTTAATTAATACTAAGTCATCAACATAGCAGACTAGTATTTGAAGTAAAAAATACATGCCAGAGATTAAGTAATCAAAATTAAGATACCATAAAATTTTATGAGGATTAAGAATTCTTAGTTCAAGTCATTCGAATAGACTGAACTAGAGTTCTTGTATCTTATTCTCATAATTCTGATAAGTTATATCTATCCACATGAATGGTTAGATTTGCTCTTCAGAAGTGTTCTTAAGTTTCTATCACAAGTGTCAACCTAATGAAGATGAGTATAGAATTTTAAAATTCTCCCACTCAATTAAGGTAGTGTGAAACATTATCAAAGAACTTTTATAGGTATCAATTTTTACTACAACAGTAAAACGAATTGGACACTACTACAAAAATCACTTTAAGTGACTTCATTTTGTGTCTTACACACTTAGTAGAAGATATAAAAAGTTGAGGAGAGTTTTAAATGACTTAATATTGGAGACACTAAAAGTTTTACTTTTGATTAATTTTAGAAGACACTAAAAATAATTGTGAGATGTGTATAATAAATATATGAAAAAATAGAAAAAAAAATTAATTATAGGCGTCTCATTGTTAAAGAGGCGAGAGACATATGAAATGGCTACTTACACAAGATGCCAAAATCCATTTAGGGGAAGACGCCAAAAAGTCCAATTAAATATACCCTTGGCGCCTTTGAAAAAATTAATAAAAAAATACTCTCTTTTATGATTTTTTTTTTATCAAAAGAGATATACTCTTGGCGCGTCTTCTTCTCCCTTCATTTCAGCACCCACGCACTCTTGGCGGGAAACACCATTTTCAGTATTTGAAAGTAAAAATTATTTGGACTTTATGCAATTTGCATTCATTCATTAGCATTTGGAGCATCAATTCTTGTTCTTCTAATTCATTTCTCTCACCCATGATCTCTCAATACCTTTTCAATTTTTTTTTCTTTTCTTGATTACCCTCACTGAAACCCCTTTCTTTCTTCTTTCTTCCTTCGTTAACATTATCAATTTTTCAGGTATTATTAATGCTTTGTAATTAGTTTTATTAGTAATTTATTGATGGTTTTATCAGTTTCTCACTCTAAGTTTGTAATTGATTATTTTTTTCTAATTGGGTATTATTTAGGAAGAAAAGTTGAGAAAAAACCCCTCCGTATTGAGCTCATCGAACAGATAAATACGGACCCTTAGAATCTTCCAAGTAAGATTTCTTTATATATATCTTTCTTTTGTTTGGATATTAATTTTAGCATGTATAAATATGTATATGATTTGTATATATAATAGAGAGTAAAAAGATAAAGCTAGAGCGTACTATTACTAGGTCATGTGAGAGCTAAGAACAAGACAAACCTCTTAATAACCTAAATATGTATTGCCAAACTATAGAATACAAATTAATATCGTAAATAAAAGAATTATGAAGAGATCAAATATTATTATATATTTGGTTATGATTCCCTGCAAGCTTGGATTGCAGAGTGGTGTGTAGGTACTACTGTTCTAGATTAGTTGGCTATTGGGTTCTATCTCGTCCTTTGTTCTGATGCTCTGCTATCGTTCCTCTATTTTGTCTGGTGTAGGTCTTTGTGTTCGTTCTGTAGTTGTTTTTGTGTGTAGTATTAGTGGCTGTGTTCTTTTAGTTGTCGTTTGGGTCCTGGTTTTTTAGATTTGTATGGCTTGTTGTTTGGTCTTCGTACCGGTAATAAAAAAAAAAAATTTATTATTTTTGAATTTGTGTGTTAGAGATATTTTGATGCTATTTCTAGTTGTGAGTTGTTCATTGTATTTTCATCATGTTTTCATCTGTGCTTATTTATAATTGGCACTATTTATACAAATGTACATACACAGATTATATATATTGACTTATTTGGTGGAACCATTCTATAAACCATGTGTACATGTATACTTATAGTCCAATTAGAGTTTTGTAAGCCGTAGGTCCTTATTAATTTGATTATTGGCTCCAAGTAATATGGTATAGCAACAAACTACATAAACCTTTTTTCTTTTTCTTGAACCTTCTTAATTGTTATATATGCTCTTTTACTAATATTGAAAATGGCATGTATGGTTCTATACCTTGTTTTTTCTAAGCTAGAATAATACTCTATAAATTTAGAATAGTGTGGCAAACTCATACTTGACAGTGAAAAAAGTGCTTTAATAATGAATTAATTCATGTGCTTTAATAGAAAATGGTATAGAAAAATTTATATTTATTTTTATAATATTACTTCAAATAGTACTTTAATAATGAAGTCTTTGCTCTTAGCTTTCTTTCTTGTTATGTCAAACTCAAAAACAAAAGTCTCCGTAGCAAGATTTGAGGAAAGTAACTACATAAACTGATCAATTTTGTGACTTTCAAATCAAGTTAAGTTAAGTAATTAAAGAAAGTTTTGATTGCTGTGAGGGATTAGGGAACCTGCAAACACTATGTATTAATATATTTTCTTGCCAAAACTAAAATTTCCTGGTTGATCACACAACACATTATTAGCCTTCGTTGTTTTTAGAAATGAGAAATATAGAGGAATGTAAGAAATATAGCATGTATTTTTGGGTACATAATAGTTTATGACAATGTCACGAAGGAGCTTTAATCTCTTTGGAACTTGTGGTTGTAGTTTGTGCTTGTGAGGCTGCGTCAAATATATAACACAAGCATCTCTCGGTTTCACAAAGATGTTAAAACTCCTTGGATATATTAAGTGATATTTTTTATTTGACACACTTTATAGTTCTAATTTCTATGTTTGGATATATTTTACAGTTATGGAGAATCCTTTTGGAGACAGTGATGATGAGAGGGATAATGAGACTGAGAAAAATATGCGAGGACGAACCATGATGAGTGAATTGACTAAACTAAGAAGTGAGGGAAGATTGTAGAACTTGAGTACAATGTACATGGTCAAGTCATTGGTAAAGGAGGAAACAATTATGCATCGAAGATAGGTGCTATAGTACGATCGAATATCTCCATTAATACAAAATCTTGGGATGATGTTTCAGCTGAGAAAAAAAAAGAAATTTGGGATGAAATGAAGGCATACATGTACTAATATGATTTTATTTCAGACTTGCAAAAAACTTACACTTATTATTATTATTATTTCTAATATAATTGGTTATAATGATATGATTTTATTTGAATGGTAGAGCACTTTTAAATTGGACTATAGTGCCAAGAAATTGACAATTAAAAAGGCAAGCTGGCTGTTTAAAAATTGGAAGTCAAAACTCACAAGAAAATATGTCCATGAAGCAATTCATTTAAGACCTAATGAGTTTCCAAGGATTCCAAAGTAGTATAAAGATGTCATAACTGAAAATGAATGGAGAAAGTTTGTCAACTCAAGGTTGACTTCTGAATGGAAACAAAAGAGAAGAAAGATGCAAGCATATAAAAAATGATTAAGTGCAATCATACGATGTCAAGGGGAGGCTATGTGCGAGCTCAAGAGATTCTTCAAAAAGAGACTGGGAAAGAACTCTTCAATATTGATAGGGCTGATTTGTGGAGTGTAGGTCAGAGGAATAAAAATAGAGAAGTTGTTGGAGAGGCAGCTGAGATTCAAAAAAATATTGCTAGTTTTTTATTTAATTAATGTCCATATATAAAATGTTATGCCAATGGTATTAAAATATTTATTGATGCACTAACTATTTTACAGGATCATTTTAAACAACTTTAAGCTGAGGGAAAATGGGCACCTGAAGGCCCTGATGATGTGTTGGCAAGGGCGTTGGGCACCCGTGAGCCACGTGGATGTGTTCGAGGTGTAGGTCAAGGTGTGACTCCCTCCTTTTACTGGAACACTCCAAAGCCTACCAACAAAAACAATCAGCACAAAGATGATAGTTCAGCTAGAGCTATGAGGGACGCGTTTGAAGAAATAATTCGTCGACAACAAGAACAACACAATGAGGAACAAAAAAGTCTTGAAGATCGACTTCGTAAACAAGAAGAAATGTTAAGAACTATCATGGCCCAACAAAGCGTGTTAGGCTCAAATATTAGAGTGCCCAGCCCACCACATGTGTCAAATTCACCTTATATTCTTGACCCACCAACACGTGTGAGAAATCCACCATATGTGTCAGATTCACCTTATATGCCTGACCCACCGACATGTGTGAGCAATCCACCATATACATCTGATCCAATTTATGTGCCTACACCACTACAGCCTCTATTGCAATAGGTAATTACAATATGTATATATTTTCTATGTTTTAAGAATGTGTTAAGAAGTAAGTTCGACATGAAACATTATTAAATTAAACACACGAAAAACTACTATGTTGTAGTTTGTGATTGTGAGATAGAAACAAGGCATTGTCTAATCTTTCATCTGTCTCTTCTAGTTTTTTTTTTAAAAAGTTTAATTTGCAAACTAAATACTATTTATATATTTATAATTTTGGAATACTATTGCTATTATATATTTCAATTTTAATTTTTTTTTAATTCTATAATAACTATAGTTTCAAAAAAAAAATATATTAAATAAAATAAAACTAATAGTCTATCATTCAGCTGATTACACTCAATTTTTCTTCTTTTCTAGACAATTTATTTTTTTATTTTATTGACTGATTGGTCCTTTTTATAATTATATATTTGTTTTGACTGAGAAGTATGAACAGCGATTAATTACTCTATACTTTCTTTATATTTATTTATATTTTAATTGTACATCTAATTACCTTGTCTACAAGGGTTTAGTTGCCAATTAGCTGTTGGTAACGAGGCTAATATTGTTGCATCTGGTATAGTCATCAACAAAGGACTACCAGGTACAAACTACATGACTGTTATGGTTATTAAAGTTTTGAAGAGAATGACTCTTGTCCCTATCCCATGTCCTAGTTCGGATATCATTTATGTTGATCAAAGTGCTGGAACGCCAATCCCATGGCCTCGTCATTTAGTCATTACATCTAATGATGTATATCAACAAGTAATTTTTCATCTTACTTGCTTATATAATTATGTTATAATTATTATTAGTGGTTTTTTTGCATACTAAAGTGTTAATTTAATTAATTTTGTAAATAGGTTGATCATGATACAACAAGTGGGGACAGATTACAAAGATTGCAAACTTCTTCAACACAACCACCACCCCAAGAGAAACAACCTCTAATAAATTGTCTAACACAAGAGATACAGACTCCATTAGAACAAATACATCATATTGTTTCTCGATGGGCTGATAAGGACGAGTGTTTCAATCCAATCATAGAGAAGGAAGTATTTGGCCAAAATTTGTCAAAATTTTACATATGTAAGGACGACATACTTCAATTTACTAACATGGAGAAGATTGTACAAGTTGTTGTTGTATGTTACATGAGGTATATATATTTATAATATTATATGTAAAAATATTTATATGATTTATTTTGTTTAACAATACTTATATATTTTATTTATTATTAGGTTGTTATACAAGTATGTAGTAGAACAAAATCGTACAAACAAATTTTTATTTGTCAATCCTAATATTGTGGCAACTTTGGGAGGCTCATTTGAGTATCGTGCTCAAAACTTGTTTGATCAATGTAAGCAACTAAAATCAAAAGGACAACTTATGGTTGTTCCATGGGTTCATGGGTACGTAAATTAAATCTTATCATTTTAATTAACTTTTAGAGAATACTTATATTAAGTAATCATCATTTTTTTTTTTTGCAGCGAGCACTGGATGTTACTCATATTAGCGCCATATGCCTACTATGTTGCTTGTTGTGATCCTGTCAATGTTGATCTCCAAAACCGCGAGGAAATTGTGCGACTAGTTATGACTGTTTTCAATCGTTTCCTTCACTTTATGGAAATGCCTCAACTGATTAAGGATAAATTACAAATTTTAAAACCCATTGTAAGTAATAGAATTTTAATTATTTTATTTTTAATAATTCATATATTATAATTTTTACTAAGTTATTAATTTAGACCTTTTAAATAATTATTGCCTTGGTCAAGAGAACGATGTGGTGTATGGATACTTCATGTTGAGGATGTTGAAAGACTTAATTGAAAGTCACCAAAGTCCAAAAGCTTACTTCAACCAGGTATATATAATAATTTATTAAAAAGTAGTGTACATAATTATTACTATATCATACATATTATATAAAAAAAAAAAAACTAAATTTGGTATTTTTTTTGTAGCTAACATTAAAGCCATATACGCAAAAGCAAATTGATGACATGCGTCAACAATGGGCGGCTGATATGCTTCCTTCAATCCAAAATCACAAACTAAAAGGCGGCTATATCGCCTAAGTCACGTTTCTTTCAAATTTGGAAAACAATGTTGTTCATTTTGTTTACAATATAGTCTAACAAATATTGTTATACATTTAGAACATTTCTTTTAATGAATATTTCATAAAGTTTATTAAATTTTCTATCATACTGAATTAATGTTTTACATAATTATATTTCTATATATTAAATTTAATTTATTTTTGAAAATATAAATAATATAATTTTTTGGTGAAAGATTATATATTATAATTTATTTATTTATTTAATTACGAATATATATTAAATATAAAATTTATTATTTTTTTAAGAAAATAAATTTAGATTTTATGGTGACTTACTTGGGTAGACGCACCGAGTTTTGGCATCTACACATGCTAGACATGTAAACATATAGATTTTCTTTTTATATAGACGTCTTACCTATGAAGCCACTTAAAGGTTTTAGGCATCTTACAGGAGGAGACGTGTATACCTTTTTTATGCGTCTCCCAATGGAAGACGCCTAAAGATTTTTGCGTCTTCTCATGGGAGATGTGTATAGCTTTCTTAAGTGTCTCTTATTGGGAGACACCTAAATTATTTTTGTGCCTACTCACATTAGACACTTATAAGTACTTTCAATGGCTCTGGAATCAACGTCTCACACTACGGGAGACACGAATAGCTTTTAATGTCTTCCCAAATAAGCCATTAAATCCCATTTTAGTTGTAGTGGGAACATACAATCAAAATCAAGAATTTATATTGATAATAGCTAAGTCATTATATTACTTCCATGTTTAAAGAAAATATATGTTACATAGGGTATTGTGGAGTAAACTCCACCCCTAAGTATATACATATAGGGTATTGTGGATAAACTCCACCCCTAAGTATATAGAGATTATGATCCATTCCTAAAGGTTGTAAAGATCATGATTCTCTAAGTGTGATAGAGTTTATGTGGAGTTGAATACAATCCAAAGTTCATTAGATATAAAAGATCGTTGAACTGCATAGTTTTCTTAACTTTTCTCCACCCCTATCAGATCAAAAGATCTTTTTATTAAACAAATTCTTAATAATTGTATTAGAATTAACAATTATTAATAAACATAGAAATAATTTCTAGTGTTTATTTAATATAACTCTATGAAGAGTTGTAAATATTATAGAATTTGCATCAATAATAAAAACACTTACACATACAAACATATAAATATTAGGGATGTACATCGGTCGGTTTGGGCGGTTTATTCTATATATTTTCTAACCCAATCTAAAGTTCGGGTTGCTAAAATTTAAGTGCAACCCGCCCAATTTAAAAAAAAAAACTGCAAACTGACTAACGGTTTAGTCGGTTTGGTCGGGTTAACCCGCCCAAACCGGCCAAACTTTTTTTTTTTTGAATTTTTTTTTTAAATTTTAAAGTCAAAGTTAATAAAAATTAGCATGTAATGTTATAACCTGTAATATTAGAAAGTTCAAATCTTTAATTATAACCTGTAATATTGGAAAGTTTTAAACAAATCCAATTAAAAAACACAACAATCCAAAAGCCAAATTGCAAATAAACAAAAGTCCAAGTCCAAGCAATCCAAAAGTTTTTTTTAAAAAAAAAAAAGAGACATAACAGAAAAATCTATTCATAGTCCAAAATATAAAAAGCTAGCACAATTATACAAAACAAATCCAAAAGGCAATCATCGAACAACTCCATGAAATTGATCATAAAGCACCACTAGTAGTTGTATCCGTTCCTACGCTTGTTGTAATACATTCTTCTAGAATAAAAATAAAATTGAAACAAATTAGAAACCAATATTTATTAGTAAGATATGTAAAGAAAAGAAAATTATATGTGTGAAATGATATATTTTTTTACCTGATTCAACTAGTTCGGAAGTCTCCAAATCTTCAATTTCGTTCATGTATTGTCTCAACACAACAGGAGCATCATACTCACAAGTCAACCAATTCTTTGAGCAAATTAACGCCTCAACTGTCTTTGGAGACAAAGAACTTCTAAATGGATCAAGTATTCGTCCTCCAGTAGAAAAAGCTGATTCGGAAGCAACGCTAGACATTTGAACAGCCAAAACATCTCTAGCAATGCGAGAGACAATAGGATACTTACTACTATTCCTTTTCCACCAATCAAGAATGTCAAAGTCCACATTTTCAAGTAATTTTTCCTTTCTATCATTAAGATAATCATCCAAATCATTAGTGATTTCTTCACTTGACACAAACTTGAGCTTGATAAGGAATGATGTGCTACTTGAATTTCCACTTGCATTGGATTTGGAAGTAATATTTTCAGTTACTTGTTGATCATTGGAAGAATTAGGCAGCACAACAATATTTTGATAAAAACCATACAAGCTAGTCATCATATTTTCAACTTTTTTGATCATTGTTTCAGCTATAATTGACTCATAGAGGTACCTAACAAGTAATTAATTAGTAAACATTAATCAATGTATATAGAAAAAATTAAATAGTAATATAAAATTAGATCCATAATTAAAAAGAAATAAATAAAAAACCATACCTGAAACCGTTCCGAACCACATCAAGTTTGAATCTTGGATCCAAAATGGAGGCAATATACTGCAACAAGTTAACCTTCTCAATATTGCCCCAATACTTGTTAAACTTCAATTGCATGCTCGCTGCCATTTTACTTATCAACTCATCTTTACTAGCCTTCATATCATTGAGCTCAACTTGAACTTGCAAAATCTCTTGAAAGAAAAGATTTGATGTCACGTACAATGACCCACTAAACTTCAAAGTGAGTTCATAAAAAGATTTGAGAAAGTTAACAAATACTTCAGCATTACTCCAATCACTAGCTTCTGGTGGGCCATCAAGTTTCTCTCCATTAACTCTTTCTTCTTCAAAATACTTAATGTAGTATGCATCCCCTTCCATATACTTAAAAACACTCTTGAACTTCAATGCTGCTTCTAGCATCATGTATGTGGAGTTCCATCTTGTCACCACATCCAAACAGAGCAAGGCTTTTGATTCAACATTTGCATCCGTACAAGCTTCTCTAAATCGCTTCAACCGAGCAGGAGAAGATCTCACATACCTCACCGCATTCCTTATGCTAGATATGGCATAAGACATATCTTTTAAACCATCACTAACAACCAAATTTAAAATATGTGCACAACAACGCATATGGAACATCTCTCCACCCAAAACTAAAGCTTTATCTTTTTCTTTTAAATATTCCTTTACCTTTCTCAAAGCTACATCATTTGACGAGGCATTATCAACTGTGATAGAGAAAAGTTGAGTAATACCCCATTGATTGAGACAATTGATTAGTTCTTTTGCCACCATATCACCTTTGTGGCTAGGAACTTGAATGAAACTGATGATTCTTTTTTGCATCTTCCAACTATCATCAATCCAATGAGCAGTCAAACACATATAACTAATATTTTGTATAGAAGTCCAACAATCAGTAGTTAAAGACATCCTACGATTGACAAAAGTCTCTCTCAATTTTTTCTTCTCCTCCAAAAACAATTGGTAGATATCTCGAGCAATTGTAACTCTCGAAGGAAACTCAAATGTAGGGAAAAAATGACTAACAAGCAAGCGAAACCCTTTACCTTCGATATGCCTAAAAGGAAGCTCGTCAATTATGAAATACTTGCCAATCAATTCTCTCACTGTAGCTTGACTAAACCTAGAAGTTCGAGTCCCACTTGAGTTAACTTCAGAGTCTTCATTTGTCTTGGTAAAATGATCAGTTATCATTGCTTGTTTTGTACTCTTATCGACAAATGAGCTAAATGGGCACTTCCTACACTTGTGGTTAATGTGACTCCACAAAGTACTTGTCCCACAATTCTTGGTATCAGCTGCATAATCAGCTTGACAATAGTTACATTCTGCTCTCTCCTTCTCCACTTCCTTGCCTTTCACTTTCATTATTTTTTTAACCATAGTAAAATGATCCCAAACGGATGATGTTTTTACCCCTTGCCTCTTCCTTTTTTGCGGTATCTCAATTTTAGCTTTCTCATTTTCTTCATTTTCTATAGACCCAGTCGACTTCTGTACTTCAACATCCACATTTTCCTCTTCATTCTCCATAAGTAATGATCTACAAAATAATACATCATACACATTCTAATCTAAATGTATATGATAAAAATAACACAATATAAAGTGAGATCAAATTATAATAAATTAATTGAATTGAACTATAACAACTTAATGTCATGCTTAATTCATTACAACTAGGAACAGGAAAAAGTATCTAGAATCTTAGTGGGAGCCATGCTTAATTCATTACAATAGTAAATTGTGGACAAAAGTTTAAATGGAAAGCAATTGGACCATTCTTATATGTAATTCATGAATGATTAATTTTAATATTAGTTAAGAAATTCTAAAATAGGTTTATTCATAATTTGTATGTATAAAGAAAGAAACGAGCTGGGAAATTTGCATTATAACAAATACAAACTTACCAGAAACTAACAATTCTGCTGTAAATTATTTCCCCAAGACTCTAAAATCTGCAGCCAAGTACCAGAAAGAAACTAGATATAATCAAAGTAGTAAACCAGGAATAGCATGAACAATAAAAAATAAAAAATAACAATTCTGTTGTAAATTATTACACTCACTCACTCTTCAGCCAATTTTCTAGCAAAGTAATGCCTCATGCTATAGAAGACTTGTGGCTGAAACAGAGAAAATAAAAAATCAATTGACATACTTTTTAGCTCCAAAACAATCTACCATTTATTACCATTTTTCTTTGTCTATAAATTAGAACTTTGGGACCATTTGCAAAGGCAGTAAAATAATGTTTTACAATAACAAGAAGACAAATAAATACAGACTAGACTGTATATAAGTTAAATCAAGGAGACACTTAGTCAATATTATATAGTTAATTGTACAAATACTGTCAAATTAAATAGCATTGGATGAATAGAAAAGAAGAAGTAAGCATGTGCTAATCTGATAGTGATTACCATAATTTATATGACAATAAAATATTAAACATTGAAATCAAAAGAAGCATTAGATACCATCGTATGCTAAAGTTCTTGGAGGTCTCTCGAGATCAGGAAGGAAGGAAGACACAAGCAGTGTTTTGTTTGTTTGGTTTGTGTTCTTAGCTTTTTCTCTTATTATTATTATTTATATATGATGTTTCACATGATTTCTTTATATGTGTAATTACACTTGCCATAATAGTGTTCCACCTTGTACTTAATTGAGGGCTCTGTACTTAATGGTTTAATAATTGCAGGACCAGCAGATAGTTTTTTTTTTTATGTAAAGCAACTCTTTTCTACTGTTATTTTATAAATACAAAAATCCTTAGTTTTCACCTCATTCGGTTGTTCCAAAACTGGCAGTTAGAAACTGATTTTAAGCCATTGATTAGATACAGAAAGGAAAAAAAAAGAGTACAGACATTATCCAAGCTTCAAACTACAGAAATTCAACATAATAACACAAATATGAGGAACCTAATGCTACAAATTGAAACAAAAAAATAAATAAAATCACTACAGAAATCTGCATAAATTTGAACCGTAGCAATTTAATAAATATTCACAATAGAAGTTTACCATTAGCAATTTAATAAATATTCACAATAGAAGCACCCATGAAAGAAACTAAGAGAGGGTGAGCCAATATGATTATGAAGAAAGAAGAACCTACCTTGTCGCGAACCAAAGCCGAATGTTGCTGCTAGAAAAGCTACTCCACCAACAACCACCACAGATGACGAAGAGAGGAGAAGGACGTTGTTCACCGGAGAAGGACGTCGTCACGATTTAGGAAAAGCGAGAGAGAGAGAGAGGTGCGTGAGTCTAAGGGATAGAAGAAAGAGATTTGAGCGGCTGAGTTTAGATTTAGGGTTTCATTCTACAATTATTTTTTAAGAAAAAAATTCTTATACGGGTTGGTTCGGGTTATTTCGGTTTTAATGGGCGGGTTGCTTTTTTTTTAACCCGCCCAATATACAGATTGGGCGGGTTATATTTTCGTCGGTTTTTTTTGGTTTGAATTTTTTG
Source organism: Cannabis sativa (assembly GCF_029168945.1). Taxonomy (NCBI): domain Eukaryota; kingdom Viridiplantae; phylum Streptophyta; class Magnoliopsida; order Rosales; family Cannabaceae; genus Cannabis; species Cannabis sativa. The sequence goes on along the minus strand of NW_026870037.1, from coordinate 2,627,233 downwards.
TCGGTTTTTTCGGTTTGGTTTGGGCGGGTTATTCGGGTTGGGCGGTTTACGAAAAATTATGTACAACCCTAATAAATATAATGTGGTAATTGTTGTTTAAGATAAAGTAAATGAAGCTCAATCTCATAAATTGCAATTTGTTTGAATAGAAAATAAAATAAACTTTATTAATAAAATAAAAATATTGCAACAATATGAGAAAAACAAGGATAAAAATCCCTAACTAAAATTTGAAATCCAAATTGTCTTTAAACTAAAACAATTAATTCAAAAAATAGATAAATGAGCTTCATCTCCAACTTGGACGATCTTCACCCTTTGACCAGCTTTCCAATCCAACTCTTTTGAGTTCAAGTAGCTTGGCCTATAAGAAGAAGAAACAAATAAACAAAGTTAGTCCAGAATCATAAATCCAATTGGATAATAATTCACTAAAACTCTTAAAGTTTATAGAAAGAAATACCTTGTTTCTTTGCAAGAAGTTTAGGACACTGGGGTTTCCAATGACCTTTTTCATTGCAGTAGAAACACTTTCCTTTGGGTATATCACCAGAAGCAGCAGCCTTTTTTGTTTTTCATGGCTTTTGCACGCTTCTTGGTGTTTTTCCACTTCTTCTTCTATTTGGGCTTAGAAGCAGAGGCAACATTTGCTTCAGGTTTGACCGTCCCATTACCATTCCCAGAATTTTGAGGCTTACTCCCTTTCTTCTTGGGTCCTCCAATCAAATTTTCATATGTCTGAAGGTCATTGACTAACTCATGAAAGTCTATGTCCTTTTTATTCATGACATAATTTGATGTATAGGGCAGAAATGCTGGAGTCAGACTATTCAAGATAAGGCTTACTTGAGTAGTATGATCCATTTCAGCACCATGATCCTGGGCTTCCTAGAAATAACTTGCCATGAGGAGAACATGATCACACACGTTTTGATGGGGTTCCATCCGTGTATTGATATACTTCTTAGTCGCGTCAAAGCGAGACTGAATAGATGCCCTACCGAATAGCTCAGTTAACTTCGTCATTACTTCAGCGACCTTTTCGGTTTTAGAAAATCGAGTTTTAAGGGTGTCAACCATGCTGGAAAGCATAAAGTATAGAGCTTTGTCATTTGCTTTCTGCCAACGCTCATACTTTTCTTTCACAGCTTTGGATGCATTATCCCCCGGCACTTCTGGAGACGGCTCAGTTAACACAAACAAGGCACTTTCTCCTATGAGAGCAATATTAATGTTCTCATTCCACTTTGAAAAGTTAGATCCATTTAGCTTATTTTCAGTCAACAGTGATAACATGGAATTCATCATGGTTATAAGGATACTACAAAATAATAAATAGAAATCAATAATGGTTTAACACAAAATCAATTCAGAAATTATAAGCACATAGCATGTAGGAATGATTAGAGAAAATACTAAAAAATACAATCCTAAATAATTTCAAAGGTTTTCAACAAACTGATATCAGTGTCCCGTTTAGGCGAGAGTCAAAGCTACCATCTATTGAATAGAGTTGTCAGCTCATCTAAAATGTTAAACATTCTAGCAACCTTTTATTCGATCAAGATTGGAATCCAGCGTTGTCCCGTTTAGGCGAGAGTCAAGGCTATTCTATCTTATGAGCTTCTACCATTGTTTCATATTTTGCAAGTCAAATATGGTCGCCGCCATTAGGGTGATCCATACCATATAAAACACTTACAAACTACTTATCTTTCGAGATTAAACGGTGCGAAATTGCTAATGAACGTTCCTCCATTAGGGAGGATTACTCACTAAAACAAACGCGATGTAAAACCAACAATAGAGATCGAATATAATAATAATAATAAAGCTCATTCTTTAAAATGTATTTTCTTTATTATTTTAATAAAATGTATTCATTAAATATCGAATTTAGAATTAAAATTCTAAATTAGAATTTAATTTAATATTTATAAAAATTATACTTAGATGGTGATTGAAATAAAGTGAATTATTTCCATCATAGTAATAATTTTGATGTATAAATTTTAAGAAAATTAATTTAAGTTGTATTAATTTAAATTAAATTGCAACTTAAAATAAATTTCATGAGAATATATTTATTGTATTTTGAAAAAGAAAGTATAAAATTATACTAATTTTTCGAAAATACTAAAAATAATAAATACTTAGAAAAATACTTCAAGCAAAAATATCACCTATCTAGATTTTTCTTTGACTAATTAATTCAATTTCTAATAATATATATTTTAAATTAATCAATAAATAAAAAAATCATTGATTTAAGTTGATCTAAGAATTAATTAAAATAAAGAATTAATTTACAACTCAATCTATTTTTCAAGATAAATTCAAAATCATCTTGCATAATTAAAATGCAATTTTGAAATTGATTAATAAAATAAAGAAGAAAAAAAATATATAATGAAAATTATTTAAATTTAAGTTGAAAAAGTAAATTTCAACCTAAAAATAATTTTCTATTTAATTAAGTGTCATGAAAAATAAATATTTAAGTATCATGATGAAAATCAACTTAGATATTTAATTTTTCAATTTAATTAAATGTATTAAATGCAAGAGATAAATAATTAAGTGTAGAGAAGGCTTAATTATTAATCTCTAGTTTGATACTAGGAAAAAATATACTTAAATAAATTGTAACAAAATTAATTATTTAAATAATTAATTTCATAATGTATAATATTTTCCTATTGAAATATTAGAAATAATAAAAAGTCTAGAAATAACTATCTAGAAAATATCTTATTTGACTAAGTATCTTTTCAACAAAAATTTGAAAAAATATCTTATTTAAGTTGTATAGAAAAAAACATCTAGAACTTAAATAATTTCAAATTTAAATTTAATTAAATATCAGAAATTAAGTTGTAACCACTTAATTTGAAAAATATTCCATTTTAAGTTTAAAACTAACTTAAAAAATATCTTAAGAATCTTTAATAACTAATACCTAGAATTCCTCAACTTAATTTTAAATTTAAATAAAATATTCAAATTTAAGTTAGATATGAAAAATCAGTTAAAATAACTAATTTATAACTTGAATAGGAATATTTAATTAAATAAGTTCCAGAAAGAATCTAGTTAGTTAAAATTCTTTATTTAATTAAATACAAGAAAAATACAAATAGTTTGTCTAGAAATAATATCTAAAACTAAAAGTGTTTTTCTTAAAATTAACTTTAAAATATTAAAATAAAAATAAATTTCATATATTTTAAAAGTTAATTATGTTGCTAATTTAATTTTATTAGGTCAAACTAATTTAATTAACCTAGCACAGTTATTCAAATCAGGCAAATGGGCATTCACAATTGGGGTAGTTCATGTGAGGGGGAGTTGGGTTCAGTATGTCGTACCCACTTCTATTGGCCCCCAACTCTCACACAAGGCCCAAAAGAGAGGAATTTAACCTTAAAATAAATAACTGTTATTAATTGAATAGGTCCAAAAACTAAATGGACCTAAATAAAACCTATCATGGTGTGACATTTTATTTAGCAACAACCTATATGCATCTATATCATAAAATAAACATATAGGCTCACACAGGCACACATTTGGATGGATCCTATCATGTTGCTAGGTCATACACAGATGAAAGAAGATTGTGAAAATTAGTTGTTACAAATTATATACTTGACCAAGGGAGCCATGAGTTAAAATCAGATCATTGGATCTGTCAACAAGTTAACCATGGCTATTTGCAATCAAGTAATAATAGGTTTTAAAAACTTACAAACAAGCTAAAACACATACTCATGCAACAAGGTTAGCTGGATAGTTGGATGTAGGATTTATTTAATTTTAAATAATTAAATTTCGAAAAATAATTAAATAATAAAAAAAATATTTAATTTTTGAAAATAAAAATAAAAATAAATATATATATATATCGAAATTAATAAAAATAAATATTTAAAATTAAACCTACAAATTTGAAAAATTAGGTTTCAACTAACCTAAATATCATTTCAAAATATGCTAACAACTTTTAAAAATTAAATGTTATTTTATAAATAAAAAATTAAAAAAGATAAATAAATATCTTTTTCAGATTTTATGATTTAATTTAAATAAATAAAATAACAAAATTTAAAAGTTAGCAAAATATTTTACATCTATTTAAAATATCATGATTATAGTTATCTTATTTTAAATTTAAATAAGGTCAAATTATTAAAAAAAATATTTAATTTAAAAAATTTAATATCTGACCTTAAACTTAAAAATAAGATAAGATATAATCAAATTTAAAAATAAGATAGATAATTAAGCAAAAAGATAGATATTTACTATTTTCAAATTCAAATTACACTAATATCGTGAATTAAATTAAAAAAAATATTAAATAATTTAATTATGATATTTAGAATTGAAATAGGAATAGTAAATGTCTAAATACAAAACTACACAAAAAATCGGAAGTTAAATCCATGAAATAGCATGAAAAATCGAAGAAAAACGAAAAAAAATGCGAGCTGTACGGACAGTATGTTGAGCATACTGTCCGCGCGCGCGCTTGGGGCTGCATGGGCGAGGAATCACAGCGCAGGGGGAAACCTGCATGATTTCCGCGCGCGGATGGGGCCTTCAGACAGGCGCTCGTCGAGCAACTTGTCTGAATGTGTGCTGTCCGCGCGCGTGGCCCTGCTGCATGACCCTGATTTTTTTTCGAAACTTCAAAAAATCATAACTAATTCAAATTAAATCGAAATTGAGTTCTGTAAAAAAGTAACTTGCTTAATTTTTTCCATACTATCCAATAAAAATAATTTCAGAAACAAAATTTTAATTATTTTTTACGAAAATTCACAAACATCAATCAATCATCAAATAACACTCAATACAACATGAAACCATCCAAATATCAAACAATCGTTTTAAAGTCCAAATTTCTTGCAAGAAAATCAATAACCATGGCTTTGAGGCCAGTTGTTGGACATTATTTTACCAGGATCTTAGATCTACTCACAAGTATATTGTTTAACACCCTAAATACGAACTTTCTAAAACGATAAAATAAACACATATAAAGTTAAGAAAACCTTACATTGATGCAGCGGAATTAATGTCTCCTTCCACTCAGATCTCTAACTCTTGTATCCTTTCTGTCGCAGAGTATTATCAAGATCTGAGCCCGAATGTCCTTCTCTTTGTGTGTGATGATCCTTCACAGTCTTCCAATCTATGATTGAGTTACCACTTGCTGTGTGTGGGCAATTACTCTATCACTAAGGTTCGAATTTCAGAAGAAGAAAAGAGAGAGAGTGATTTCGGCCAAAGAAGAGAAAGGGAAGGCTCAGTTTTTTCTGAAGAGAGAATTTTCTGACAGAAAAGCTTGTTGAAAACTTATATGATTTGACTGAGCCATCACTTTCTATTTCTAGGAACTACTAGGTTTAGGTTAGGAATTATTTGGCATTAAAATAATAAAAATATCAATTTGAAAAACCACTATAAGTGGCCAGCCATGGTTTGTATAATGGGCCCCACTTGGTTTTGCAGTTTTCACAAAATTTATTTCTATTTTCTCAAAAACGCCAATTTTCCAATTCTAACCATTTAAATGCCAAAACTAATTATTTAAAAACTAAAATAGATTATTAAATAATATTGTCATTTAATTTAATTATTAATTAGACATATAAAGTCTATTAATAAATAAATAAATCTAGAATCTCTTTTCTTTACAATTTTGCCCCTGCTTAGTGAAAATTCATAAATTAAACAAAGTCTAACTTTAGAATTATAATTGATTAATCACAAATCAATTATTGACTCTTACAAGCAATATATTCTCAACTAGAATGGGGACCATGGATCTATATGCTGAGCTTCCAATAAGTGAACCGAATTTACTAAGTAAATTCCTACTTATTAATTCTTTGTTGAATCCACTCTTAGAACTTAGAATTGCACTCTCAGACTTATATAGAGCATATTATATGTTCCACGATATAGATATGCTATCTCATTTAACCATTGTTATAATCTTATTGTGATCAAAGATCCTCTATATAGATGATTTACATCGAGATGGGATAATTTTACCGTTCTCACCCCTCAATGTATTTTGCCCCTTAAAACACTTAGCTACCTGTAAATGATGTTTAGTGATCTAATAATTAGTCACTTAAACAAGAGCTCATCCATTTACTTCCATTTATCTAAGCTCGAAGGGAATCATCACTTGACTTCTATACACCAGTAGAAGCTATAGATTCAATATTTATGTTCAGCACTCCCACTCCATCATACTATCATGTTCCCAAAATATACGTATCACCCTGACCCAAAAGTAGGCTTAACTAATAAATCAAAGAACATGAATAGTACTCCTGAGTTGAGCCTAAGCATATCAGGATTTAGATTCTTTTAATCTTAAGATCAACTACTGATATTCACTTGGAAAGATATAACAGTAAGTTTATAATATCTTAACTTAGTTGCAATATCGGTCCAGTCCAATGTATACTCCATACATTCGAAACTAGTATACTTTACTTATGTCCTGGAAAGAACATAACACTTACTCCAAGTGTAAGTACACATCATCGCTGATTATCACATTAGTGTAAATCCAAAACACTGATGAAACAGGGACTTAGTCTTTTGATTCATATGATCACAATCACATTCCACTGTCTTGACGATATTGTAATTGTGAATAAACATATGATCTGGATTTAACTGATTTTGTGTGTAAATGTAATAAACATATTAAACTATTAGCATGTAAAATTCATGCAAACATAAATCACTTCAAATTTCTTATATTGATAACTAATCAGATTGTAAAAGGTTTTATTTAGGGCACAAAACCCAACAAATACTTAGGCCCTGAGTTGGTCCAGAAGACAAGTGAAGCAATAGACAAGATTAAAACTCGACTGCTTGCTTCCCATAGTAGGTAGAAGAGCTATGCAGATCCCAAGCGTCGGGATATTACATTTCAGCAGGGAGATCATGTCTTCCTGTGTGTGTCGCCAATGAAAGGGATAAGACGCTTTGGGAAGAAAGGCAAGCTAAGTCCTAGATTCATAGGACCTTTTGAAATACTTGAAAGGGTTGGACAGATGGCTTACCGGTTAGGCTTACCTCCATCATTGTCAGTTGTGCACAATGTATTCCATGTTGAGAAAGTACGTGTCTGATCCAATGCATGTCCTAAGTTATGAAGCATTGGAATTGCAACTAGACCTGTCTTATGACGAACGACCTGTGCAAATTTTGGATAGAAAAGAAAAGGTTCTTCGAAGTAAAACCATAGCATTGGTTAAGGTACTCTGGAAGAATAGCAAAGTGGAGGAAGCCACTTGGGAATTAGAGTCTGATATGAGGACTCAACATCCAGAGTTGTTCAGGTTAGATTTCGGGGACGAAATCCTTTTAACGGGGGGATAATTGTAAAGACCGCTTATGATTAATACATTGGATTATTAAATAATTAGGGTTTATGCATGAGATTTTATTATTATTTATAAAAATGCATATTGTGGAAATTTATTTAAGTTCGTATATGTTTATTATGCTATTTATGTAAATTTCTTAATGTTCGTAATTGTGCTCGGAAGCAGTGGAAAGTGATGTTGGGCCTTTAGAGAGTCGCATTTTATGTGTTTTAGAATTTTTGGGGTTTGGAAAATGACTAGTTTACCCTTGGGAGTTAGTAACCATTTTAATTTAGTTAAAGGGCAAATGGGTCTTTTCCTTGATTATTTTTTTGGCCTCTAGTGGACTTTGGGGGTTGGTTATATCTTTTATTAAGATAAATATGATTTAATTTAATTAGGAAATAAGAGAATAATTAAAAGTTGAAGGAAAAACCTAGAATTTTCTAATTCTCTCTCCTTCTCTTTCGAACACCAAGGGAACCAGCTGGGAATTGTTGTGGTTAGCTCAAATTTGTGTGATCTTGACTGATTAGAACACTCCAATTCAAGGTATATAACTCTATCCCTCTTTTCCATGATTTTTCCTAAGCTTAATGTAAGTTTTATGCATGAACTTGGGTGTTTAGGGTGCTGTAAGTTTGGGATGATTTGTTTTCGTGTTTTGGGATTAGGTTGGGAGTATGTTGTTTGATTTGAGCTGTTATGGTAGGCTTTGTTGAGGTTTGGCTAAGGTTTGAGTTTATGAACTCAAATCTTGACCTTTAATGGTGAATTGATGTTCAGTGTTTGTTGTTGAGTTTTATTGCTTGGTTTTAGTTCATTATGGTATGTACAGGTATTCTGAAAGTTATTGGAAAGTTTGGGATTGAATTGAGGTGTGGGGGTCAGTTTTTCAGGTTTCCAGCTCAGAACCAGAATTCCAGTTCCGGGGGGCCTGTTGCAACCGGTCGACCAGTTGGTGCCAGGAACCAAGCTTAGGTTGGGGAACCTCTGGCCTCACGGTTGGGGTTTTTTCCCGAACCCTAGTTTTTCTCGTTTTTATGTAATTTAAGATGTTAGCATCCTATTTATCGATAGGGTTATCCTTGGTTTCAATTTTAAATCCCCGATAAGTGTTTTAGCGTGTCTCTCATTAAGTTTTGAACGTTATGGTTTAGGGCCCTGTAAAACGTCGAGCTGCACTTCCACTCAGGCTGACCGGCACACTTGAGCACGGAACGAGGTAAGATAGCATAAGAATGTCTATATGAATATATGCTTGTTTAGGATGTTTGCACTACTAGCACTAATATGTATGTGATTTAAAGAGTGTTAGTATAGTGTTGTATATCAGTGTGGTTACGGTGTTACCAACACGAGTACCAGGGGGTACGTCGTGCATGTGGTACAACACTTAGTAATTCCCGGGAGTACAGTTATGGCTCTACCAACACGAGTACAGGGTTGGTACTTTAGTGCATTTGGTACAGTGGTCGTACTTCCCTTAAAAACGTTCTTATCCATTTGGTGAGCTCAATTATTGAGCTCAGGGCGGCTTAAACACAAAGCCGGCATCGTATTACCTATGTATATGTCTTGCTTATCTTACTGAGTCTGTTGACTCATCAGTTTGCTACCTTGTGTAGGTAAAAAAAAGCAAAGCTGGAGGAACAGTGAGATAGAGCTCGACAGTGATTGTACATATCGCGGCAGTGCAACCTAAAGGGTTCTGATCTTTCAAATATTTTAAGACGTATTTTGAGTTGCCTGTACATGTTTATATAAAAGAAAAAATCTCTCAACGTAGTTTTGTAAAATACAAATATAGTTTTAAACTATGTTTTGAAACTCGGGATTCCGACCCATATAATTATAAAGTTATAATATATTAAAGTTATCTTTTGAGTTTAGAAATATTTAAATATGGGCGTTACAGTTTTGGATTTGTTACCCAAGTTTTGTAACTATAAATATTTGAGTGTGTGAGAGAAACAGTGAGTTGTGAAAAAGAGAGTGGGGAAGAAGTAAATAGTGTATTAGAAATTTGGATAAAAAGATTTACATAGAGAGTATGTAATTTTGAAGTAATTTTTTTTTATATTAATTTTATCAAATTGAGTAAAAAAATTGCTTTTTTATTTTATTATTTGTGAATCAAAGCATGACAAAATATGCATTTATATCCTACAATTACGTGTATTTCTCTAATTGCATGAGATCGATTTGTCAACTCCAAGAAGTAAATATAATAATTAATTTAAAGAGCGATTGCTTTCGTATAACTTATTATTGTGCGTGTAAAATCAGACCTCGTTTCATTCTCAACTGAACTTTCCGTGGCAAAAAAAAAAACTTCAGGAAAAAAAAATAAACTTCTTTTTTATTTTATTTTTTCTTAAGAGGAAAATAATTTATTTATTGAACTTTTAAAATTAAATAAGGCTTTATTCAAAATAAATAAATAAAAAAAAGGCTGAATTATATTTTCTGGGCGAATAAATAATTCATTCCATTAAGTTGTTAAATATGAACCAGAAGTGTATTTAGTAAAAATAAAAAATAAAAAAGCAATAAGAGAAAATGTAGAAAAAAACATGGGGAAAGTGAATGGAAAAAGAAATTGAAAAATTCTGTATTTTTTTGTATGACAGAAATTAATTAGATGCAAACAAAAACTTGCAGACCCGACCCAATTGCATGTTTTTGTTGCCTTCTTCAATCGTTTTGCTATAATGGGTTTTCCTTTCTGAAACTCCACAAGTCAAAACCTATACGACCCAGAATTACTCACCCGCCATGGAAGGTATTGATGCTTTTATTTTTAATAACTATTTCCAGATCAATTTGTGGGATTTGGATTTCAGTTTTGAGGGTTTTAAATCACTTGCATGCATGACCAGATTTTGGGTAATTATGGGAAAATAAAATATGGGTTTCTGTATTTTGGGTGTTTGGTTTCTCAGAAAAGTAGGAATTGGGTTTTGATTTTTTGTGATATTATTTCGCTTAGCATTCCTACTTATTGGTTCCAAATTCCAAAATTTGGTGAGGTGTGATTGTTTTACCAATCTAACTTATTGTTTTTACTTTTGAGAATCTTATTGGGCATAATATCTGTAATTCATTTCATTAGTAGTAAGCATTTCAATTCTCTTGTTGCTTTTCCGACATGCCTTTGGGTATTCATATTCCTCTTGATTTGTTGGATTTTACCCAGATATTGTTCTAAAATGGTCAACGGATATCTCTTTGTACCGTTTGTTAGTGTAATGTCGTTACGATCTTACTGTGATTTGCTTTTTGTATTATTTATCTGAAGCTGTTGAGCGTAGATGCTGCTTTGGATAGTATGTTTGCCCTGGTTTTGACCTTGACAAATTGTGACTATGAAATATGTGTAAAGATGTACCATTAAGGATGAAAATGTTTGGATTTATGTGACTGAATACCTGTTCTTGTATTTTGGCATTGATTACTTGAAGAACTCAGCCTTGTGCTGATGGTTTCTCATACAATTCTCTGATCTTTTCTTCTGTTGGAGGTTCAAGATTTTGTTACTTGCAATCATTTACATAGGTTAAGCCTTCATTTATAGCATGCTGATTACATCTGTAGATGTAGTTGTTGATTTTGGTTTTACTTTTACTGTGGTTGATATTCTTATCTTTCTCTTGACTAGACCATCTACTAGAACCTAAATCATACTATAAGATAGGAAAGGTTTAGAATCTGCCATGAATAATATAACTGGATGGAGATGTAACCATTAAAATTTACTTGGCAATGATTTGGTAATCTACTTCTCATTTCTGCTACTGATGTTTGAAGTATATGTGAGGGTTTGGTAATTCTACCTATTAACTACTGGATGTCATTTTTGTACTTCATTATTAGTAAACACAGGGCACATGCATCTTTGTTGGAGAATCATTGTAAATAAACTTGTTCTTTTCTTTTTCTAAACTTTGGCCTTGACAGTTCGACCTGGAGACCTACCTGTGGCCCCAAGGTTTTATTGAGCCTGTGGGGAACGGAACCTTGGAACAAATGCCTACCAGCATTTTCCAAGGCTTCTCCTTACCACTAGACCACCCCCTTGGTTTTTTTAAATAAATATGTTAAGATAGAATAAGGTATTTTAGATGAATTGGAATCATAAGATGGTGTGAGAAATAGTTTATATAGTGTAAGGTTCATATACATGAATATGTGATAGTATTTCATAGCAATCTGTTGACTCGATTTTAATGGATATGACTTTATAGATCATCATGTTTGTTTGGATACATAGAAATATTTCATCACTTGCTTATGTTAAACTGATACTTGTTTTTATATGGTAAGATGCGATTTGATCTCCAATTTTTTTCTTTAAGTTTGGTAGATTGGTTTTGGGGCTCATTCTCTATTTTGTGCTTCTTTTATTTTGAAGCTTTATGTTTCCTAAAAATGGTATTACGGGTGCAATGCTGTGACATGAGTACCATTTTTTTGGGCCATGCTCAGTACTTGTTTGAACAACATAGTTATACATTCAATTTTTAATGTTAATACATTCTTGCTACTAAACTATGTCTAGAATCAAGTGAAGCACACTCAGAGGAGAAGAAAGCATCCCAAGATAATAAGAAAAGGCGACTCAAGACACCTTCACAAGTTATGGCTTTGGAGAAATTTTATAACGGTAAGAATGCCATTTTTTTCTTAAAATATAGAAGTTTAACCCCAGAGGGGTAGTTTAAATGGTGAGGCATGTGGCTTGTTCCCACAAGATCTTAGTCTAAGTCTGTCTTGGGTACCTACATAGCATCTATAGTGTCATTTTCTCCAAATATTGTATAATTAGGAATCTAGTTAAAAAAAATGGAAGTCTTCGGTACTTGTATACATTTATATATCTATATATTTATATCTTAACGACTTGGTTATATTGTTTCATTGATGTGTTGAAATGGAAACATAATGGTTTCTCCACCAGAACACAAATATCCTACAGAGGAAATGAAATCAGAACTTGCAGTACAGTTGGGATTGACAGAAAAGCAGATTTCTGGGTGGTTCTGCCACAGAAGGTTAAAAGACAAAAGAGTATCAAAAGATGAACCCTGTGCTAATGGACGGCAAGATCGTTTAAGTGGGGTCATTCAGGACCTTGGTAGTGGACTTGGGCAAGATTCATGTGGTAGCACTAAACATGTAGATTATAGGTATGTTGACCCAAGAGAAGTTGAAAGTCAAAGACTCTATGGGAATGATTTTCCAGCAGCAGATCTCACCAGTGATAAAAAGAGTCTTTACACTGAAAGAGGCATGGATGATACATCTTCAGAAAGTTCCTCATCCTTACAGGATAGGTTATTAACTCCAATTGAGGATCCTCACAGTGTGGAAACTTTTAGGTACCTCACACAGGATGGACCAATTGCACCCTTAAGTTCCAAGGGCACAAGAACCATGGGTTATAAGCCCTCAGGGTATTTGAAAGTTAAGAATGAAATAGAAAATGCTGCAATTACAGCTGTTAAGAGGCAATTGGGGAAGCAATATCAAGAAGATGGTCCACCACTCGGTGTAGAATTTGAAGCACTTCCTCCTGGTGCATTTGAATCACCAATCAGAGATCCTGTCCATGGTAAGTGGTACATTTATTTTCTATTCTACTTTTCCATTGAAAAAGAGTTTCCTGTGGTTGTTCTGCTTAAGTCAATCCCGATTATGCATTGCTTAGAGCTGTAGTCTTCATCTTCTTATTTATATTTTTATATGATATTTAAGTTGTTAATATAAGGTGTACTATAGTTATTGAAAGAAATTAAAATGTGGGGTTCTTTGAAGGAATTCTACTCAATTAGGGATTTCTGCCATCTTAGTATAGGTTGGAAAATCTGATAAGGAATTGATTATCTTGTTTTTTGTATGAGGATTTCTTTCTGTAACTGTTTTTTCCTTGTTATTTTAGTTACCGTTTTACATCACTCATAAGTCACATCTAGTACAACGGCTGGTAATGGATTGCACGCAAGGGAAAAGTATGTTGAGAGAGGGCAACCTTTTAGATAGAGAATTGATTCTTTGTTAAATGTGTGTGATAGTTGGTACAGGGAGTCTACCCCTCTTTTAAGTTTCGACAAGGTATAGGGAGTCCCCCCTCCCCCCTTTGAAAGAAACAATTTCCCAGCAAAATTGTGTTTAGCAAAGTAAAATAAATTAGAGAACTTCAGTGGATGGTGAATTAAGAAAGGGAGACTAATAGAGATGGTACATGTTGATTCATTGATACTTTATGCTGCAAATTTCAATTCTCCTTTGGCAATGTCTTTTTCTCTTTTTTCCGTTTTCCCTTTATTGTTATTAATTCTTTTGTTTGTTATTAGTTGATTTAGACATTAACCATCTTGTAAGTTGAAAGTACATGATTTTGAGAATATTTGTTTTAGTGAAGAGTGCAAGAAAGAAAAATATAAAAATATAACGAACATATGATATTGGATATATTTATACAAGCTATCAAATTGCTATAAGAGTGTCAACTTATAACTCTCTGTTCCAGCTATAGACTGAAGTTCTGAGCTTTGTAAGAAATTAGCTGTCTTATTTGTCTTTGCTACTTTGCTCAATTTAGATTGCATGTACATTTGTCTTTGCTCAGTGTCGATTTTCTTTTCAAATTACTATTTGAGATCTAGGTTGTAGTTAATATCTTTTAATTCTGTTGCAGAACCCTACTATGTTGGAAATCCAGTTCTTTCTCACCCCTTGAATATTTCTGGATTGAAAAAGCAGCCCTCTCCTGGCAGTGTAAGTGGATATTCTGAGATTCAATTTCCTTTTGACATATTGAGTGAGACTAATCCTGACACCATGCTCGGATCTGCTCTATTACTTTGATTCCCATGCTCGAGTCTTTCGATAGATTTCCATGCTTAATACATCTGTATGAAAGTGCATGCCTGCTTTATTTAGACTTTTCATGGTTTCAAATTGTGTGTTGATGTGATGTTAATTATTTCTGTTTTATCAAGAACATTATGGCGTTTAAAAGCTTTTCTTAGCAGAACATCAGCATTGTAACTTTCACATTTAAATTGTTGTTAAATGAATATAGAAAATGGAATGAAAATAATATAGTTTGCATGCCTTTGTATTTACGTTTAGGAAAATATTGTAAACTTATCAAATTTGTTTATTTTTATTGTAACTACAATGTACTCTTTCACCTTTTGCTTTCATGTGCGTAATATTTCTCAATTTTATGATCATGTAGAGATACGAAATAAATAATTCCAAGCTGAGTTCCAAGGACCCATATATGCAGCAAGAAGGTCCTGGCATCATACATGGTATTGGCCATCAGGAGGCAAAACCTAGCAATCTAATGAGACAAAAATCAACTTATATTGACCATGCTGGTTCTCTCTCTGGCCGAAATTCCTCCTTGGATAATTATGATGATTCTAGTTACAATAACAATCATCATCGTAAAAAGAGCTCTAAACATGGTGTTGAAGGAATGTCATCTGACTCCTTTCACAACCGTCTTAGTCACCATAGTGGGAAGGTTCCAAGCAAACAAGCATTTTCTCGTGTACATGATGATGATGTAAGCCCTGAGATTGTGCAGAGGAGTGAATACTTTAAGCCCGCAGTTTCAGCACGAAACTATTGTGAGGCACCTGACATGGAGGAAAGAGGGATATCCACCATGATGGCACAGGTCTTTTTCTTTTCTTTGTTCTTGGTGAAAGGAATGTGATAATGGTAGTTCTTGGTTAAAATTTCAGTTGCTTGATATATGCAGGAGGATAAATTTTTTGGAGAAGGCAAGACCAGGAAAGATGTCAAAGTAAAGATGAAGCATGTGAATGAAATGACTGTAAGTTTTAATTTGATATGCTTTTGGATTATTTACAAATTCAGATACATTCATGGACTAATGTGCTGCTACATCATTATAATGTGTTTATGGTGTTTTCCTGTGCTTTTGACACCCTCTCCTTTTTGCTCAAATATTAAAGGTTGCAAAAAGAGGGAAGGCTGACTTTTCACAACAAGAAAACGGCACAAATTCTTACGTAGAGATTCTACCTCATAAGAATAACACTAAAGGGTAAGTAGAATTTCTCCTAGATTAATTAATGATTTTCTTTTACAAAAGTTCATGTGAGATCCATTTTTTGCATGCCCTGAATTTCAGTCCCAGATTAGCTTCTTGCTTATACATCTTTATGATGCAATCAAATGTTTCTTCTTGTGAATTTGATTGCCATTTTTTCCTTGTTTTTATTATTCTACTAAGGGCTGTGACATGTGCATTATGCTTAACTTCCAAAAAAAAAAAAAAACTAAAATATATTTGTGACTATAGTAAAGATCCAATAAGCTGTACCGAATTGTGGTTTATATAGTTTGGGAGAAATGCAGTATGTCTGAGAATCTAAAACTCACTATGTAAGTTTCCTTCTATTAGGTTCTAGCAAGCAACTTCTTCTCCACCTTAACCTTAGAAAAACAATTCTTCAGATTCTGTTTCTTGAGAACTAGATATCAACCGAATGCAAAAGGAAACAACAGTGTAAAGTAACATTCTAGCATTATGAAAAAAGTAAAAGGAATAGGTTGTGCATCCTATGTTGATAACATTAAGTTTCAAAATTTAATACATTTTGGGGTTAAATTGCAATTTATGCTTTCTAAGTACATCACTTCCATTGTAGATCTGCCTTAGAGATGCCATCAAGCTTCAGTGAGGATGAAACTGCAGAAACCAGTTCTTCAGCAGAGTGAAGTTTCTGGTAAAGCAGGAAGGGGTTTCCCTAGGCTTGTACAGTTCAGAGAGAGCTATGGTCATTAAATAGTCACCCCAGAAGTACTACAAGGGCTTGGGGATTGCCACTTTCCTATGCCCTTTTGAGTATTCACTCATCTGTTTATAATTGTAGAAAAAATATATATATATATAGTTTTTAGGCTATTTTAAATTTAATTTGTCTACCAAAACCAAGAGTTTTTCTCAGATTGAATTAACTGTTTGTAAATGTGCCTGCTGCTACTTCTCCCTGAACAACATTGTTTTGGTGGTTAAGTGATGATTCTAGTTTCTCTCTACAAAAAGGTTTTAAGTTTTTCTTAGAAGATCGAGATAGCGTTTGGTTGGAGGTAATGAAATGGAATGGAATAAAAAGAAAACAATTTTCATTCTTTTGTTTAGTTGCATCTTAAAGTATTAAACTAATGGAATGATTTTTACATTAATAATGAGAAAAAAATTAATAATTTTTTTTTAATGCATTTTAAATTTGATTCTATTTCTATTTTCATTTTAATAGTAATTATTTTTAATGCATTTTAAATTTGATTTTATTTTCTATTTCTATATTTTCATTTTTTCCAACTAAAATCATCTAATTTAAAAGCTTGCTGTTTTCTAAAACAAATAATAAAAAAAAATTGGAGACTACTTCATACATCTCCTAAACAAATGAATAATGGAGTAAGTGTTAAATTAACAAAATTATTCTTTATTTTTTATAACTTATATATATATAAAAAAAAAAGGTATTAGAGTGATTTTAGTTTTATTTTTTAGCATTTTTGTAATATAATCCTCATTAGGTTTTTTAATGTAATGGAGATTCCCTTATATGATGTAGGGTCTCTTTGGCATAGTTTTTAGAAAAGTTAAAAGTTTTGATAAAAATGTGTTTGGTAAGCAGAAGCTAAAAGTTAAAGCTGATCCAACCTAACTTTTGGAAAAAGTTGTTTTGATTAAAAGACTATAATAAGTTTATTTGTACTAAAATCATATTTATTTATTTATTATATATTAGAAAAATAAAAATATTTAAAATAAATTAATTAGAATAAAATAAATAATTATTAAATTTCATATTTTTTTTTTTTTAAAAAAATAACTTATGTTTTATATATATATATATATATTTTTTTTTGATGAATTAGAGAATTATATTGCACAAATCAATTTACATCCTAGGAGCACTCTTAAAAATAGAAGCCTCAAGTTTGAATCTATACATACTTTGTATTTACATTATTACAAATCATAAAACCACTCTCTATCTTTACAATTCAATTTCTTGGGCAAAAACATGATGATTCGACTTTTGAGTCTCCATTTCAGGTTCTCTATCAACCTGCTACAATCCAGCTGTTCACCTTGCCAAATAAACTTATTTCGAGCCTCCCAAATACTGTATACTAAGCCTGTAATAACAGCAGCAAGTACATTCTTCCTAAACCTACTCACATTTGTCCTACCTATCCACCTTATGATCTGTGGCAGGTCTGAAGTTGAGGTTCTCCAACTCAGCCAATTCTTGGCTGCTTGTAGACATTGGACAGCAAAAGGGCACTTGAAGAACAAGTGTTGTGTGTTTTCCTTTTTGTGTATTACACAAGATGCAACATTCCTCCACTTGTATACTAAATTTCACTAGCCTTTCCTTTGTCTTTAGCCTATTCAACATTGCCAACCATAGAATAACACTATGCTTTGGAATGTTCAATCTTGCCAAAACTTCATGGCTCCAAGACACTTGGTTAGGACTAGGTTTGAACAAAGTATATCCTGGTGAAATGTGGTATTTCTGTACCTGAAATATAGCAGGATCTTGTATTGTTTTGAGGTTGTCCTTGAGAGCTACAAGCTTCTTCCAATACCAGCTGGAGTGGATAGAAGCCGAGTAACCCTACCAATCCTCTCTCTTGATGTAAACACTATGAACCCATCTTAGCCATAGGCTTTCTTGTTTGTTCGCAATAGTCCAAATGTATTTACACATAGCAGCCTTATTCCATTCCTCTATTCTTTTAATTCCTAATCCTCCATCTTTTTTCTGTTGGCATACATCATCCCATGCCACAACACCTGCCCCATAAAAAGCAGCTTGCCCTTTCCAAAGGAAGGCTCTACATATAGCCTCTATTTTCTTCAAGATCTTCTTAGGCATAATCATCATTTGGCTCCAATAAGCTTGAATAGCTATGAGCACCGAGTTTATGAGAGTTATTCTACCTGCAAAGGACAAATTTCTCGAGCTCCAGATCTTGATTCTAGCAGTCATCTTTTCAGCCAACAATTCACAATCCTTTCCAGATATTTTTTTTAGATGAAATTGGAATTCCAAGATAGGTAAAAGGTAGTACCTGTTATTAGAAACCAGATTTTTCCAGCAACCATTGAACTTCCCTTCGAGACATGTTGCTGCAATAACAAGCTGTTTTGCTACCATTCGGATTTAATCCTGATGTACTTGAGAACAGTTTCAGTGCTTGTAACATGTACTTAATGCTCCTCACATCCCCATTACAAAATAAAAGCACATCATCCGCAAATGCAAGGTGATTAAGCTTTAACTTTGAGCAGCCATTATGGAATTTAAAGTCATCATTCTCCCCCAATCCTTCTCATTAATCTAGACAAATATTCTATGCCTAGAACAAACAATAGAGGAGACATAAGATCTCCTTGCCTAAGCCCCCTCTTAGATTCAAAAAAACCATGTAATGATCCATTGAACATAAGAGAAAACTTAGGAGTTCTAATACAATTCATAATGAGATGGATAAAGGCCTTAGGAAATTTAAGTCCTTCTAGCATTTCCTCAATAAAATCCCACTCAACAGTATCATATGCCTTTTGAAGATCAAGCTTAATCATACAACTTGGTTTATTAGCTTTCCTTCCATAATGTCTAACCAAGTCTTGGCAAATCATGATATTATGCCCAATATATCTACCTTTAATAAATTCCCCTTGGGAAGGAGAAATTATTTCAGGTAAAATATTTCGGATTCTAGAGCTCAAGAGCTTAGTTGCAATCTTATAAATAACATGGCAACAAGTAATTGGCCTAAAATCCTTAACTGTGTTTGGACATTTCACCTTAGGTACCACGGTAATTTTGTAGAATTGATCTCTTTTAAAATGTTACTCTAATTTAGGAATGATAAGACTGCTTTGGTAACCTTCTCCCCAATGATCTCCCAATTATCTTGGAAAAAATAGCTCGAGAATCCATCTGGTCCAGGAGATTTAGCTCCAGAAATACTAAAAACAGCTGCCTTCACATCATCTTTAGTAAACTCTTAAATCAGCATGTCACTTTTCTCATTGGATAAGCAAGGGCCATTAGCAAGCACTTTAGGATGAGTCTTCCTTGTATTGTCTAACCTGGAACCAAGCAGCTCCTTATAGAAATCAAGAAAAGCTGCTGTTATTTGGTTAGGATCATGAGTTCTACTCCCATCCCTCTGTTCAATAGAAAGAATTCAGTTATGTCTCATTCTTTGCTTGATACTAGAGTAAAAGAAAGCAGTATTGCAATCCCCATCTTGTAACCAAGCAATTTTTGCTTTTTGTTAGAGGAATGAGGCATAATTTTTCTATGCTAAAATCAGGTTTTCCCGAGCCTGTCTTTCCTGTTCAGTCAGTGTTGTATTCATCGGCTGCTGGTGTATTTTTGTCTGCCATTCATCCAATTCCAGCTGAAGTTTTGCTACAATATGCTGCAAGTTATTAAATCTTCCTTGTTAATCTCCTTCAATTTGATCTTGAAATGCTTGAGCTTTGTAACCATTTGAAACATACGAGAGCCCATTATCTTTTGTGTCCAACACTCTTTAAGACAGCCATCATATCTTGAATGTGATTTCCACATTCGAAAATATTTGAAAGGCTTCTTCCCCGAAGCACTATTAGGATGGAGTGTAAGAACACCTGGAGAGTGGTCAAATAGTCCTTCATTCATGTATACTACTTCAGCATGGTCAAATCTATTTAACCAAGAATGATTGGCCAACATCCTATCAATCTTAGAAAAAATTCTATCCTCTCCTTGTTGCTTGTTAGACCAAGTGTAGTAGTTCCCACTAGTCTTAATATCTTCCAATTGGCATTGAGTCACACAATTCAAAAAAGCTGAATCCAGGTAGTACTTCACCTTATTCCCAATTCTCTCTTCTTTAGCTGTATGTCATTAAAATCCCCCATGAGGCACCAATTTTCATTAGTATTTACTTCACCTAAACTCTTCCAAAGTAACCCCCTTTCATTTCAATTATTTGAAGCATATATCACAGTTATGAAGCTTGAAAAAAAATCCATCTATTGTTGATACTTTTAGATGCATAATTTGACTTGTGCATCTAATAATATCAACAATAAATCTTAGGGTAAATACCATTTTGGACCCTGTATTTTGCAAAAGTTACAGATTGGACCCAGTATTTTGTTAAATGACAAAATGGACCCTGTATTTTTTAAAATAGTAAAAATAGGACCCTAAGCTTAATTTTTGACAACTTTTTTTTTAATACAACTAACTTGAAGACAATGTTTAATACGAACAGATACAAAAAAAATATAAACAGTTTTGTCATAGCACTTTTAGATCGGATTATAATTAAACTTTATTTTGACAAAAAATCAATTCAGGGTCCTATTTGTACTATTTTAGAAAATACAGGGTCCATTTTGTCATTTAACAAAACACAAGGTCCTATTGGTAACTTTTGCTAAACAGAGGGTCCAAGCAAAGTGACATGCTGATTCAAGAGTTTACTAAAGTACTGTTTCCAAGCAATCACAATCTTTCCCCCTAGATGTCAAGAAATATTAGACGAAAAACACCAACCTTCAAAAACATTTGAGTACAAGACCCCAAGTTTTGAGGCCTTTACTCTTCTCTCGAGAAGCCCAACAAAATCAACTTTCTGTACATAGTATTTCTCCAAATACAAGTAAACTCTTGTTGTAGATTATCATATCAGTAAAACCCTGTGTCTGATAAATTTAGGAAACTTTATTCACATAGTCATGTTTACTTTCCAATGTGTTGACGGCACAATAAACAGGATCAAGTATGTGAAAAGGGTTTCAGATGAATTTATACATTATGTACATATATAATCATGAAATAAATCATGTGAACCATGCAACATTAAATGTTATTTCTGATCTATATTAATAAGTAAATCTGATTATATTGAAATGAGTTTTATTTAGGGCATAAAACCCAACAAACTCCCACTTGCACTAATATAAAACAAAAAGTGCGTTTCAAATAATCTCAACACCTTGATATACAAATCAAGTGTAGTAGTAGTAAACTCCTCGTAATAGGATCTGAAAGGTTGAATTAACCACAACCTTTTCTCTATCATTACTCTTCCTTTAATCACAAAATCATTGATAATGTGAAATTCCTCTCTATATGTCTACTCTCTTGGGATACTGGATTCTATACCTTTGGCTACTACTTTTGGTTAATCAGGAAATTAACACTAGTAGTTTAAGGCAATTTGGAATGGTGCCAAAGATGTATAGAACTTTCCTTAGACTGAATAAGTACATTTCCTGCAGCTTTAACATTCAGTCCCTCTCTGGTAGACCTAAAGACTTCAGATAGGTTTTTACACTTCTCCAAAATCACTATTCCACCCCCAGAGTAATCACCATCTTATCAGAAAGATTTTCTAGCACAAAGGCAAATTTCGAAATTGATATGGTGTAGTCTAAGAGTTTTAAACACACCCTTATAGACTAACATATAGTTCCTCTTCTTAATCTTAGAATTTACTTGATTGTCTTCCAATGTTCTTCTCCTGGATTAATCTGATACCTACTCATTACTCCCACTCAACAGCAGGTGTCTGGTCTAAGGCATACAAAAGCGTATCTAAGACCTCTCACTGTTGATGTAAGAAATTCTTTCATGGCTTTATCTTTTCTGGAATAGTTGAAACTTTTCCTTAGATAAAATCTATGCCTAAGAAGTTGTGAAGCTTCTATAGATTGCCATTAGAAAGAAAATGCTTCAGCATCTTAGTAAAGTAAGTTGCTTGCATTAGAGTAAGTAATTACCAAGTATACCATAAGCCATAGGTTTAGATAAACTCAAACCTATAATACTAGGAACAGGAAGTTTTGTTAAGTCCATTGAATGGACTTATAAACGAAAATTTCCTTTTATGTCCTTGTAATAGAAAACTTTAAGTTACTCCATGTGAATGGATTAAACCATAGTTCTATTGGCTTTCTTCTTAGTTTCTTATCTTGACAATCCATTACTTGTTTAAACTCACAGTGGATTTTAATCACTAGTATCTCCCAAGTCATAAGAAGGTGAGTTCTTAGAAACTCTCCCACTACGACAAGGTACCGTGAATTATGTCGAAGAAAACTAAATGGTATTAACCTCTTTGGTTGTGACAAGACAACAGAGGCAGTGGGATCATCATATATTATATATAAGATGATAGAACACTTTTGGAATCAAGAATTAAATATCTCCTTTATTTGCTACTTGTTTTTCAGACTTAGTCATTTTCTTAGAAAAGTAGTATTTGTTTGAACAAACACTTTCTTATCTATTGACAATGGGATGGTCCACCCCTAATCACTTAGAATAGCTAACAAACCATGGTTAACAGTTCTAGCTTTTCTTAAGATTTTGATTAGGTCATCCATGAATCTAGTAATGATTTACATTAAGTAGATAACCATTACATCATTCTGAAATTGTATTACCATAGAAGGATTTAGGCAACGACTAGTAACTAATCATCAACATGCAACTCGAAATTTCTGGGGAGGTAAGTTTGGATATAATTCAAAAATCAATTTAATGATCTTTGAACTGCATATCTACTATCTATTTCTCCACCCCTATCAGTTCGCAAGATCTTTAACCACTTACCTTAATGGTTTTAACCATTGCTAGAAATTAATGAAATTTTTAAACATTTCAAATTTCTTGCTAAAAGGTATAATCTAGAGTTATCGTTTTAAGAATACAACGAAAAACTCATATCCACCCCTGAATGTACATCCATCTGTTAATGAGATGAACTACTTTCAGTGGATATAGGCATATTAACTCTTTGCAGAGATTGATCTTGTCAAATCCACTATGAACAAGATACAAATGCCATAGATTAAAAAAAATGTGGTAGTGTCTTTTGATGACATAGGTTTAGTTACATCAAAGAGTTCTTAGAATAGTGCAAGTGGATCCTGGTCACAGAATACCTAACTCATATTCCATACAGTTTGAATCCATTAATAAAAGATGGATATTTAAACACTTGAGAAAGTGTAACTGTATTGTATCTGGAATTAGAAATATAAGAAAATTTCTGTTTGGATTCTAAAATTAAAGTCAAAGACTTAAATTCAACCAAATATTATGAGTAATTCTATCTTGGACCACCACTACTAATACAAACTCTAAGTCAGATTTGTCCATACAAGTAGGAGATTTCTAAGATTGAGGATTTATATCAATTGGGAATAGAATTTCGGGATTATAATCATATGCGTCATTTAATTTCTTTAGAGAAAATATAGAATGACATGAAATGATTTATAGACCATTCATCCAATGATATATTATGGAGCTAATTCGAAATGAATAAGCTAAGAGGAATTAGGATAATTTCGTTTAAAAATAAGAATCCAACGACGCTTCGATTAGCGAAAGACAAAGTAATCTTATTTATGTAATCTTCTTGTTTCATATTGTAAAAATACTAGTCTAAAGTGTCATCAATTGATGAACAGTTAGATGTCGCATATACAATACTTATCTTTCGAGATCTTACACTATTATGTATGTCTAATGGTGAAAATCCATTAGGGATTTATCTCATTAGAAAAACAAACATGTTAGACCAACAATGAAGATTCGAAATTAAACTACAACTTAATAACAGAAAATAACATGGTTCAATATAAATTCATACACAATTCAGAAATTATAAACATATAGCAAGTAGGAATGACTAGTGAAAATACTAAAACATACAATCTTAAATAATTTCCAAGGTTTTCAACATACTGATACAGTGTCCCGGTAGGCGAGAGTCAAAGCATCATTTATTGAATAGAGTTGTCAGCTCATCTAAAATAGAAACCATTCTAGCAACCTTTTATTCGATCAAAATAAGAATCCAACGTTGTCCCGGTAGGCGAGAGTCAAGGTTATTCTCATTTCATGAGCCTCTACCATTGTTTCATGTTTCATAAGTTTATCTCTAAGTAGTCACCGTAGGGGAGAGTCTAATAGAGACGAAAACTTACAAAACACTTATCAAATGAAATCTTACGGTGTTAAATGCGTTCAACGAATAACTATCCATAGGGAGACGAAGTCTAGCGTCTCGAGGTTATATTGAAAACATTTAACTTTTGTAAGACCAACAATGGAGATCGAATATCTTAATAATAATCAAGCTCATTATTTAAAGTGAGTTGTATTTTCTTTGATTCTCTTTATTTAATTTATTTATTTTAAATATATATTTATTTAAAATTTCCAATTTAGAATGAAAAATTCTAAATAAAAATTTTAATTTAATATTTATAAATTTTACTTAGATGGATATAAAAATAACATGAATTATTTCCATCTTAGTAATAATTTCCAATAAATATTTAGAAAAATATTCAATTTAAGTTGTTACAAAATTAATATTAATTTACAACTCAAATTTAATTTTCTATAAATATATATTGCATTTCGAAAAATTAAAGTATTTAAGAATACAATTTTCGAAAATGCATGTTAAAATAAAAAATTAATCCTGGAAAAATTATTCTAATTTAATGTTGGCCCAAAATTAATTAATAAAATTAATTTACAACAAAAAATATAATTTTCCTATTTAATTAAATATATAAGAAAAATTTCAAATATTTAAGTATGATGATGAAAATCAACTTAAATATTAATTTTCTATTTAATTAAATACACTAGAAAAATACTTCAAGCAAAAATATCATCTATCTAGATTTTCCTTTGACTAATTAATTCAATTTCTAATAATATACTTTAATTCAATTTATTTTAAATTAATCAATAAATGAAAAAATCATTGATTTAAGTTGATCCAAGAATTAATTAAAATAATTAATTTACAACTTAATCTATTTTTCAAGATAAAATTCGAAATTCTAGCATTTAAGAAATGCAATTTCGAAAATTGATTAATAAAATAAAGAAAAAAATATATTTTGAAAATTATTTAAATTTAGTTGAAAAATTAAATTTCAACTAAAAATAATTTTCTATTTAATTAAATGTCATGAAAAAGAAATATTTAAGTATGATGATAAAAATCAACTTAGATATTTAATTTTCAAATTAATTAAATGTATTAAATTCAAGAAATAAATAATTAAGTGTAGAGAAGGCTTAATTATTAATTTCTAGTTTAATACTAGGAAAAATATACTTAAAATAAATTGTACCAAAATTAATTAAATAATTAATTTCACAATTTATAATATTTTCCTATTTAATATTAGAAATAATAAGTAGTCTAGAAATAACTATCTAGAAAATATCTTATTTGACTAAGTATCTTTTCCACAAAATTTGAAAAAATATCTAATTTAAGTTGTACTAGAAAAAATCTAGAACTTAAATATTTTCAAATTTAAATTTAATTAAATATCAAAAATTAAGTTGTAACCACTTAATTCAAAAATATTCCATTTTAAGTTAATATTGAAAAGATATTAACTTAAAAAATATCTAAAGAATCTTAATAACCAATGCCTAAAATTCCTCAACTTAATTTTGAAATTTTGAATTCAAAAGATATTCAGATTTAAGTTGGTTAGTTGTAGATAACTAAATATCAACTTAAATAAGAATATTTAATGAAAAATTTAAATTAAGTTCCAGAAAGAATCTAGATGGTTATAATTCTATATTTAATTAAATACAAGAAAATACATATAGTTTAGCTTAGAATAAAAAATAATTCTTTAAACTATATTTTTCTTAAATTAATTTCAAAATAAATGAAATTAATTATGTTGCTAATCAATTTTAATTAGGTCAAATCAGGCAAATGGGCCTTCACAATTGGGGTGGTTTGTGTGAGGGGGTGCTGGGTTCAGTATGTCGTACCCACTTCTATGGCTCCCAACTCTCACACAAGGCCCAAAAGAGAGGAATTTAACCTTAATAAGAGCAACTGTTATTAATTGAATAGGCCCAAAAACTAAATGGGCCTAAATAAATTCTATCAAAAACTATGATAATTTATTTTAGCAACATTAACCTATATGCATTTATAATAAAATTAAACACATAGGCTCACACAGGCACACTTTGGATGGGTCCTATCATGTTGCTAGGTCATACACAGATGAAAGAAGATTGTAAATATACCTGTTACAAATTATTATCTTGACCAAGGGAGCCATCAGATCATTAGATCTGGCAAAAGGTAACCATGGCTATTTGCAATCAAGTAATAATAGGTTTTGAAAACTTACAAACAAGCTAAAACCACATACTCCTGCAACAAGGTTAGCTGGATAGTTGGATGTAGGATTTATTTAATTTTAAATTAAATAATTAATTTCGAAATATTATAAAATGGATTTTCGAAAAAAAAAAATTTTAAAAAAATTTCGAAAATTAATTATATATTTAAATTTAAAATTAAACCTACAATTTTGAAAAATTAGGTTTGAACCAACCTAAATATCATTTCAAAAATTTGCTAACTACTTTTAAATTTTAAATATTATTTTATAAATAAAAATTAAATAAAAAATTAGAAAAGATAAATAAATATCTTTTTCAAATTTTAAATGTAATTTAAATAAATAAAATAACAAAATTTAAAAAATTAGCAAAATATCTTATATCTATTTAAAATTACATTATTATAAATATCTTATTTTAAATTTAAATATGGTCAAAATATCTAAAAAGATTTAATTAAAAAATCTTAAAAGATAAGATATTTTTAAAATATCTTAAAAGATAAGATATTTTTAAAATATCTTAAAAGATATTATAAATATCTTTAGAAGATATTATAAATATCTTAAAAGATAAGATATTTTTAAATATCTTAAAAGATATTATAAATATCTTAAAATATCTGACCTTAAATTTAAAAAAAATATAATCAAATTTAAAAATAAGATAGATTTTTAAGCAAAAAGATAAATACTAATTCTATTCAAATTCAAATTACACTAATATCTTGAATTAAATTAAAAAAAATTAAATTAATTCAAAATGATAATTAGAATTGAATTAGGAATAGTAATAGTATATATACAAAACCATACAAAAAATTGGAAGCTAATTCCATGAAAAAGTATGAAAAATTGAAGAAAAAAGGAAAAATTCGAAACTGTACGGACAGTTCTGCGATCGCAGGAAACTATCAGCACAGCCCCGATTTTGTCAAATCTTCAAAAAATCATAACTAATTCAAATAAAATCCAAATTGAGTTCTGTAAAAGGCTAACTTGCTTAATTTTTTCCATACTATCCAATAAAAATAATTTCAGAGATAAAATCGCAATTATTTTTCACGAAAATTTCACAAACATCAATCAATCATCAAATAACACTCAATACAACATGATACCATCCAAAGAACATACAAACAATCGTTTTAAAGTCCAAATTTCTTGCAAGTAAATCAATTACCATGGCTCTGAGGCCAGTTGTTGGAAATTATTTTACCAGGATCTTAGATCTACTCACAAGTATGTTTATTAACATCCTAAATATGAACTTTCTAAGATGATAAATTAAACACATATAAAGTTTAGGAAACCTTACATTGGGTGCAGCGGAATATAATGACTCCTTCCGTTCAGATATCTAGCCCTTGATTCCTTTCTGTAGTAGAGCATTATCAATATCTGAACCTGGATCTCTTTCTCTGAATCTTTGATGCTGAAACTCCTTTGCTGATGATCTTTCTTCACGATCTTCCTCACTATGATTGAGGTATCACTTGATGTGTGTGGGCACTACTCATACACTAAGGATTTCGAAATTATCAAGGAAGAAGAGAGAGAGTGGTCAGCTAAAGATAGGGAGAGAGAAGGCTCATTTTTTCTGAATAGAAAAAGTCAGAAGAAAAGTGTAATTTTTCTGAAGCCTTCACTATCTATTTATAGCATTCCACTAGGGTTAGATTTGAATTATATGGCATTAAAATAATGAAAAAATCAATTTAAAATGCTACAATAGGTGGCCGACCATGCCTTTAATGGATTGGGCCTTGGGCTTTGCAATTTTGCAATTTTAACACCTTTTGTATCTGATTTTCTCAAAAATGTCAATTTCATAATTCAATCATTTAAATGCCAATTCTAACTATTTAATAACTATAAATAATTACTAAATAATATTGTCATTTATCATATTTATTAATAGAACCATACAAAGTATCATAATTAACAAATATGCCCCTATAAACTCTTTCTTTACAATTTCGCCCTTACTTAGTGAAAAATTCACAAATAGACATAGTCTAATTTGAGAATTATAATTGATTAATCAAAACCAATTACATGAGTCTTACAAGCAATATTATCTCAACTAGTGGGGGGACCATGGGTCTATATAACCGAGCTTCCAATAAGTAGATCAAGAATTTAGCACTAAAATTCACTAACTTATTAATTCTTCGTTGAATCCACGCATAGAACTTAGAATTGCACTCTCAGTATATAGAATGCTCTATATGTTCCACCATATAGACACATCATTAGTTATCCATTGTTATAATCCTAATGTGATCAATGATCCTCTATATGAATGATCTACACTGTAAAGGGATTAAATTACCGTTACACCCTACAATGTATTTATTCCTTAAAACACTTGACCCCGTATAAATGATATTTCAGCTTATGTGAAATGAGTACTCCACCATTTATGTTCGTTTGGTCAAGCTCGAAGGAGATCATCCTTTGCTTACTATTCGCCAGATAGAAGCTATAGATTCCATGTTTATGATAGCACTCCCACTCAATTGCACTACCGTGTTCCCAAAAAGTACGTATCACCCTGACCAAAAGGTAGGCTTAACTAACATTTCAAGGAACATGAATAGCCTTTCAAGATTGAGCCTAATCATAACAGGATTAAGATCATTTGATCTAGGATCAACTAGGCGATATTGACTTGAATAGATATTACGGTAAGTTTAATAAATCTAAGTCAAAGTTCAATATCGGTCCCTTCCGATGCATACTCCATGCATCCAACCTGAGCTTTACTTTAACCAATGCTCTGGAAAGAACATAGCACTTCTCCAAATGCAAGTAAACTCTGTTGTAGATTATCATATCAGTAAAACCCTATGTCTGATAAATCTAGGAAACTTTATTCACATAGTCATGTTTACTTTCCGATGTGTTGACGGCACAATAAACAGGATCAAGTATGTGAAAAGGGTTTCAGATGAATTTATACATTATGTACATATATAATCATGAAATAAATCATGTGAACCATGCAACATTAAATGTTATTTCTGATCTATATTAATAAGTAAATCTGATTATATTGAAATGAGTTTTATTTGGGGCATAAAACCCAACAGAATTGTGGTCTTACCTTGTTGAATATCACTGTTACATTGCTCATTCACCTTGAGGAAGTGTGCGAAGTCACTTCTGATTTCTTCTTGCCTCTGAATCTCCTTCAAAGAAGCTCCAGGGGACAATGGAGGTTGAAAAATATCAGCAAGAACAGGGTCTTTGTCGAACACCTCTTCCTCTGATATCTCCAGTTCCTGAATCTCATCCATCTCAGCCACCGTACAGGCCTGGGCCTCATCAGTTTTGACTCGTCCTGCTTTCTTCTTCCCTTTCCTGCTAGCAGATCGTGATTTCCCTTGAATCTTTCATCTCGTTTTTGCCATAGCTCCAGCTTCTCAGCTGCGAGAGCAAGAACACGAGAGAAATCTTTTTAATATGAAAAAACTCATATTTTATATTAATATTAACAAACAATATCAACCTAGAATTTTTCTTATATACTTGAGTTTTTATTTTTTTTTTACATTTAATGAAACATAATATAAAAATACTATAAATTGTTTTTATTAAATAAATATAAATTTATATTTGAAAAAATTAAAAATATATAAAAAAATAAAATATTATATAAAATAAATTTTTATATATTTGTGATTATAATAAATTAGATTATAACATTATCATTATTATTATAATAAATCTTAACACCTCACAGTACTTTGAAATTTATAATTTACCAAACACTCAGCTCAGCTTTTTTCTACAGTTCTGCTGCAGCTGCTTTTTCTCACAGCACAAATACATTTGCTTTTTCCCATAGCATAATTGTGCCAAACTGGCCCGTAATCAATTATATTGTAACTAGAGAACGAAATTGTGCTTCGTGCGGTCTTTAAACCTATGTATACATGATGATTCATATTATTATAGAAACTGTTAATTAAAATAATATATATATTTATCCAATAAATATTTATTATAAAGTGATAATTATTGAAATAATGATAGATATGTAGCAGTGCATAAAATCATTCATCAAGTTTATGATTAATTACGTAGTGAAATATAATTTGTTAAAAAAAGTAGTGTAATATAATATTCATAATATAAATTTATTTTCTGTTTTGATTGATTATATATGTATTTTTTTTTTAATAAAATCTAGTAACTTTCATTAACAAATAAAATCTTCCATTACAATGGATTGTACTTCAGTGGAACAATCCTCCACTTGAAGCACACAACTTGTCGAAAAACAAGAGCCCTTTGCAAGATAATGAGCTACTCTATTTGCAGATCGTTTAACAAAACACAACTCAATATGATTGTAAGACAAAAGTGAATTACGAACATCTTGAACTAAAAGGCCAAATTGAGAAGGCATAGACATATTACTTTGAATGGCTTTGACGCAAACCAAGCTATCGGTCTCAATAATCACATGCCGCCAGGAGTGTCGAGCAACCTAACTTAAAGCTTTCTTAATGCCAATAATTTCAACAATCTCCGGTTGAACACGACCCGGCTTGCCAATGGTGAAAGCTTCAATCATTTGTCTACAATGATCACAGGCGACGCAGCCAACTCCAAATCGAGACTCTTGCACAAACAACGCGCCATTAACATTGACCTTAATCTGATTTGTACCAGGTGCAACCCAACGCTCATTACCTCGGCTTTTATCTAAAAAACCAGACAAGGAAAGACCTTTCCTTTCTTGAGTGAACTTATATTGATCAAGGGTAATTCTTGCTGAAGCAACGGTGTTGGCAACAGTCCAACTTTTTTGTTGTCATACGAAATCATTTCAAGTTCTCCATATCGCCCAACTCACCATAGCCACTTGTTGGATTTTGTGCCCTAAATAAAACTCATTTCAATATAATCAGATTTTACTAATTAATAAAGGTCAGAAATCGCATTTTATGTTGCATGGTTCACATGATTTATTTCATGATTATGTTTAATGTATAAATTCTATTAAGTCCAGAACATATGTATTTGTTCATGATTATAGTGTCGTCAGCACAGTGGAATATAATCATGATTATATGTTCAGAAGTTTAATCCCTGATTTGTCAGTTCACTAGATTTAGACTGGCATGATAATCAGCGATAGGTATACTTACACCTTGGATACGTGTTATGTCCTTTCCAGTGCATTGGCAAAGTTTACCAGTATCGGATATACATTGGAAGGGACCGATATTGATCTTGGATAAGATATCATAAACTTACCGTTATATCTTTCTAAGTCATTATCAATGGTTGATCTTAGGTCTATGGATCTTAATCCTGACATGGTTAGGTTCGATCTCAAGAGTGTTATTCGTGTTCTTTGATTTGTTAATTAAGCCTACCTTTTGGTCTGGGTGATACGTACATTTTGGGAACATGATAGTTAATTGAGTGGGAGCGCTAAACATAGATATGGAATCTATAACTTCTATTTGGACATAGAAGTGAGACGATGATTTCCTTCGAGCTTGGCTGAATAGAGATAAATGATTGAGATCTCATTTCAGTAATTATATTAGTTTACTGAAATATCATTTATAGGTTGCTAAGTGTTTTAAGGATAAAATACATTGAAGGGTAGAACAGTAAATTTGTCCCTATTCAGTGTAGATCATCCATAGAGGGTCCTTGACTATTAGGATTGTAACAATAGATAATCATAACGTATCTATATCGTGGTACATATAGAGCGTTCTATATAACTGAGAGTGTATTCAATTCCAAGTTCTATAGTGGTTCAATGATGAATTAATAAGTTGAGAATTTACTTGGTGAATTCTAGATCTACTTATTGAAAGCTCGGTTATATAGGCCCATGGTCCCCTCACTAGTTGAGATAATACTGCTTGCAGACTCAGTTAATTGATTTTAATTAATCTATTATTATTCTAAAATTAGACTATGTCTTATTTAAGAATTTTCACTAAGTAAGGGCTTAATTGTGAAGAAAAGAGGTTTTGGAGTCAATTTGTTAATTAAGAGACTTTGCATGGTCTAATTAATAAATTACATAAATGACAATTTTATTTAGTAATTAATTATTATTATTAAATAAATAGTTTTGGCATTTATAAGGTTGAATTGGAAAATATAGTATTATTGAAAAGAAGAATAAGTGGTTGAAATAAAGTGGCAAAAATCTAACTAGAAAGAGGTCCACTATCTTGTAAGGCCAATGTTGATTTTTTGCCCAATATTTTATTCTTTTTTAATTCATATAATTCAACCCTAAGCCCTAGTGAAAACACTATAAAAGGAACATGATACTCTCACTCATCCAATTAATGTAAACTTGACTACTCAACCAAACCTAGATGAGAGAGTTCCTTCTATAGAGATTTCACCTCCTTCATTGTTCTTCACCATATTCGAACCCTTAGTGATGAGTGACATGCCCACACATAGCAAGTCAAGTACTCAATCATAGTGAGTAAGACGGTGGTAACTTAACCTGAAGGAGAGAAAGAGATCCATGTTAAGATCTTGAT
The DNA here is from genome assembly GCF_029168945.1 of Cannabis sativa. Classification (NCBI taxonomy): domain Eukaryota; kingdom Viridiplantae; phylum Streptophyta; class Magnoliopsida; order Rosales; family Cannabaceae; genus Cannabis; species Cannabis sativa. Next base: position 2,594,009 of record NW_026870037.1, on the reverse strand, counting down.
AATGCTCTGCGAAAGGGCTAGAGATCTTAAACGGAAGGAGTCATTATATTCTGCTGCAATCAATGTAAGGTTTTCTTAAACCCTTATGTGTTTATTTCATTGTTTTAGAGAATTCATATTTAGGATGTTAATCAACATACATGTTAGTAAATCTAGATCCTGGTAAAATATTCCCAACACCACTTCCTCTAACTCGCCATCTCAGTTCCTATTTTGCAGCAACAGTAACCAATTGCAGAAACTGCCAGTACTATTGCTGGTATCATCACTGCTGGTGTCAACATCCACCATTGTCCTGCTCTAGGTGGCTCGAGCAAAGGGACAACCAACCAAGGCATGGTATATAGTTTCATCATGTGAGAGACACAAAGGACAAAGCGCGCTAATTGGAACATGTTGCTTTAATAATTGATAGCAAGTTGGTAAAGTACTTGATGTGGCTCTCCAAAGGAAATTTCAAACCTTTGGAGGGATTTTTAAGTTCCAAAGCTTCCTCCAAAACCAGTAGAGTTATCTAGAGACCAAGCATCTTTGACCACTTACAAATGCTTGTAAGCACTTCGGACAGTATAATGTCCATGTTTATTAAACTTCCAAGTCCAACAATCATTTAAAGCAGAGTCACTGAGCTAAATTGAGAGGATTAACTGCTGATCCCTTTCTTCAAATAAATCTTTTATAATTTCCTCATCCCAAGCTCTAGCCTTTAATCTCAACAAACTGTTCACAACTTTATTGGCCAAAGCAGGGTTATCTGAGATAACAAAGCTATTATCCTTGTCAGGGAGCTAAGGATCACGGGGGATAGACACATTCACACCTGTGCCAATAGCCGCTCCAGCTCCTTACAAGTATCAACAAGTAAAAGAAAGACACTCATAACATAATTAGGCAGCGCTTGTGCAACGGTTTTTCAGCAAAATTTCCTTGCCTGCCTGAGAAAGCATACGACCTTCCCAACCTTGTACTCGTTTCCTCAACTTATCTTTAAGGAACCCGAGAATCACATTTTTATTCTTGCCAACACTATAAGGCAAGCCTAAATAATGCCCATTCTCATCAACCTCAAAAATTCCCAGGAAGTCGCAAACTCGATCCCTTATTTCAGTACTAGAGTTAGCACTGTATAAAATTGAGGATTTGGAACAATTGATTTTCTGTCCAGAAGCAGCCTCAAAAGTATGAAGCAATCCTTTGATACTATAAGCTTCCTCTTCAGTGGATTTGCAGTAGATGTAACTGTCATCAGCGAACAACATGTGTGAAATGACAAGAGCTCTTCTTGCAATCTTACAGCCCGTGATCAAGCCACTTTGTTCATAGCTTCTAAGAAAACTTGAGAAACCTTCCCTAAAGAGAATGAACAAGTAAAGGGACAATGGATCGCGTTGACGTAATCCTCGCTGGGCAACAATCGAACCCATCTCCTTCCCTCCGTGAGTTATCGTGTATGACAATGTGCTCACATAATGCATGACTAAATTGATTTATCTACCATCAAACCCCATCCTTTCAAGCATGGCTCGGGGATAACCCCATTTGAGCTTATCATAGGCTTTGCTCATGTCTAGCTTAAGGGCCATGTAACCATCACGACCCCTTGCTATCCGTTTCAAATAGCATAATCTCATAGGAGATCATTATATTGTCAGAGATAAGTCAACCTTGTAAAAAAGCACTTTGCGTATCAGCAATCACCCACGGTAGGACTGTCTTTAGCTTATTTGCGATAACTTTTGACACAATCTTATACACCACATTAAAAAAGGCAATCGATCTTAAATCTCCCATGTCAACCGGTTGTTTTTTTTTTTTTGTATTAAAACCAGGTTTAACTGTTCAAACCAGTAGGTAACTGACCTAAAATGAAGAAATTTTGCACTAGTTGGACAACATCACGACCTACAGTTTGCAAGCATCGTTGAAAAAAAAAACCCAGGGTCATTCCATCCGGACCCGGAGCCTTATGCGGATGCATTTGAAAAAATGCTTTTCAAACCTCTTCTTCCAAGACAGATTGCATTAGATCAACATTTTGCTCCTCAGTTACACTGGTTTGTACACAGCTGCTAACCCCTCTCCAATTGGTGCAGGTCGTCGAGAAAAGATATGTATAATAATCCAACATAAGCTGAGATAAACCAGAGTTCCAATCTACCCATCTACCCATGGAGTCTTTCAGCTTAGAAATCAAATTATTTCGTGATCTAGCAGTAGTCGAAGCATGGAAGAATTTGTTGTTATTATCCCCCTCTTGCAACCATAATTGCTTTGACCTTTGGCGCCAAAAAACTTCTCGTTGAATGGACACTTCAGATAAGTTTTTTTAGCCAATTTATAATTAGTAGTAGAAATCTCATCATTATCTAATTTTCCACCTACGAACCTCCTGCTTGCAATTTGCAATACATTTCTTAAAGTCCCCTGTGTACTCCTTGCCCCAAAGAAGCAGTTGCTGCCCACAATGACTAATTTTTGATTGAATGTCATTATCACTACATAACCCCCAACTATCCTTTGACAACTTGGAGACATAAAGGTTCCCGCAGCCACGCATTCTCAAAACAAAATCTTCGCACTCTTTGCTCCACAAAGGTAGAAGTGAGTACCATTAAAATGGGAGAGTGATCAGATGTGGACAACTCCAGATTATAGAGTTTTGCTGAAGCAAAAATAATAAGCCATTCTTGATTGACAAGACCCCTATCCAAGCAAACCTTCGACCAATTTGAGGTACCTCGACGCCTTTCCCAAGTGTATGGATAGCCACATAGCTCCATATCTTGTAAACCACTATCATTCAACGCTTGTTGAAAGCCTTAAATTAAGAACTCCGAATACCGTCGACCACCCTTCTTGTCATCATGGGACAAAACATTATTTAAGTCACCCATAACACACCACAGTAAGTTCGAACTAACAACAAGAGTACGCAAAAGATTCCAAGTGGCTCTCTTACGACCTCTATTTGGTTCCCCATAAATGCCAGTAAATAGTGGCGGACCTAAAATTTAAAGTGAGGGGGCAAAAGTAAACTTAAAAAGAAAAAAAAATGCTTTTTTTGGGATTAAAACCCATGTCCTCTAACCTATATGCTAAGTAGCTTAACCATTACACTAAAGTTAATATTATGTTTACAAATATATGTTGTAAACAACTAAAATGCATGTATATTTTTTCTCAATTTTTTTTCAGGGGGCCGACTGCCCCGCCTCGCTTATACGTGGGTCTGCCCCTGCCAGTAAACCTCCAATCCACCATGCCTTCAACAGAAACTTTGGCATCAATGTAAGATTTAGAGAACCCAAGTAAAGAAACCTCTTCCTCAAACCTCCACAATAGAGCCAAACCACCGCTACGACCTTGCACATCAACCACCATCATGCCTTCGAACCCCAGAGAAACCCGTACTCTTTCCATTGGGTTCAGTTACTAAGAGTTTCACAAAGAAAAATTAAATTAGGCTTCTTTTGGATTACAACATCCTTTAGGAATTGTAAGGCCCACGGGTTTCCAAGCCTATGGCAATTCCAAGATAAAAGACTCATAATGAGAGGTGGACTTGGAAACCAGCACCCACCATATTGGCATTTTTTGAATCCTTACCCAATTGGGCTGGACTAAGCTCATCATTCTTCTCATTAATCCATCAGTGAGGCCCAATTCAGTCCTCCTTCTTTTAGAATCTAACACCATGAGACACTCCTCCTCAATAATAGCATCAGCTGTAGTTTCCTAATTTAGATTGGTCAATTTCTCATCATCCTTTAATCTTGGGAAACCAGTGTTGACATTAAAAGATACAATCTGTCCAAGTTGTTGACCCATGAAATCCTCCATAATCATAGGAGCATTGATGGTGCCAACTTATTAGGTTATATTTAGCCTATGTTTCGGGTCTGTAAAGTTAGCATTTTCTCGTCTATTGGTGTCTTTTGGAGCAGTTTTACGCTTGATTTTCATTGTTTCAGGTTCCCGGGGTGTTAAAGTTCAAATTCAGTCAAATGGTGAAAAGACGGGACAAACTGGCAAAAAAATTAGAAAAATCGGCTCCAGACGCGTCAGTAGTCGCGACCTCCATAAAGCCAGGTCGCGACCCTTTTTCATGGTCGCGACTCTGGTCGGGACTTCGAGATTTGGCAGAAACTCGATTTTTCGAGTTTTGCCTATAGTCGCGACCAGCTTAAAGGCTTGTCGCGACTAGGTACAGAAATCGCAGTTTTGACCTAATTTTGATTTTTCTATCAATTGGAGGCACACCTCTCATCCCTATATAAGGAATACGACTCTGAAGGTCAAAGTAAGCAGAATAAGACCTAAAAAGTGGATGAAGGTGGAAAGGAAGCTATCTTGAAGACCCGGAGCGATATCACCTTCTAGTTTCTTTCTTTTAGCCTTAATTCCTTCTTTTATGTTTAGTTTTGTTTCTGAATTAATCATGGATGTTTTTAAAGTTTTTATGAGCTAAATTTCCCATTAAGGGAGGATGATGAATGTTGTTTAAGTTTATGCCTAGTTAATAAATAATTGTCATTCCTTCATCTTGTTTGTGAATACTATCTATATTTGTGTTTAATTCCATGTGCAAGTTTGATCACCTTTTACATGTTTAATGATCTCAATTCGAAATCTGAAAAAGTGAGAATTGAGAATGCTAAAATTGGATAGTCTAGGTGTTGATGTGAAACGAAAGTATTTACATAGTCTTAGTGACAAATAGATTATTGCTTAATGCTGATTTTGTGTTGATTTAATTAAGAAGTTAATTAGAGAACATAAGATTTAGAACCTAAAAGATCTAAAAAGAGTTAGGTTAATTTATAATATGTCATTCACATTAAGATAAGGATAGCAATTAGGTATTAACATTGGTAATTTATCAACAGGATTCACCTCCCTAATCTCTCACCTTGATTAATCGTCATTTATTTTCTTTTAAGTTTTCTGAGTTATTTTCGTTAAAATTGCAAAATATTTGTTTTACCAAATAGAATCACAAGTATAGTTTAGTAGTACTTAATCCAATTCCCTGTGGTTCGACCTCACTTGCGTAAGATACTACTTGATTGCGTATACTTGCGTAGTAATCACAAAAAAATCGTAACACAATTGGTAATGAACCACCAGCTACTAGAGCTAGTTGGAGTCGTTGAACCGAGGCACCAGCTGATTGTTCTCCGTCAGCATGGTTCTCATCCATTGTCGCCATGAATTGTTTCAACCATTTGGCTCCAATCGAATGGTTTTTACGTTGAGGTTTAACTCTCAACCATTACCCGTACGGTTTCAATATCTTTCCATCTTGAACATCAGAGCATCTAGGACAAAACCTCAAATTTGCCAATATAATTAGCAACATCTCTAGCCACAATTACTGTCTTAAAACTTGAGCGAAGATCATGCAATTGTACCCAAAAATCAGCCTCCTTTAGTTGTACTAATCTCGGAACCTCTCCCTTTTACAATCTTTTAAATACCAACAGAAACTTGTTAAAAGTCCATGGACTTCGATCAATCATGCTCTGGATATCCAACTCGTGATAAAACTGGAATAGGTAGCGATTGGTATCCAATTCCTTAACGAATATCTCCTTTCCCGGCTGCCAAAGCGACGTCATCAAGTGTTGCATTGCATCAAAGTCAATGGATCTATCTGTCAAAAATCTGCCCACGACACACCATCAATCATCATAGTCATTTGCACTTGTGATACTTGCATCATAGGATAAAATGGCATCCTCTTCTCTTTCGATACTAATGTTGGCCCCATCCTCATCCCCTTCTGGTACGTGATAGCTGCTTGAGGCCATCGAGACAAGATCAACAAGAACAACAAAAACCAGATAACAGCAGCAAGAACAACAAAAAAACCAGATAATCGTCGAAATAATAGCAAAATGACAAACAACAAGAATACTATGAAACCAAACCAGTGAAGCTACAAAACCATGTCAAGAGACAAGACAGTCCTTATATAAAATATATGTATTAATTTTACATTTTATGTTTTATTATATTATTAAGTGAATATTAATAGGGATATTTGTGGCATAATTACCTTATATTTCCGATTTCATACACTTAAATACCACACCTTTTTTTTTACGGATTAAATACTAAACGTTACATTTTTTTCTACTTCCGTTACTACTAATCTGTTAAATTTTGACTGGACTAATTCCTATGCCACATGTCATGCTCTTATTAATCCATCTCATTTTTATTTGAAAAGGTAATTAAAAAATTATTTTAGAAAATAAATAAAAAATAAAAAACACTAATATCTGGGCATAAACTATTCTTTAACAGGTTATCAAAACACAATTCTCTAACCAATCAAGATTTTTCAAAATAACAAAACATGTAGAGTAAAGGTATAATTAACTAATAATAATTTCTCAAAAAAAATTAACTAATAATAATATATTAAAAATCAAATCATATACATATACATATGAATAAACACTATTTACAGGCCCAAAAATCATATACCAACTAGATGAAGAATGAACTCAGGTCTGATGAAAAAAAATTAAATTTGTTTTTTTCGAGAAGAATTGAAAAAGAAGATCAAATATGATTTTTGTTGTCTAAACCCTGAGAAATCAAGTGGAGTACAATGACTAAACAACCATAACCAAAGCCACCAACCACACACCGACTCTCAAAAAACCACAAACTTATAAACTCTATAATAATTTTTTCTAGAAAAAAAGTCAGAAAAGAAGCCCAGATTTGACCTGACCCTATTCACATTCAAAACAAGCTCAACCCAATTTTTATGTCGACCCTACGCGCACATTGCCGTCTTCATCTCTTCTTCCCCACCTTTTGGGTATCGAAACCCAGATCTTGTAACCCACTCAACCCCTCCACTACCAACGATCTGGACAGATGCACGGTGGTTTCTCGCACAAAAATGTCAAGAGAAGATGAGATAGATGATCGGAAAAGAGGACGAGAGGGAAGGAGAATTAGACGCTTTTCATATGGGCATACGCTCGAAGAGAGAACGACCACCATTAAGTGCTCATTTGGGCATACAACAGAGAGAAAACATTGTGGTGGTTCTGGGCAGACGACAATCCACCATTAACGCCGAAGAAAGACTCACCGGAGGAAAGAGGGAAAGGAGAAAGCTGAAGCGGGAGTGAGAGGGAGAACCAAGATCTAATTGTTTGTTTTTCTTTATTACTTATTTATTCATTTAAAATCTATCTTTTTTTAAAAATAAAAAAAAAGTAATTTTTTATTTTTCTATTTATTAAATAAATATTAATATGAGGTGGACTAATAATATGCTAACATGTGTCAACACTCTTATGTCTAGTCAGCACTTAATATACTAGTAGTAACAGAAGTAGAAAAGGTGTAACATTTGGTATTTAATCCGTCGAAAAAATAGATGTAGTATTTAAATGTATAAAATCGAAAACATAAATATTTATGTCGCAAATATCCCATATTAATAATTAGAAAATATATACTTAAATAATAATTAATTTTATGTTTAAATTTATATAGCCAATAATTAATTTTTGTAGTTACTTTTTATAAATTATATAGTTAAGAATTATTTATATTATTAGATAAATGCTACTTTATAATTTAATATATATATAAATATATTTTTTATAGTTAATTTCTCATTTTTTTCTATCAATTTTTTTTTGTTTTGTTTGAATTTTATAAATAATTAATGATAAAATTTAAGAATGACACTAAAAAAATTTTTTTATTCTAAAAAGAAAAAAAAAACAATATGTATACTTTTTTTTGGTTGAAGAAAGATACATATACTTTATATAAAATATATATGAGAATATGTGAAAGTATCATTATATAATTATATAAGTGTATAAGTAAAATTTAAAATTTAACAAATTTTTATAAATATTCAAACTTAAATCAGTTTTTAAATTTTAATTTTTTTCTATTTTCAGTTGAAAAATGAAAAACAAATTAATATATTGTTATTTTATTTAATAAATAATATGAAATAAAAAAAAAACTTAATTAACGAATATATATAAATAAAATACTATTAATAATAACAACAATAATAATTAATATATCTTTTGATGAGAAGTATATGATAATTTTTTCATTTTTTTTCTTCAATAAATTACATATGAAATATGAGAATATTAAAAGTGTCACAACAATAATAATAGATATACATATATTATATATATAGTTATGAAATTAGAAGATTATCAATAACTATCTACTTGTATTTATTTAATTAATAGCGTCAGATAACTTTAATTATAATTAATATTTCTAACGGTTAGTTTTTTATATTCTTTTTATCTTTTAATTAATTACTGTCATTATAAAGATTCATTATATTTTTTTTAAAAGAAAATATTAATTATATTATTAATAGAGAAAGTTAGTATGAAGAAATTAAAAGTTTTATTATAGAAAAATAATAATTAGAAAAATTATATAAATGTGATAATGTGAAAAAACAATAAAGAAAGAAATGAAAAGCTTATATACAGAAAATTAGTTTTAAAGAGTGAGTTACTAGGGTACAGCCACTGTACCACATACACCATGTACCGACATTGTACGAGTGTTGGTAGGATTTGTTTCGTACCCTGAGTACCACTAAGTGATATACCACATACACCCTGTACTTTCCCGTACTTCTGCTGGTAACACCGTAATGTACTCTTTAAACAATATACACTATACCAATATACTCTGTACCATTTCCGTACAAATGTTGGTAGTGTACTAACCATAATAAGCATGCATATATATTTTACACATATATACATTCGCATATATATATATATATCATATCACATGTTCTACGCTATTCTTACCTCGTTTCCGAATTCAAGTGAGTTCGCCGACCTGAATGGAAAATCTCGTGCTGGATGGATGTCCTAATTACATAACATAATCGGGTAAATAACACATCAAAACCCTAATCTGGAAAACCCGAACCTCCAACTTAAGGTTCAGCTATTGATAACTGAAACTAAAATACCCTAAGAAACAGGGAATCACCTAACCAAGGCTCTAAAATGGATACGAATCAACGAAATGAATTTTTCGGGGAACCTGTTCACAACCGGTTAACCGGTTTTACAGGTCCTGGCAATCCGGTTAACCGGTTTGCACCAGGTTTCCCCAAACAATCCAAAACATGTCCAAATCTCACCAAACTTTCCAAAACACCTATATTGACCTCCCACAACATATTCCAATCAACAGAATCCAGAAATACACACAAAATCAAAACATGCCATGGATGAACCTAGCTTGAGTTTTCAAACTCAAACTTCTGCATCTACCACACTAAACATCAAAAACAGCTGCAAGAACCAATTTCTAACTTAAATTAAACATAAAAAACGAATTCCAACTCATACAAACCCTAACAGCCCATATACTTCATAATTGCATAATCAAGCTAAACTTCAAGTTAAGAAACTAAAGAACTAGGGTGCTAGAGCTTACCTCCACTTGGAAACACTTAGATTACTTGTTGAATTCCAGAAATACAAGATGAAATCTATTGGTTTCCCCCCTTGTTTTATGGTGGTCGAACAAAGAAAGAGAAAGAGAAATGAGTTTTCTCTAATTTTGATTTTCTTTTAATTTTCTTATTTCTTCAAAAATGCATAACATAATCTCAAAATTCAGCAATAGTGGGCAGCTGTCAAGCTCTAGAAAAGGCCATCTAATCACCCTCTTAAAATTACTAAAATACCCTTTTAGCTTAAAACTAAAGCCAACTTAAGTCTAGGGGTAAAATGGTCAAAAACTATAACTCCGGTCAAACCTAGTATTCTATTTATTTCTAATATTTATCCCACTAAGAAAAAGGTTCTAGACTTACCCATGTGATTTAAATGGCCATCCATCGCATTTTCCGTCGTCGCCGAGCAAAAATCATAAAAATTGTATATTTCATATATAATACAAATAATACATCTAAAGTTTAATAAAATCTTTGGAATTGAGAAATTATAACTCTAATGCCCATTTCTAAAAATGAGACCCACGATTAAATAATCTCATAAACATTTATAGAATTATCAATAATTAACGCTAATTGCTTTTATTAATCCATATTCTAAAATGCGATCATTACACATATAAAGTAAAAGAAACCTTATATTGGTTGCAGCGGAATTAAATTACTCCCTCCGCTCAGATCTCTAACCTTTATTCCTTTCTGTTGTAGAGTATTATCAAGATATGAGCCCGACACTCCTTTGGTTGTTTGGATTATTCACAGTCTTACACACTATGATTGAAGACTAACTTACTATGGGTGGGTATGCACTCAATCACTAAGGCTCGAATTTTTTTGTGAAGAAGACTATAGGATTTCGAATTAGAAGAGAAAAAAGAAGAAGAAGAAGTCTCAAACTCTCTAGCTGTCTGACGAGATGAAAACTAGGTTAAGAGTCATGAGTTGGATTATGAGACCGTTTTTTTCTTTTTATACTAATTCACTTAGGGTTAGGATTAAATTATATGGAATAAAAAATGATAAAATAATAGCAAAAATAGGATTATAGTGGCCAACCATATGTGGGCCCAACACTAGTTACATTTTTGCCATTTTTCTTAACCATTTATCTATTATTTCATAAATACCATATTTTCCAATTTCAATCCTATAAATGTCAAAAACTATTTATTTAATAATTATAATTAATTATCAAATAAAATTTTCATTTATATTATTTATCAATTAGACTCCACAAAGTCTCTTAATTAACAAATAAACCCTAAAATTCTACTTCTTCACAATCAAGTCATATCTTAGTGAAAAATTATAAATTAGACATAGTCTAATTTTAGAATTATAATTGATTAATTAAAATCAATTAACTCAGTCTTATAAGCAGTTTGTCTCAACTAGTATAGGGACCATGAGCCTATATAACTGAGCTTCTAATAAGCAGATCTAGAATTTACCAAGTAAATACTCTAAATTATTAATTCCTCCTCGCACCATTGTAGATTTGGAATTGCACTCTTAATTATATAGAACGCTCTATATGTTCCACGATATAAATATGCTATCAATTATCCATTTGTGATAATCCTAATAATCAATGATCCTCTATAGATGATTTACATTGAGTATGGATAGATTTACTGTTACACCCTTCAATGTATTTTTATCCTTAAAACACTTAGCTACTTATAAATGATATTTCAGTGAACTAGTATAAGCACTAAAATGAGCGCTCAATCATTTATCTCTATTAAGCCAAGCTCAAAGGAAATTAGTGTTTCATTTCTATGTCCAAGTAGAAGTTATAGATTCTGTATCTATGATTAGTGCTCCCACTCAATTGAACTACCATGTCCTTAATCTATATGTCACGAGAAGAACCATTAGTCGAGTTTAACGAACAGATTGAAGAACACAAATAATGCAACTGAATTAGAACCTAATCATCTCAGGATTGAGATCATTTGATCTAAGATCAACTAGGTGATATTGAATTGAATAGATATTACGATAAGTTTATTATATCTAATCCAAGTTCAATATCGGTCCCTTCTGATGCATACTCCATACATCCAACCCAAGCTTACTTTAACCAATACCCTGGAAAGGACATGGCACTTATCCAAGGTGCAAGTAAACTACATTGTAGATTATTCTATCAGTTAAACCCTGTGTACTAATAAATCATAGGAATATATTTAATCACACAATCTTGATTACTTTCCACTCTGTTGACAACACAATAAACAAGAATATCAATGTGATAAGGATTTGGATAAATTTATAAATCGAATAAATAAATAAATGATCACATGAATCAAATAATACATTAAATAAGTAATGAAAATAAATATGTTTCTTTATTGATAATTGAATAGAAAAGATTACATTGAAATAGAATTTTATTTAGGGCACAAAGCCCAACAGTTTGCTCTTGAGAGAAACCAAGCAATAAATGAAGAAGTCCAGAAGTTCATCAAGAACAGATTTATAAGAGAAGTCCAGTACCCAGACTGGCTAGAAAACGTAGTGATTGTGAAAAAGAAAAATGACAAGTGGCGGGTCTGCATCGATTTGACAGACCTCAATAAGGCGTGCCCAAAAGACTCGTTTCTATTGCCACATATTGACATGCTGGTAGATGCCACAATAGGACACAAACTCCTTAGCTTCATAGATGATTTCTCAGGATACAACTAGATCCTCATGCATCCGGAAGACTAAGAGAAGATACCCTTCATGACCAACGTAGGAATCTTTTGTTGGTGATGTTGTCCAGATTGAAGAATGCAGGAGCAACCTACCAACACCTCGTGAACAAGATGTTCACAGACCACTTGGGGAAGACCATGGAAATCTACATCAAGGACATGCTAGTGAAATCACTAGTTGTAGAGGAGCACATCAATCATTTAAAATAATCTTTTGAAATACCTAGAAAATATAACATGAAGTTAAATCCTAATAAATGTTCTTTTGGTGTGTCTGCAGGCAAGTTCTTAGGCTACTTAGTGACACAACGAGGGATTGAAGCCAACCTAGCTCAGATTGACTCAATCCTAAGGATCCTTTCACCAACATGCATCAGAGATGTCCAAAAGCTAATAGGCCGAATCACTGCGCTAGGCCGATTCATCTCAAAGTCCTTAGAGTGATGCGATTCTTTCTTCAACACACTCAAAAAATAAAAAACATTTGAATGGACAACTAAGTGCGAAGAAGCGTTAGATAAACTAAAGTGATACTTGATTAGCCCACCACTATTGTCAAAGCTAAAAGACAACAAAATGCTCTTTATATACCTAGCCATCTTTGAGACAACAGTTAGCACAGTCCTAGTAAGAGAGGATGAAGGTAAACAACTTCCAATTTATTATGTCTCTAAATCCTTACTTGATGCAGAAACTAGGTACAGTCAACTAGAGAAGCTAGCATTGGCACTCATTCACGCAGCCAAAAAATTATGTCCATACTTCCAATGCCACCCAATCACAATACTCACTATCTTTCCCCTCAAGACCATACTAAATAAACCAGAGTTGTTTGGCAGGCTGACAAAGTGGGCAATAGAGCTTAGCGAATACGACATCTCCTACAAGCCACAAACTACCTTAAAATCTCAAGTATTAGCTGATTACATTGCAGAATTTACACCTAACTCTCAAGTGCAAGTAGAAAAAGAATTTGCCCACCTGAGGGATAGACAGATGGCACATGGGAGTTACATGTAGATGGTTTAAGCAATACAAGAGGAAGCGACTTAGGACTTGTTCTGACCTCACCCCAAGGCGAGAAGATCAAGCAAGCAATCAGTTGTGGGTTTAAATCTACAAACATTAAGGTAGAGTATGAGGCTATGATTGTTGGACTGGGTTAGCCAAAGAAATAAGAGCCAAAAGAATCAATGTCTCTAGCGATTCACAACTTGTAGTCAATCAAATCTAAGGTAGCTATCAAGCCCAAAATAGAAAAATGATAACTTACCTTGAGAGAACAAAAGAATTGTAAATGACCTTTGATGAGTTCACAATTAATCAGGTGCCTAAGGAAAATAATAGTCATGTAGACACTTTAGCCAACCTTGTGTCTTCCATCCAGACAACTGGCCCCAAAACAACCCCAATGGTGTACCTCTAGTGGCCTGCTGTTTGGAAGAGAGAAGAGGAAGAAGTAAATGACATTCCCAATGAAAAGACATGGATGACGCCCATCCTCAAGTACTTAGAAAAAGATATGCTACCAAAAGATAAGAATGAAGCCCGACGAGTCAAGGCTCAAGCAGCTAGATTCTCAATAATGTGAGGTAAACTCTATAAACGATCCTTTTACGGTCCATATTTGAGATGTGTTAACCCTGCAGAAGTAAAGTACATACCAGTTGAGCTTGACAAGGGCGAATGTGGCAACCATTCGGGAGGCAGAAGCTTAGCACACCGGGCCCTCACACAAGGCTACTATTGGCCTACTATGAGAGCCAACTCATCTGAATACACAAGACAAAGTGACAAATGCCAACATTTTGCACAAGTACCCCATCAATCTTCTAAATGTCTCATATCGATCACATCCCCATGGCCTTTTATGAAGTGGGGAATGGACATAGTTGGCAAATTGCCAACTACACCTGGACAGAAGATATATATGCTTGTAGTGACCGACTACTTCAACAAGTGGATAGAAGCAGAATCGTTCAACCAAGTTCAAGACAAAGAGGTAAAAGGATTCATCTGAAGAAACTTTATATGTAGATACATAATTCTGAAAGAAATTATGATCGACTTTCAAAACTTTTGCAAATTTTGGAACATTAAGTTTAGTTTCTCAACACCCAAATACCCTCAAGCAAATGGCCAATCAGAATCGTCTAATAAGACCATCATGAACACAATTGGCAAAGGGTAGATGGGTTGATGAACTACCATGAGTACTGTGGTCCTACCGCACAACAGCTAGAACATCCACAAGAGAAACACCTTTCTCTTTAGCCTATGGAATGGAAGTGGGCATCCCAACAAAAAGTAAAGTTCTAACAACTAGACATGAACTGACTACTGAAAAGCAAAATTGGGAAGTCATGTTCTACGAACTAGACACAGTTGACGAGAGAAGAGAAAGGGCATCGATAAGAATGGCAGCCTACTAACAGTGTCTAGCAAAGCATTACAACAACAATGCCTGCACTCGATCATTCAAGGTGGGAGACTAGGTGCTTCGACAGGTCTTTCAAAACACCAAGGAAGCAAGAGCAGGTAAGCTAGCCCCAACATGGAAAGGGCCCTACCTAATCACTAAGGTAGTCGGTAATGGAGCTTACAAACTCCAATCAAACGAAGGACGAGTCATCAACAACAACTAGAATTCTATTCACCTAAAAAATTATCACACTTAAACCCCAAACTACTATTCTGTTCTCTTTGCATTTGTTTTCGTTTAATGATCTTACGAGACCCACTCTTCTCAGCACACTATTGCTAACAAATATTCATGCAGGGAGATAGAATTACATTTGGGCTTGATCCCTGAAAAGCGTATGTAGGCACCTCTACGGAGTGCAACCCCCTATCATAACCATTTTTAATAGGATAATGTGCCATTCAAGCTATTGGATCATACAACATCCATTTGATAGTTGCATATAACAACCTACCAAATAGACAAAAATTTAAGACAATATTCTACTACAAAAGATGCATATTGCATGTAACAAACCACATTCTGAAATATTAAGTCTAAGTCCAACTTGACTGACCTACATTTAGACTAGGGGGAAAATGGGGTACCAAACCCATGTAAGTCAGCCAACTAGACAAAAGTTCATATTACAATATTAAAAACATAAAACATCCAACAAATAATTAACTCAAGATAGACGTGGGGCACAAAGTTAGTCATCCGCTGGAAGATCGTTCGTAGTCATCCCTTCAAATGAGTTAGCCAGTTGGCTAGTTCAAGCTTCTTCCTCGGCCCTCATCCGTAGTAATTCTTCATATCCAGTAATGTACTTAGGTATGTCCCAAGACTTGGCCTTGTCGTCTCGATACTCCATCGCCATTTTCCACAACACTAGATCTCAGCCTCTAGTCCAATGTCAATCAATCGACCTTCCAACATATCCATACAAGCTTGGGCAGTAGCAAGTTCAGCCAAGGTAGACTTCAAACGATTAGAATCTTGCTCCTTAGCCTCGAGCTGAGTTCGCAACTCTCCCTTGACACGATGAAGCTCTTTTTAGCAGCCATTTAGCTCCTTAATCTCTCTGCATAAATCATCATGCTCATACCTCATAACTTTCATTTGATCCTTCATGTTCTTGATCATATCCAAAGCGTACATAAGCCCTTGCATACCCTACCATACAATATAGAGTACCATAATGATCATACACAATAATATTGTAAGTTTATCCATACATAACCATAACATAGAATTTCATGAAAACTTGAAAGGAGCGAGAGATGGACACCGCAATAGAAGCTATTTCCCTGATCCTCTCAAATCGAGCTCGATCCTTTGGGAATAATAGCTTATTGGCCTCACCAAAGTGTAGGCCAAACTCAGAATACGCGGCCACTGAAGATGGGAAAGTGAGATCAACCATATTACTCAACTAGTTGATCGACTCAACCTGAGATGGTCTTTTGTTATTATGCTTCTGAGCTCTCACAAAAGGACAAGAAGGAGCATCCGTAGTAACAACCTCATTCTCAGCACTAGCAGTTGGCCTAGTCTTCTGTCTGCATGAGCATAAATGGTCCATAGCACCATCACTAGCCAGAGGAAGAGTGAAAGAAAATTGGGCCATGAATCAATTTACAAAATCTCATTTGTCTGAAGTCAATTCAAGTAGAAATAAAGGTCACACCCCAAAATCTCAAAACTTCTTTGGATTATAGCAACTTGAGACTTAGCACGATTCTTAGGAGGAGATATACCTTTAGGTTGATGTGGAACGTGGCCCCACAATGTGTTGTCTCGAAGAGAAGAATCAGACACTAAAACCATCCAATGGCGCTCCTCCTTCAAAATTTGAAGAACTTGATCAACTCTCCCTAGTGCTTGACCACACACCCAACTAAACGGAAGGTCAATCCTCCCTACAAAGAAGACAAATCAACTAGATAAATGTGTATCAATAAATTGTAATAAATAAGGGCATAATTCACTATCATAACTATGACACTCACTAGCAGGAGACCATAAATGGGGGAATCCCATGATCAACTGGTAATCCTAGCACATCAAAGGGAACAAAGAAAAAATCCTCCTTCCATCGCTTAGCCTCTTTAACACCAAGAATTAGATGGTCACTACCTGTTCTATTAGTAAGTTGATACCTACCCTTATCATGTGGATGTTCTTTCAAGTAATAGACGTGCAAGACTTCAACAACCGTAAATGTAATATTATGCTTTTCAATCAACACTTGTATAGCCATAGAGCACGCCAAGAATTGGGCATTAGCTGACTGGGAGAGATACCATGATAGGAGCATAGTTCAAACATTAACCTAGGGAGAGGAAATCTAAAAACATACTTGAATGGAAGCTCATACAAACACGTCCAACCCAGTATCTTCCAGTCAGTTTGTTTCCTGCTAGACAGGGCGTACAAACTAATGTGTGGGAATATTGTAACGACGATGAATTTTTAACAAGTCGTTCAAGGTTATTACTGACTAAAATTAATACACAAGAGCATATCACCTGACTCACTATCACTTATAGGACGATCAATGTCTACTCTAACCTCAGATCCATAATAATGGACATCCATATCCTCACACTTATCATCCAATACATAACTTACCACACCTGTAATGACCGCTTTAGTAATTTGGATTAGTAAAGGCAATTAGCACTAATTTCTGCTATTTTTATAATTATTTATGAATTTAATTATCAGTGGATCCCATTATTAGAAATGGAAATTAGAGTTATAATTTCTCAATTCCGGAGATTTTATTAAACTCTAGGGGATTTTATGAATTATATGTGAAATATGCTAATTTTGTAAGTTTTGCTCGGCAACAACGGAAAATGCGATGGATGGCTAGTCTGATCATATGGGTAAGTGTAGAACCTTATTTCTTAGTGGGATATATATTGGAGAAAATTAAAATACGGAGGTTGATCGGGGTTATGGAATTTGACCATTTTACCCCTAGTTTCGGAAAATACCTTAATTTTAAGTTAATGGGCATTTTGGTAATTATCTAAGGTTTGGGGTTAGGTGGCTGCCTTGTATGGTGACATCTAGCAAATTAATTCAGCAAGGATTAAGTTGAATTAACTCTTTCCAATTTGGGAAAAATCAAGAAAAGGAAAATTAGAAAAGAAAAGACATTTCCCTTGAAAGCTCTCTCTCTCTCTCTCTCTCTCTCTCTCTCTCTCTCTCTCTCTCTCTCTCTCTCTCTCTCTCTCTCTCTCTCTCTCTCTCTCTCTCTCTCTCTCTTAGCTGAGACAAAATCAGAGGAAAGGCCAACTTTTTCCTCTCAATTTTCTGGAATTAAGCTAAGGATTAAGTGTTCTTGAAGTGGAGGTAACCCCTAGAACTCATGAATATGTATTTTGAAGCTTTTTATTTAGTTTGAATATGTGATTTTGTGAATTGATGGCTGCTAGGGTTAGAAATGTTTAGGGTTCGAATTTTAAGGTTCATTTGAGTTGGTTTAAGCTTCTTGCAACTAGTTTTAGTGTATGGGGTTGGATTTATGCAAATTTGAGTTTTGAACTCAAAGCTTTGGTCTTTAATGGCAAGTTGAGTTTCATTGGGTTTTTCTGTGATTTTCTGGTTGGAATATGTTGTATATACATTGTTTAGGTACTCTGGAAAGTTTGGTGGCAATTGGACAAGTTTTGAGCAAATTGGTGAGTTTTTGGGGAGACTGGTATAAAAATCGGTTTAACGGTTTTACCAGTACCTGTAAAACCAGTAAACCGGTTTTGGCAGGGTTCCCCGAAAAATTAGTTTTCTCAATTCTTGTCCATTTCAGTGCCGTAGTTGGGTGTTTCCCTGTTTCCTGAGTTAGTGCGATTCATAGAGAGTATAACAGAACCTAAAGTTGTAGGTTTGGATTTCCCCGATTAGGGTTTTCAAGCATGTGATTTACCCAGTTCTAATATGTGATTAGGGCATCCATCGAGCACGTGACTTTCCGTTCAGGTCGGCCAGCACACTTGAATCTGGAAGGAAGGTAAGAACTGTATATAATGTGTGATATGGATATGTGAATGTATGTATATGTTTAGTGTCTATGCATGCTTATATGTTGTAATTCATACACTACCAATACTTGTACTATTGCGGTACAGAGTGCATTGGTAAAGTGTATGATGTCTGAAAGTACATCATGGTGTTACAAGCACTTGTACGGAAAGGTACAAGGTGTCTGTGGTACAACACTTAATAGTACTCAAGGTGCGGTCCATACCCTACCTACACTAGTACGAAGGTATACTGAGTGCATGTGGTACATGGTACATGGTCGTATCCTTAGTAGAACATTCTTACTCATCTGTTAAGCCTTGTAAGTAGGTGTATGGGCGCCTAGATACAAGTCAGTATTATATGATATGTTATATGCTTTTCTTACTGAGTCTGTCGACTCACAATTCTGCTTCTATGTGTAGGTAAAGGAAAGGTGAAAGCTGAACAGGAGTGAGCCTGGCTTGGATTGGATTGGATTGTACATGTCGTGGCAGCGTGACCTGGAGTGTTCGGTCTCGAGACATCTGGGGATTTTATGTTGTAGTCGCTGTGCGACTTGGATATTGTATTTTGGCATATTTTGTATAAAAGTTTAGAAACGGGATCCCGGTGTTTGTAAATAATTATGTAAATTATAAAGTTTAGTATTTATTATAAAAAATTTTAATTTGACACGTTTTTTGAAAAAAAATCTTTGATTAGCAAAGATAGCACTGTAATTAGAAAAGCACTGTAGCGTGCCTTAGTATTAGGGCGTTACAACACCAGTACAAATGTTTGAAGTATCGTTAGAAAAACTAGTCGTCTTATTAGATGAAGTAGCACAGCTATTATGGTTGTTGCTAGACATAGCAAAAAACCCACCTAGAGCTAAAACATTGGACTAAGAGCGAGTTCACCAAAAACACAAATATATGGAAAGCAAAACGTTGGTTAGATAAAATAAATATATATATCGAAGCTCAAAGTGAAAAAAACAACTAGACATACAAACAAATACCTTAATAAAGCTCACTAATTGGATAATACATGTTCTAAATAGACCACCAGTTATGGTCCTCTAATTAACCAAAGGGAAGATAATATTTTAGCTAGCCAGACAGTCACAACTCAAATCACATTTACTATTATACAAAGACTAACAGTAAAAATACAAATTTTTACTACCCACAAAGATCAAACACAAACACAAACACAAACATACAACAAGTAAAATATATTTACTCATCCATACCATTAAAATAAGTATGAACATGCACAAGAACATGAAGAACACAACAAAAACATTCAAAATGAGAGAATTTAGAAAATATACCTCTTGAAAGCCTCCTTCCAAGACTCCAAGTCTCACTTCACCAAGTTTTCCAATAAATGTGAGCAAGAATGATGGTAACTCCTCATATTTATAGCCAAAAAAGGTAGTGGATGAGTGAAAAATGTTACTCTTCTAGAAGTCAATAGTAATAGTAATATATGAAAAGGTAAAATCAACTATTGGGTACAAAATACTATCTTTAATTACATGATGGTAAGTTCATACATATATATTTAAATAATATATATGTTCACTAAACACACATTTTATGGTGTTCATTTAGTCATAATAATATATAATTTATTTATGAGTAAAGTTATGATGCTCAAGTAGTAAACATGTAATGTGAGTTAGATAGACGAACATCACACTCACATATATATATATATAAATAATGGTACTCTCTGCGATGGCCTCTTGCCTTCGTGTTACATATACACAGTAAGGTTGGATGGTCTACTCACATATATGTCACTTGAATAGAAAACATGAGACTCATATATACATATATTCAGACCAAGCGAAGAAGAGCATACTCAATGCTACTTTTACTCCACGGTCCACCTAACTACCTTTTGAATGTAAATGTACATTTGGATAGAGTGACTATTTTATATATATATATGGTAGTCAAATATGTGTCTTCAAACAACAATTAGACAAAAGGGACAAGAGGCACACATCACTTCAACTTTAGAGCAATCTACAAGCTAGATGATATCAACTACAAAAAAAAACTAAATTAGACAAATGAACACACAAGTCTCATTTGTAACATATACACGATATGTTCTATTCATGCCATTTGTGTGTGTATGTCTACATACTTATTGCATTTATAAACATACTATGTTTATCTATCTCCTCCCATTATTTACATACATGTCTATCTCCATTAATTATAAACATACTATGCCTGTCTATCTCCTCCCATTATTTACATCATATCTATATCCACTAATTATTTACATACATGTCTATCTCCACTAATTATTTACATACATGTTTATCTCCTTCTATTATTTACATATATATATATATTTATCTCCTCCCATTATTCATAGATATATAAAATGTATATCTATTTCCTCTTAATATTTATCTACATATCCATCTCCTTACACTACATATATGTATATCTATCTCCTTACAATATATATGTCTATCTCCTCACAACATATATATATATCTATATCCTTACGCAACTAAATGTCTATTTTCTTATGCCACATATATATATGTATGTCTATCTACTCCTCTCATCTCATATTTTGAGATAGATAGCCAAATATTTTTATTTGGCCCAACATATGGCTTTTATAAGCAATTTATATTCAAGCATATGTCTAACTGGTTAAACCAACAAGACGATTTAGCCTAGATAAGAGTCCTCTTGAAGAACTAATTGTTCACATAAACATTACTCAGCCAAGACAGCCACATACACGCATGCGGCAAGGACTACTTAACCACCATGCTTGAACCACTCAAGCAACTTTCTTGTCTCAAACAGCAAGATACGGGTACACCGCTTGACTTAGGCAGGTAGACCACTTGGCTAGCACCCAGGTTCTCCAATAGTAGCACCTAATTTGATATTATTAACTCTTTAGAGAGGGAGGGGCAAATTGTAAAGGTAAAAAGTTACTTAATATTTAGAACATGTTTGAGAAATCCAATATACAAGTCAGACGGGCCCATTAGTAATGAACCTAATATTATTAGGCCCAATAAGATAGTCAGACAAACTCACTGAGCCTTAAAATAGACAAATGGGTGAGCTTATGGGTCATGAGCCAGTTAACCCCGTAATCGAGTTTGAGTTTGTCCAGTTAGCAAAACGGGTAGAACCAAGTAGATATTGAACCAGTCAGAAAGACGGTTACCGCTCCCATAAAATTAGGGAAGCAATCAACTTGAACGAGTCCAATGGGTGATGTGGATGGAGGGCAACGACACTGAGAGAACACGATAAAAGAAACTATACGGCATAAGCAGGGCATCGAACATTCGATACTCCTACTACTCACTTGCTCAAGCAGATAGTCATCCTTTCTAAACTTTTCCCTTAAGCTTTACCACCATATTTGTTCATTCAGTCTGTCTGTCTACTCGTCCACTCATCCATCTGAATACTATTACATATCATTTATTTCTGTTATTATTATTTTTATTACAATCGACTGACTTGAGCATCAGAGTCCCTTTGGCTAGTACCCCACTAGTGCTCCCAATTGAACTTTTGTCTCTCTCTTTGTTCTTGACAGGTTGCTAGTGCCCGAATTCCATAATTATAGATTTCACCCTCTACAATTATATGTTTAATATATAAATTCTATTAAATCTCGAACATATAGTTATTCATGATTATTGTGTTGTTAACACAGTAGATAATAATCATGATCATATGCTTCAAACTATTTAGTCCCACAATTTATCAGTGCATCAACGATGTTGTTTTACTTACACTCATCCGTCTGCTCGTCCACTCATCCATCTGAATACCATTACGTTTCATTTATTTCTGTTATTGTTATTTTTATTACAATCGACTGACTTGAGCGTCAGAGTCCCTTTGATTGGCACCCCACCAGTGTCCCAATTGAATTTTTATCTTTCTCTTTATTCTTGACAGGTTGCTGGTGCCCAAATTCCATAATTGTAGATTTCACCTTCTACAATTATATGTTTAATATATAAATTCTATCAAATCTCGAACATATAGTTATTCATGATTATTGTGTTGTTAACATAGTAGAAAATACTCATGATCATATGCTTCAAACTATTTAATCCCATAATTTATCAGTGCATTAGATTACGCTGACGTGATAATTAACGGTATTGTTTTACTTACACTCATCCGTCTGCTCGTCCACTCATCCATCTGAATACCACTACGTTTCATTTATTTTTGTTATTATTATTTTTATTACAATCGACTAACTTGAGCGTTAGAGTCCCTTTGGCTGGCACTCCACCAGTGCTCCCAATTGAACTTTTGTCTCTCTCTTTGTTCTTGATAGGTTGCTAGTGCCCGAATTCCATAATTATAGATTTGACCCTCTACAATTATATGTTTAATATATAAATTCTATTAAATCTCGAACATATAGTTATTCATGATTATTGTGTTGTTAATACAGTAGAAAATAATTATGAGCATATGCTTCAAACTATTTAGTTCCACAATTTATTAGTGCATTAGATTTACGCTGACGTGATAATCAACGATGTTGTTTTAATTACACTTGTATAAGTAATGTCCTTTCTAAGGCATTAGCAAAGTAAACTTGTTTCAAATGTATCGACAATAGATTAGATTGGACTGATATTGACAGTGTAAAAGATATCATAAACTTACCATTAAGTCTTTTCTAAGTCGATATCACTTAGTCGATCTTAAACTAATTGATCTCAATCCTGAGATGGTTAAGTTCTAGCTTAATTGTACTATACGAGTTCTTTGACTTGTTCGTGACCCGCTTACCCGTATGACTAGCCCATACTTACATCTTGGAAATTCGGTAGTACAATTGAGTGGTAGCATTGATCATAGATATGGAATCTATAGCTTCTATAAATTCAAAGTGAAACAATGGTTTCCTTTGAGCTTGGCTAAACACAACAATGATAGAGTGCTCATTTTAGTAATTACATTAGTTTACTAAAATATCATTTACAAGTAGCTAAGTGTTTTAAGGATAAAATACATTGAAGGGTAAAATAGTAACTTTATCCCTACTCAATGTAAACCGTCTATAGAGGATCAATGAATGTTTAGATTGTAAAAATGGATAATTTATAGCTATATTTGGTATATAGAGTGTTATATGTAATCAAGAGTACAATTTCGTATCTATAGTGGAGTCATGAGGAAATAATAAGCTAAGAAATTTACTTAGTAAATTTTGAATCTACTTATTAGGAGCTTGGTTACATAGGCTCATGGTCCCTATATTGTCTGTGATAATATCATCTTTCAGACTCAATTAATTGATTTAATAAGTCAATTAGAATTCGAGAGTAGACTATATCTTATTTGAGAATTTTTACCAAGTTTGAGCCATTTTGAGAAGAAAAGAGAAATATGAGTTTATTTGTTAATTAGTACACTTTGTGGGTCTAATTCATAAATGTATTTAAATTATATTTTATTTGATAATTATTATTATATTAAAATTAGATTTTAAATAATTAGAAGAGATAAGTAATAAAAGAGGAAAAGACACATTGTTTCATTAAATTGAAATAAAGTGGAAAAATCAAATTTATGGGTTTCCTTAAGTAGAATTCGGCCCTAGGGTTAATTTTAAGCCCAATTATTTTTATTTTGGTCCTTCTCATCTAAAAGTAACCCTAAGTAGGCTATATGAAGAGGATGATGAGAAAGAGCTTAATAATGCTAGAAACCCCTAATTCTATGTCAAAATAACTCTCTTCTTCTTCTTTCTCTAATTCAAAAAATACTATGCCTATTTCTCTCTCAAAATGTGTTTAAAAGATGAGTTTAGTATCAGTCCACACTATTCAAGATGATACTCAGACTTTTGTGGAAGATTATGAAAAATTGTTACTTTTCAAGTTAAGGAAGGAGAATTCAGGTTTATTAATTGGCAATACTCTGTTACCAAACGTGAATCAAGGTTTTGAGTAATTGAACGGAATGAGTCATATTATTTATGCTGCAACCAATATAAGGATTTCTAATCTCTTATGAGTTATTTGATAGATCATTTTAAGTATTTCATATTTTAGGATGATAGATTATTATGTGACAATCAAACATACATGATTAATAAATTAAGATCCTGATAAAATAAGTTCTAACACTTTTTTCATCTTCTTCTACGACCATTGACTTAAAGGCTAAGCCTTTGGTGCAAGTTTGAGTTACTTTAAATCACCATGTTTCCTTATGGCATGTGACCACTAACATTAGAGATGTCAGTGGTTGCATGTGGCATTTACTTCTAGCCTTTGATGATATCATCTTTGTCCTTTGTACTTATTTATTTCAAATAAGTTAAGCATTTTAGCCCTTTCGTGGAAATTCTTCTTAGATAAGGGTAGGGGTGCACACGGGTCGGGTTTTTGGGTTTTCGGGCTTCGAGTCTTGGAAATACACAACCGAACCCAATTTTCGGGTGTGCGGGTGCGCCGGGTATCAGGGCGGGTTTTTTCGGGTTGGGTGTAGTCGGGTTCGGTACCTATTGGGCTGAGCCCGAATGTTTAATTAATGGGATGAAATAAAATTTAATTTTTAAAAATACCATTTTTTTTAACATTAGTTGGACTTTTTTTAACAATTAATATTTTTTTTATAATTAATATTTTTGTTTGTAAGTTTCCCTTACAAAAATGACATTCAATTCAAAACTTAAACTAAACTATCCACTATCCACTATATGTATCCACTATCAACTATCCAATAGTCTATTGTTACTGTATATATACTGTATGTTCCTGATTACATACAAACAAAAAGAAATAAATAAATAAATAAAGAAGTTAAGGAAGGAAAAAAAAAGTACACACACATAACCACACAGTGACAGTGCAACATCATCGTCAACGTATTACCTCGCCAATCGCCAGGCCAGCCGGTGAAGTCACCACCTCGGACTCCGAGGCTCGGAGAAGAAGAAGTTTTCGGATGAGTTTACTTTGGACTTGGATGTTAGGGACGCCAGATTGTCCACTGCTTGGATGCGACCCCGCCGAAGAAGAGAAGCAGTCGTCCGTCCGTCGCCGCCCTTGGAGAAGAAGAAGCTTGAGGGAGGTGACTCTTGGTGTACTGACTAGTGACTATTGTATTGTGTTTGACCGTTTGTGTCTATTGTATTGTACTAACTCACTATTGTACAACATAAAGTCTGTGTCAATTGTATTGTACAGTACACTTTTTACTGACTCATGAGGGAGGTGACTCTTGGTTTACTGTTTGCTTCGAATAGTCATTTTTGTTGAATAATAAAGTCTAAAAAATTTTTAATATTAATATATTATTAAGTTTTTAATAAAATAAAAAAAAATTTAAAGTTGCTCCTCGGGTTACGGGTTACAAAACCCTAAAAAAAATCAATTTACTATACCCGAACCCCAAACTCGTGTGGGGGTATTTTCGGGTTGAACCCGACCGGACCACACGGGTTTTCAAATTTTTGGTTTTTCGGTCAGTGGGCCGGGGCAGGTGGTCGGGTTTTCTCGGTTTGCGGGTCTAAATGTTCAGCCCTAGCTAAGGGTTTTAAAGTGAAATACCCTTTCTTGAAATATTGAAGAAACAAGCCTTAGGAGGAAAAACCCTTGATGTGCGACCATTGACAACCCCTTAGGCCAGTAGTCACATATGGCATCTTTTTTGCCACGTGGCATTCCACTTCGTCTTTTGTTGCTTGGTCAAATTTTTCTCTTGGCCTTCATATCTTCAAGGTGTATTCTTGTCTTGTGGGCCCTCATGGAAGAATAATAATGTGTATATAATTAATTTATCTTTTGTGAAAATTGGGTATAGAAAAAAAGAAAAATAATTAGTAATTAAATTAATAAACACGGTTAGATAACCTATTTTTTTTAACTCTCACTCTCGATTTCTTTTCTCTCCCCCCTCCCCTCCTGTTAGTCTATTTCACAACATGTTTCCTGAGCTCAGACAAGCCAACTATTACCACCTTCCAATGCGCAATGCGCCCCCAACCAAAAGGACCAAAAGTCGTCGAAATCTTAGACCCCACAAACCCAAGACTTCACTCTCCGCCACTTAGGAGAATCAATTCGTCAAAATTGCGACAGTCCAGAGTTTATCGAGCATTTTTTAACCCCCACCATCGTTAAAACTCAAATGCGAGGGCATGGTTGAACTTAGGATATCAAAAACAATAAAACCTATCAAAGAATCAAAGTCCTAGTTTATTGGAAAATCATTGGAGAAATTTATTGGAATTCATGGAGATCTAAGAATACGCGGGGTACTTTTGAGTATTCTAAACATTTTCAAGCTAAACAATGACCACCACGGCGTCCCTTGTGACCTAGGCTTCAAATACTAATACTTCATCATCTCGTTTCTTACTATCGAGTGGTGATGTTGCCATCTTCATTGAAGCTTTGGTGAGGGTCTTGACTAGCCACCATTTTCAAGTGTGAATATTATTTTGAATATTTGTACACACAAGTGTACTTTATAAATTCAATTAGATTGTGCAATAAGTTTAAATTAATTTTTTTTGTGAACTCTCTTAGTTTAAAATTAAGAATAACTAAATCTATTTTTTATTGTGGGGGAAAAATAACTAAAATTGAATTAAAAGAAAATTTTAATCTAATTAATGAAAAAGAAAGAAATATGTATTTTAAAAGGAAAAACATATTATATCAAAAGCAATAAAACCTATTCAAGAATATCAAGAGCAATAAAATCTATCAAAACCTAGCAATAAAACCTATCCATGAATTAAGGTCCTAGTTCATTGGAAAACAATTGGAGAAATTCAATAAAATTCATGGAGATTCGAGAATAATGAGGTACTTTGGAGCATTCTAAACCCGTTCAAGCTAAACAATGACCACCACGACGTCCCTTGTGACCTAGGCGTCAAAGGCCAATACTTCATCACTTTACTATTGAGGGACAATTACTCTCTTCATTAAGCTTTAATAAGGGTCTTAACTAGCCACCATTTATTTTGAATATTTTTACATATAGTGCACTTTAGAAATTCAATTAGATTGTGCAATAAGTTTAAATTAATTATTTTGTGAACAATTTTTTTTTTTTGTATTTTTACAGAATTGTACATAAAAATTTCTATTGCAACTAGTGTTGTAATCTAAATTGCAATAAAAGTTCGTATAGAAACTCCTATTGTAACTAATGCTGCAATTACTTTAAAAACTCAAACCGTAAATTTGAAGAAAAAAAAAATTAAAAAAACAAAATATGAAGTAATTTTTTTTTTTTGGGGAATAACTAAAATTGAATTAAAAATAAAAATTGAATCTAATTAATGAAAAGAAAGGAAGTAAGGTCGTTTTGAGAGGAAAAAAAATATGAATTCAATCCTTCTTTTTAAGGAAAGAAATATGGAGCCAATGGTCGATTCATAATTTTTTTTTTGAGTGTGATTCATACAACTTAAATCACCTGGATAAAATTAAAATTAAAACTAACCATAAATTAATAACAAATAAATAAATAAATAAAAAGTCATTATCAAACTAATTATTTTTTTTTCTTCCAATTTTTGTTAAGAAGCTGACACTGACAGGACACAAAAGAAAAAGAGAAAGAAAAAGAAAAAGAAAATGGACAGCAAATATGTAAGTGGGAGAAGAAGAAGAAGAAGAATTATTATTATGGGTTTAAAAGAGAAGTGTCAATATGGAAATTAAACGTAAAACGACGGCCATTATCCTTTTCCTCTTCTCTTTTGCTTTCCTTTTATATTTTTATTTTCAGCTCGCAGCCATAAACGACGAAGATACAACCATTTATTATTAATATTATTATTTATTATTTATAATTGTTTTTTTTTTATTAAAATCCATTTATTTTTGCTTTATTTCTTTCTTTCTTTCTTTCTCTTTACAATAACAATAAAAACAAAAATTAAAAAAATTCCACCACTCTCTAGGTGGAAAAAAAAATACCTCTCTTTCTCTCTCTCTCTTCTGCAACTGATAATCAGATCATAGTTTTCCTAGATTTTCCCACCTTTTCACGTACTTTCTTGCCCAGATTCTCGCTCTCGAGCTCAGTGACTCGGTAACTCGGCGACTCAACAACTCAACGATTTTGTGCTTGCTTTCCGGAATTATCGGAATCAGTGGACTCACTCAATCTCATCTCTTTCGCTTCCACTTTTGAAATTTTCGCAGTTCGGAAGCCTCACTGATCGTTCAGCTCAGGGTTTTCCATATTTTTTTTCCCTTTCTTTCTTCAGTTTAGCCGCACTAGGCTTTACCTTTTTCATTCAGCGATTCGAAGTCTTTTTCGGCTTTACAGTGTTAGAACAGTTTTGGAAGCTGTAGCTGGGCGAATTCGAGTCCGAAACGAGTGGTTATGTTGGCTGATTCGGGCGTTTTTGACGATTGGGGACCGTTTGCGTGTGCCAATTCAGGGTTTGAGTTGGAGTTTCAGCTAGTGATTGATGATTAAATGGCGGTGTTCGGCATTGAGCATGTCTCTTTCCCAAATTCGGTTTTAGATTTAGGGTTTTATTTTCACTGAAAAACACGCTTTATCGCGTAATGTCGCGGACGGATAGAATGGCTTCGGATCTTAGCAGGACTGGTCCCGTTGAGAGGGATATTGAGCAGGTAATATTCATATTCATTTACGGATTGTTTTTGTTCTTTGCCTGTTTGGATGCAAATGTCGGTAGCTTGATATTTTACATTATAGAAATCGTTTAAATCAGTGAAGAAGATACTGTAAACCTCAATTTAATTGGTCATTTCGCTTTTCCAAATGTAACTTTTGTTGATTCTGGTGACATAAATTCTATCCTTTGGTTGCCATCTAGGGCGGTTAGCTATATTGCTTTCTGTGATATGTTAAGTTTGAAGAATTAAATTGTGATTCTTTGTTTATTAGGGAGTGCGGTGACACAGATTAAGTTATTGCAAGAGCCTGAAAATACTTGATGCTAGGCCACTCTTAGATATTAAACCTTTGTTCTTTTAATTTGTGCTGACTTTTGTGCCTTCGTTATTTGGTAAAAATTATATTTCTCATGCATGATTGTTCAGGAATCTGATATCAGTGATATTGTATAGCTCCCTACCTACCTGTATATTTAATCAAAATGATTTCCTATTATGGGTTATTGTTTCACCAAATGGAGTTTTCATTAATCAGGATACAAGACCGAGTAAGAGGAAATTTGTTCCAATTATACAATAGTATTGCCACAAAAATAGCTCAAATAATAATAGTAAAAAGACATTTAACGAGTAAGAAATAGCCAAAGTTTATGGTATAACATTTAAATGTAATAATTCTAATATGTTGAATCTCTTGTAGCTCTTGCCCATGGTAATACTCCGCAATACTCTTTGTTTTCATAGTGATCTTGACTATTTGTATTTAATTTGCAGTACAAATAACTTG
The DNA here is from genome assembly GCF_029168945.1 of Cannabis sativa. Taxonomy (NCBI): domain Eukaryota; kingdom Viridiplantae; phylum Streptophyta; class Magnoliopsida; order Rosales; family Cannabaceae; genus Cannabis; species Cannabis sativa. Next base: position 2,563,883 of record NW_026870037.1, on the reverse strand, counting down.
CTATTGTCATTATTACTTCGTTAGTCGTCACTAATATGTTTGCTTCTAGTTTCTTCTCCATGTGCAAAAATGATGAATATGCATAAATTACGAATGTGATTTTCTATACGACAGGCCATTACTGCCTTGAAGAAAGGAGCATGCTTGCTCAAGTATGGGAGAAGAGGGAAACCCAAGTTTTGTCCCTTTCGTCTTTCTAATGTAAGTTTATTCTTGATGTTCTACTTCAAATGCTATCATGTTTCTGAACTTTTCTTTGTTATGTCTTATTACGTTCTTTTTTCTTCCAGCAGTAAGTATATACATGAGTTGTTTCCCCTGGTTAGTCATTATTACTATTTGCTATTTGTTATTTGATAGAAACAAGCCTTTATTTTGAATATCAGAAAGAAGAGATAGGTATCCTCGAATACAATAACGACTCTTCTTGCAACTATGATTTGTGTTGGAAGATATGTATTTTAATAATTTAAATTTTCGGAAATATCTTCCAAAGAAAATAACTAAATCTGTTTTATTATTTAAATTTAATTTCTTACTTCTTGTTTCTTAGTTAGATTCCTTAAGTCTAGGTTTAGATAGTTCTTATTTTTCCTCTACAGAGATGTGTTGTAGAATGGCCTACTGATAGGCATGAGCACTTTTCCTAATTTAACCCATAGCTGGAGAATCCTTTTCTTCATTCCTTAACAATGGCCAAAAGTAGTGAACAAACCACCAAAGTAGACAACTCTTCTATTTCTCATACTCTTTCAACACTATTTCAGCATCTTTATCCATTGATATTCCTTCTCTTCAAATCACCATTCACAATCTAAATGGCCTTAATTTCCTATATTGGTCACGGTCAATGACCTTGTATCTACATGGAAAAGTATGCCCGTAATACTTCACTGATGCCTTTCCCAGTAGTGTTTGCCTATTCCAAATGGGATTTTGGAAATTCAATGATCGTTACTTGGAGGAAGCTAAGATTGGTCGAACCCATTAATGATCGTTACTTATCTCCTTTGATCAGCGTCCATAATGCTAAGGGAAAATTGACACTTTGAAGTAGCCTGGTCCTTTATTTTTATAACTTATGTTCCAAAGCAATCCTGGGGGCAGTTATCCTAATTGCGACATATCTTATTAGCTGAATGCCTTTTGAGTATTAAAGCATCACCTTGTCTCTCTTCTTCATTCTTATCATAATACTCATCTTTTCTCAAATCTACTAAAAAACATTTGAATGTACCTCCTATGGAACTATGCTCATAAGCTAGGTCTTCATCGTACTAAGTGTGTTCTTTGATTCCACAAATGCATCTTCCTAGGTTACACTTCCACCGAAGAAGATTACAAATGTCATAATCCTCAAATCGCTCGAATTAAAATATTGGTATAATGGATTGATATATTGCTCATGTAAGGAAAAATAATTTATTATTATAATTATTATTATGGTGTAAAATTATTTCCTTCAAAATTTCTCCAAAATATTGAGAAACGTTTGGATGATTTTGTTAATTTTACTGTGTCCATTATATATCCTGGATATATGTTTTTTACTGTTTCTTCTCATGCAATAAAATATTATACATTTGAACATTAAAAAAAAAACGTGATATTACAGTGGATCTCTTTTCAAAGATATGTTTATGAGATATTTTCAAACTTAATATTGTATGTTATATGTTATGTAGGTTGGCTGATATAGGTCCTCTATTTTATATATTTTTGGAAAATTCTTTAGTAGTTCCTCTGAAAATGGCACTACTGGTGCATCCCCTCATTTTTTGCTCCATGATAGTTATAATCCCAACTTTGTATATGAATGTGTACATAAATTATAATAGATATTCCGCACCTTTCCAATTTTTTTTTTTTGAAGAATTTATTGTGCCAAAATCAGGATTCAAACAATTTACTTGTTAAAAATGACAGATACATGTGCAACAAACAATTTGAACCCTATTTCGGTACAATAAATTATTTAGAATTTCTTAAAAATGCGTAGGATATTGTTATAAACTATTTCTATTAGTTTATAATCATATTATGTTTGTAATTATATTTCATTTCAAATGATAATTATTATCCTCAATACACGTGAAAATGTTTCTATTTGTAGTCTTTTGTCTATTCCCATAATACTATCCAATATTCGTGATATTTGTATTACCCTGACTTCAGCACATGAAAAGCCAGAGCGTACACAATTTGAGGACAAATACATCATGACTTTGAAAATAACTATTGAGCTCAATGACATGCTATTTTATCCTGTATTAAATTTGTGTGCAATTATGCTATTGTGGTTAGTTGCAGAGCAAGATTTATACATTGTTCCACTAAAACTTGTAATTCTTATTTTTGGGGTTTGTTGCTTTCAGGATGAGTCTGTTTTAATATGGTTCTCTGGGAAGGAGGAGAAACATCTTAAACTGAGCCATGTTTCTAGAATTATATCAGGGCAACGCACCGTAAGTGTCTTTCTTGGGTGATAGTAACTTAAAGAGGAGAGATTTGTTCATATATATGCTTTGATTATCTCTACATTATTAAGTAATGTGTTTTCAACAAAATTTATGAATGTTGGACTCTTTTCTTATTTATTTTCTCCTCTCTAAAAATAGCAGATACTTTAAAATTGGTAGAAACATTTGAAATACACCCTGGTTGTTATTATCGGATACATGTTTTATTCTTCAAATCTTTCTTCATTTTCTAATCCTTTGTTTAGGTTTGTCTACTTGTGGATGCTAACAGCATCTGGTTCTTCTCTGTTATTTCTAAATGAATTGGTATGGTTGTGGATGAGGATGAAGATTGACATTCATTGTACTAGTAAATAACAGAAGTTGGTGACCTGTTACCAAACTTCTTTACACCTCTACATTGTAGTATGTGATACAGATTGCTTAGCTATTGTGTTCATCCATTAAATATGAAATCTGATAAAATTTGGAAACTTGACCAACCATGATCATTTTGTACTGAGAAAGGTGAGGACAGATACAAAATGCTAATTTGAGTAAGATCTTTAATATGCCCAATGAGTTGGTTGGACACTTCTATTTTTCTAGGTTTGCAACATTTGCTCTCTCATCAATCTAGTAGCTGCTCTAATCAGATATTGTGGCTTGTGTAGTTGGGTGTTTAGCAATCATGTTTGTATGCATACTTTTCTTATCTTTTAGCATGTGCTTGTACAGGTGTTACATTGTCACAATTTCATTCTTCCCTTAACAGATGTCAACTTCTTATGAATGATGATTTTTTTTTTGTTTGGTAGTAATTTAATTTAATCTGTCTACACCTTTTCCAGCCAATCTTTCAAAGGTATCCACGGCCGGAGAAGGAGTATCAGTCATTTTCTCTTATCTATAATGATAGATCACTGGACTTGGTAATAAATGTGTTCTTATCTGACCTGATTACTGCTGTATGGTTTTAGTTTTTAGATAACTCATCTTAAACTTTACTGTATTCTCTTGTTATCATTCTTCTAGATTTGCAAAGATAAAGATGAAGCTGAAGTATGGTTTAGTGGTTTAAAAGCATTGATATCCCGTGGTCATCATCGAAAATGGAGAAATGAGTCTAGGAGTGATGGAATCCCATCAGAGGCAAATAGTCCTAGAACATACACGAGGAGGAGTTCTCCTTTGCATTCTCCCTTCGGTAGTAATGATAGCTTACAGAAGGTGAAAGATCTTTTCCCTGTTTTCCTTTGAGCTAAATATGCAGTCTGTGACTTAGTTAAATGTACCACAATTATGTGTTATGGAGGCCCCCTTTCTTCTAGTTTAGGTCCTCCTTTTATTATTAGGTTTTGAGCTTGGTCTTGTTTTGCTTTGCAAGGGTACTCAATTGACTGTGTTTTGTTTGCCTATTAAATGAAGTAACTTCTGGTCAAAACAAAAAAGATTGTTAATCTAACTTTTCTGTCTATCTAATCCAGGATGGTTCAGATCACCTTCGCCTCCATAGTCCATATGAAAGTCCTCCAAAAAATGGTCTGGATAAGGCATTATCAGATGTGATACAATTTGCTGTTCCTCCCAAGGGTTTCTTCCCTTCTGATTCTGCAAGTGCTTCAGTCCATTCTTTGTCTTCAGGAGGCTCAGATAGTGTGCATGGTCATATGAAGGCAATGCAGATGGATGCTTTTAGAGTCGATCTATCAAGTCTTTGTTAGTTCATCAAGCCAAGGTTCTGGTCATGATGATGGTGATGCCTTGGGAGACGTTTTCATTTGGGGGAGGGCACAGGGGATGGTGTTTTGGGTGGTGGGATGCATAGAGTTGGAAATACTTTTGCAGGAAAAATGGATTCGTTTTTGCCCAAAGCCTTAGAATCTGCAGTAGTCCTTGATGTTCATCACATCGCATGTGGTGGAAGACATGCTTCTTTGGTTACAAAGCAAGGTGAAGTTTTCTCCTGGGGTGAGGAATGCGGAGGCGAGGCTTGGCCATGGTGTAGATTACGATGTATTTTACCCAAAACTTATTGATGCCTTAAGTAATACAAACATTGAGCTTGTAGCTTGTGGTGAGTATCACACATGTGCTGTAACTCTTTCTGGTGATTTGTACACGTGGGGGGATGGTACTTACAATTTTGGTCTTCTTGGCCATGGAAATGAAGTGAGTCATTGGATGCCAAAAAGAGTTAACGGTCCTTTGGAAGGCATTCATGTGTCGTCTATCTCTTGCGGACCACGGCACCTTCTTTGTTGTGACATCTGCTGGACAATTGTTCACTTTTGGTGATGGAACTTTTGGTGTTTTGGGCCATGGAGATAGGATGAGTGTATCTTTACCCGAGAGAAGTGGAGTCCACGAAGGGGCTCCGTCTTGTGCGAGCGGCTTGTGGTGTTTGGCATCTGCTGCCGTTGTGGAAGTCATGGTTGGAAACTCAAGTTCTAGTAAGCTGTTCTTCGGGAAAGTTTGTTCACTTGGGGAGATGGTGATAAAGGTCGTCTTGGTCATGGCGACAAGGAAGCAAGGCTTGTGCCTACTTGTGTTCTTGCTCTTGTTGAACCAAATTTTTGTCGAGTTGCACTGTGGACATAGTTTGACAGTTGCGCTTACAACATCGAGGCCATGTCTATACGATGGGCGAGTCCATTTTGTGGCCGGTTGGGAAATCCTCAAGGCGATGGAAAGCTTCCAACCCGTGTAGAAGGTAAACTTTCCAAGAGTTTTGTAGATGAAATAGCTTGTGGTGCTTATCATGTTGCTGTTTTGACTTCAAGAACTGAAGTTTACACTTGGGGAAAGGGAGCAAATGGTCGTTTAGGTCATGGGGACATAGATGATCGAAATTCACCTACCTTAGTTGAAGCCTTGAAAGACAAGCAAGTTAGAAGCATTGCTTGTGGCACTAATTTTACTGCAGCTATTTGTCTTCATAAGTGGGTGTCAGGAATCGATCAGTCTATGTGTTCTGGTTGCCGTCTACCGTTTAATTTCAAAAGAAAACGCCATAATTGTTATAATTGTGGACTTGTTTTCTGCCATTCATGCAGCAGTAAGAAGTCTCTTAAGGCTTCCATGGCACCAAACCCCAACAAACCATATCGTGTTTGTGATAGTTGTTTTAACAAACTAAGAAAAAATATTGAAACTGATGCTTCATCTCAGTCTTCTGTGAGCAGAAGAGGTAGTATCAATCAGGGGTCAAATGAGTTCATTGATAAAGATGAGAGGTTGGATTCAAGATCTCGAACACAACTTGCTAGGTTTTCTTCTATGGAATCCTTGAAGCAAGTGGAAACTCGGTCTTCAAAGAAGAACAAGAAACTGGAATTTAATAGCAGTCGGGTCTCACCTATTCCAAATGGAAGTTCACAATGGGGAGCTCTTAATATTTCCAAGTCTTTTAATCCAGTTTTTGGGTCATCCAAGAAGTTCTTCTCAGCTTCTGTTCCCGGATCAAGAATTGTTTCTCGAGCAACATCTCCAATTTCAAGGCGGCCCAGCCCCCCTCGTTCTACAACACCAACTCCAACTCTTGGAGGACTTACATCACCAAAGATTGTTGTAGATGATGCCAAAAGAACAAACGAGAGCCTCAGCCAGGAGGTTAAGAAACTAAGAACACAGGTAGCATGATTTTAGACAAGTTAATACTTAGCTTTACAGTTTCCATGTTCTCTTAAAATTTATACATTTGCTTTATCTTTGCTAAATGTATAGATCTTTAAAAAGGTAGTAAGGAGTGTGGACTTTATGTAGAAAGTTTAAAAAACCTGTACTACTGATTCTACCCAAACCCTTTTTGTGAAAGGGCCAAGCTTTTTCATCTAGGAGATATGCTTTGAAGAAATAATTATAGAAGATTGAGGCAGCTATGATAATTTCTCAAAGATAGGAGATGTAGTAGCGATGATAATCTCTCATACTCAGAATAGAGTAGTGTTAGCATTCTTTTTCTCTCCCTCTTTTACAATCTTTATCTCACTGATTGGTATGTGAACTTCATATAACATCTCATAATTTTCACGGAAAAGAGCCATCCCTTTGATTTTTCAGCTTTGAGTGACTAGATGAAATGTTCTGTGCTTTAGACTGTTTGAAACTCCCATAAGTTTTGTAGTACAAACTCTTGGGAAGAGTAATATATGCACATTATGTTTAGTATGACAATGTTTTAGGGCAAGCAAAGAACCTCCACCAACCCCACTGCCTGCACACACTCACACCCAGCCTCTTGACCCAACCTCAAGTAGCAATTGTAGATGTACTTTTAGTTAGGAGTATATGCACTGATCTTCTTATTCATTTACGAGTCTGCTTGTGGATTCACTTGATCCGTTAATGTTATTTTGCTTTTTTTGATATCTATCTTAGGTTGAAAGTCTTACACGGAAGGCACAACTTCAAGAAGTTGAGCTGGAAAGAACAACTAAACTGCTCAAGGAAGCAAGAGAAAGTGCAGGGGAAGAGGCAGCCAAGTGTAAGGCAGCAAAGGAAGTCATCAAGTCACTTACAGCCCAAGTAAGATGGATATTTCGTATTTGTGTGCATAACTACACTCATCCATTTTTTGAGCAGTTTGGTTTTTATGTGAACATGAATGTTGTTTTATCTAGTTTATCAGGGGGAGAGTCTTGTTTCATTTGGAATCTTGTTTTATTTAGTATTCAGTCATTCTATTCCATGAGCTACGTCCTTCAATTATCTGTGGTGGATAACATTTATTAATTATAATGTACTTGCATAACTATGTCACATGGATCTTATTTCTATTTTGATGTTGTTAAATTGGTAGATATTTCATGATAATATTTTGCTTATGATGCATTAAATTTCTTGTATGGTAACAGTTAAAGGAGATGGCTGAAAAACTTCCTGTTGGAGCATCCCGTAACACTAAATCACCTTCTCTCACTTCTCTGGGCTCCGATCATGTTTTTAGTGATATTTCTAATCCTTCAGTAGAAAGATTAAGTGGTCAAATATTATCCCAAGATTCAGAGTCGAATGGAACAAATGTCCCATTGAATTGTAATGGGTCCACTACCAACAGTAATAGAAGTTCAGGTCATAATAAACAAGGCCATTCAGATGTAGCATCTAGAAATGGGAGCCGAACAAAAGATAGTGAATCTCGTAATGATAATGAATGGGTTGAGCAAGATGAAGCGGGTGTTTACATTACACTTACCTCTCTTCCAGGAGGTGCCAAGGATCTCAAGCGTGTCCGCTTCAGGTATGTAATTGTTGGGATTTTTCCACCGTCATGATAGATATCTTATAAAACACGTCTGCATGTTATTAGTTGACAGTGCTGATGATCCTATAAAACATTTAAGGAAATCATGCTGAGGTATTCAAGCAAAGTAAATTTATGGTTAAAAATCTCATTTTGAAACTTTAATGATCCATTCGGTTTTACATCTAATCTAAACTAAAATTGAATTTCTTGGTTATGTTAGCTCGTGAAGTCAGTCTCAATTAGTTTAGTCCTCACAAGTCAATGTATAATCTGAAATGTATCATTTTTACTTAAAACATGCAACCCAGAACAAGAACTAATTTTTCTTATCGCTTAACTCAATTTTATCTTCAAAATGCAGTCGAAAACGATTTAGTGAAAAACAAGCAGAGCAATGGTGGGCAGAGAACCGCACCAGAGTTTATGAGCAATACAACGTTCGCACGATGGACAAGTCTAGTGTTGGCGTTGGAAGTGAGGACTTGGCCCACTGACCTGTTGAAACAATCTTTATGTAAATGAAAGGGTTTTCTCTAGATTGGAGCTTGAGTAACTGTGAGGTCATACTGGTTAATTAGAGTTGGCTTCCATCTTCCTAAAGGAGCTAAAAGGCTTGGGTATAGGAAGGAGAATTAAGAGGGGTTTGATTGTGTTTTCTCATTTTATCCAATTTGTCTCCGATTTTAATTTTTTTCCCCCTTTTTGATTTGTATTCCATTTTTTACCTAAGTGCTTTTGTGTGTGGGGGATTGAGGGTCAGAAATGTAAATTCCTAGTAGGTTGCTGCTACATGTTGAAAGCAGCTGCCTTGTAAATTCCATAAGTGAATATGCAGTTTTTTTCTTCCCTTCCCTTCTCCACGGTTTTATACATTTGTTCAGGTAATCTTACAATCAAATGCTACGTAATTTCTAGGCCATGCTTTGTTTCTCTCCAATTAATTTTCATGCATATAAAATTTTAAGCGGAAAAAAATTGATAAATTAGTTGTTGGTTTAGGGTTTTAATAATTGGATAAATGTTATGTAGTGTGAAGCTATTTAACGTAAAATTAAGCTAGATGTAAAAAAAATGCATTTGTGCATTTCTCTTTTGCTTTTGCTCATTGTTACAGTTATTAAGGTGACAAAATCAGAGTTTAAAAATTTTGTTGCAAGTGCAAGAAAAAAAAAAAAATGCTGCAATTACCGTGCAAAATTGGAGATATAATTTTAACCCAAACCAAAAACCAAAACAGGTATGTAGTATGTACATCCTTTTTTAAAGGTTGTGTTGAGATTGTTTATTTTGAGAGTAAGTTGACAAAACATCGTGTCAAAATTGGGTTCAACAACAAGTATGGTTGATATGGCCCATTCTTTATAAATTAGTGGGAGTGCCACATGCAAGACATGTGCTGCCATTTATTCCTTTAAATGTAGTTTGAACTTTGAAGCAACATGTTGTGTGAATAAAACTTAAAATTTAAGAATATATTGAAAATAAAACTCAAGATGAAACAAACTAGGGAACTTGCACCCTAGTATTGTTGAGTATACCCCAAATTTTTAAATGCATTTTTATTCTTTTATCAAATGATTTATTCTTAATAAGTACACCTCACTAACTAAAATTCATCCATTAGATATTAAAATTACATTCTTAAATGAATCATTCGTTACAAAATAAATTGTTAAACATATTATTATTATTATTATTATTATTATTATTATTATTATTGTTATAGTGAGATTTCTCTCACTTAGAAACTCGAGACCAGAATCCTGTTTGGAGAACACATGTATTCAGATTTCCAATGAAAGCTGAGATGTCCATGAGAGACTCTTTGAGTTTAAACCTCGCCTGAGCTAAAGTCAGCGAGATGATGCGAGTATGACCAAAGTCTGATCGCATTACTGTAATTCGCATTATGTGGGACTAGAGAACGGATCCAACTCGCATGTATCAGGATATGTGCGAGTATCCTTTCTATACTCCTGCGAAAGCACAGAGATCGACTCTCTTTAATGCGAGTTGATCCCAATGATCTAACAGCCTCGATAAACCAATATAGACTCGCGTGTCTAGGTTCTATCAGCTTGTCATACGATGTCCATAGATGCGACTATATAAGAACGCAGACATCCTAAACTTAATTAAATGTTAGGTCCATCTTAAGCCCGCGAGCTTACACTAGAATATGAACAGTCAACTCGCATGTTAGAAGACGCATACGTTACTGTATTTAATGAATAGAAATTGTTATTCATTTATTGATGTTTACGTTTTTTAGTTTAATTATTGTAATTCAATGTGCAAACGGATTGATAATGAATGTAATCTTTGTATAACTAATTGGACACTTGCTTTGTATATAAAGGAGTGATCCACCACGAAATGAGACCTACGAAACTCTTGCTACAGTGGACTAAGCAGACCGTGATCTGACTGAACCACTATAATCCTTTGTCTTCTTGTTGTTTCTAGTTTTCTGTTAAGCATTCACATGCAATACGTTTTTATTAAATTCAAGAAGGAAAATCATCATGGCTGGAAACCAAACAAATGGAGGTGTTAACAATGAGTCCATCAACATCAGAATGATGAACGTTCTGTTATCTGGAGTTAGAACGCCACCTGTGGATGTCGTTAATGGCGGAGTAGGGAGAGGTAATATGAGACCTCTCAATCTATTCCCTGAAACAGCTGGCCCCCAAGTCGGAGAAACATCCACACCACTAGCAACAATGGGGCATTTTCCACCCGTCACTCCGGCGGTAGTATCCGAGGGAATCGTCTAGCTCACCACTGACCAGTATACCACGATCCAGGACCAACTACGCGCCCTGCAGGCCAAGGTGGATGGATAGAACAGGGCCCGACGCCCCCTCGAGCCCCCATTACTCGCATAGAAAACCCTCAGGTAGCAAATTCTAGGCATCGTAATAGCCGTGTTCGCAGGGAACGAAGGACCAACCCCGAAGGTCTGGACCTAAATCATCCAACCTCAAGAGGCCAATCTGCGAGGTATCCCAACCAGGAGATGCAAATTGTGTTGGATTTTATGCCCTAAATAAAACTCATTTCAATATAATCAGATTTACTTATTAATATAGATCAGAAATAACATTTAATGTTGCATGGTTCACATGATTTATTTCATGATTATATGTACATAATGTATAAATTCATCTGAAACCCTTTTCACATACTTGATCCTGTTTATTGTGCCGTCAACACATTGGAAAGTAAACATGACTATGTGAATAAAGTTTCCTAGATTTATCAGACACAGGGTTTTACTAATATGATAATCTACAACAAGAGTTTACTTGCATTTGGAGAAGTGTTATGTTCTTTCAAGAGCATTGGTTAAAGTAAAGCTCAGGTTGGATGCATGGAGTATGCATCGGAAGGGACCGATATTGAACTTTGACTTAGATTTAATTAAACTTACCGTAAAATCTATTCAAGTCAATATCGCCTAGTTGATCCTAGATCAAATGATCTTAATCCTGTTATGATTAGGCTCAATCTTGAAAGGCTATTCGTGTTCCTTGAATTGTTAGTTAAGCCTACCTTTTGGTCAGGGTGATACGTACTTTTTGGGAACACGATAATGCAATTGAGTGGGAGCGCTATCATAAACATGGAATCTATAGCTTCTATCTGGCGAATAGTAAGCAAAGGATGATCTCCTTCGAGCTTGACCAAACGAACATAAATGGTGGAGTACTCATTTCACATTAGCTGAAATATCATTTATACGGGGTCAAGTGTTTTAAGGAATAAATACATTGTAGGGTGTAACGGTAATTTAATCCCTTTACAGTGTAGATCATTCATATAGAGGATCATTGATCACATTAGGATTATAACAATGGATAACTAATGATGTGTCTATATGGTAGAACATATAGAGCATTCTATATACTGAGAGTGCAATTCTAAGTTCTATGCGTGGATTCAACGAAGAATTAATAAGTTAGTGAATTTTAGTAATAAATTCTTGATCTACTTATTGGAAGCTCGGTTATATAGACCCATGGTCCCCGCACTAGTTGAGATAATATTGCTTGTAAGACTCATATAATTGGTTTTGATTAATCAATTATAATTCTCAATTTAGACTATGTCTATTTGTGAATTTTTCACTAAGTAAGGGCGAAATTGTAAAGAAAGAGTTTTAGGGGCATATTTGTTAATTATGATACTTTGTATGGTTCAATTAATAAATATGATAAATGACAATATTATTTAATAATTATTTATAGTTATTAAATAGTTAAAATTGACATTTAAATGGTTGAATTAGAAAATTGGCATTTTTGAGAAAATCAGATGCAGAAAAGGTAAAACTGCAAAATTGCAAAAAGTGAGGCCCAAATCCACTAAGCATGGCCAGCCACTTTTGTAGGCAATTTAAACTGATATTTTTATTATTTTAATGCCAAATAATTCAAAGCTAACCCTACTGGAATGCTATAAATAGATAGTGAAGGCTTAAGGAAAATTACACTTAAATTTTCTATTTCTCCTTCAGAGAAAAACCTGAGCCTTCTCTCTCCCTATCTTTGGCTGAACCCACTCTCTCTCTCTTCCTCATTGAGATTTCGAAATTCTTAGTGTAAGAGTAGTGCCCACACACTGCAAGTGATACCTCAATCATAGTGAGGAAGATCGTGGAGAAAGATCATCAGCAAAGGAGTTTCAGCATCAAAGATTCAGAGAAAGAGATCCAGGTTCAGATATTGATAATGCTCTGCTACAGAAAGGAATCAAGGGCTAGATATCTGAACGGAAGGAGTCATTTAATTTCGCTGCACCCAATGTAAGGTTTCCTAAACTTTATATGTGTTTATTTCATCGTTTTAGAAAGTTCATATTTAGGGTGTTAATAAACATACTTGTGAGTAAATCTAAGATCCTGGTAAAATAATTTCCAACAAATTGATGAAGACCCCGAACGACGCAACCCTCACAGCAGGCCTTCACGCGACAACGACGCAGAGTCCGCCTCCTCGTCCTCGCATGGTCGCACACCTAGCAGGTACACGAGGTCCGATTCTGTGAAGACGCAGCAGGGAGGACGATACCAAGTTCATAGGGGTGATCTGCGTGATCACCTTAACGCTGTTTTCAGAGCACGCTCCCCACGTCCCTCGCGACGAGGAAACACCCCGTGATCCCCAAATGGGCGATCAAGGTGTAAACACTCGCATAAACCCGCCTAACGCACCAGCAACGACTACCAGGGTTAATGTCCCAGCAAACCTCACCGCAGTAGCCACAGCTCCTACAGTCGCAGTAGTCCCGGCTCCCATAGCCGGAAGTATTGATCAAAGCATGCTTCTGGAAGCTTTGAAAATACTCGAGCAGCAGAGAAAGCCCATATACAAGCTGCATGGGACCTCTCCTTTTACTACGGAAGTGCGACAAGCCCAGCTACCTAAGGGATTTCGATTATCCGAATCCCTAAAATACAAAGGTACCTCTAATCCCATAGATTATCTAGAAAAGTTCAATACTATTATGGAAGTAGATCAGGTACCACAGCTTGCGAAATGTCGCATTCTTGCGGCAATGCTAGAGGAAAATGCCCACGATTGGTTCAGCCAATTGCCTGAGGCCTCAATCTCGACATGGGAAACCTTTGTCGATCTATTCCTCACGCATTTTCAGGCCACGGTGACTTATAGACCGCCTTATACTACTCTGGCTAACATCAAATAAGAACCCGGTGAGTCTTTGCAAGACTATTTTAAATGTTTTAATGCCGAGGTAACAAAAGTTGAGAAGGCTCCCGAGTCTTCGCTTATTTGTATGCTAATAACAGGTACCCTGCCGAGAACCGATTTTTGGAAGGAGCTACAAGCCCGAAGACCAGAATCACTGGTCGAGTTCTTTGCCATGGCCAAACCACATAAGAGAATTGAGAATTCTCAGGCAGAATAAGAGAAAGGCAAGGACAAGCGTAAGTCACCAGTGCCACGGTCACGATCCCGCAGTCCCCGAGGGAAAAATTCCAGAGGTCGAAGCCCAAGAAGATGCTGTCCACGGAGACAACGAAACCCGAAGTTGGCCAAATCCCCTCCAAAGAAGGAGTCCTCACCGAAAAGGAAAGGTGGACCGCGCTTCATGAACTATACTGAACTCGCGGTACCACGAGACCATATCAACGCCATCGAGGAGAAGAACGGGGTCTTCAAGAAGCCACCCCCGATCAGAGGAAAACGCGACAAGAGGGACCCCAAGAAATCCTGTAAGTACCATAAAGATATTGGTCACACTACTCTGGAATGTTGGGTCTTGCAGGATGAAATCGAAGAGCTGATCCGGAGGGGAAAATTCAACAAATATAAAAGGAACGAGGAAGGTCATCCCCGAGCGGATGACAAAGAGGAAAATCAGAATGCGAGTGGCTCGAGAACACCTCGCAATATATTGACCATCATAGGTGGACCCCATATCGTAGGAGACTCCCGGAAGTAGCAGGAGCGATATGCAAAGGAAGCTAAAGAGAAGCTGCTCACCAATGTGAACAATCTTAGTGAGCGGCCAGAGAAGTTATTCAAGAGAGAATGCGACGAAATTACGTTCATGGAGAGTGATGCGAGATGGGTCCATCACCCGCATTCTGATGCATTGGTCATTGTCGCCAATATTGGTGGAGACAACGTCCATCGTATACTCGTGGACAGTGGAAGTTCAGTAAATCTCTTAAACTTCCAAGCCTTTAAGCAAATGGGGTTGCATGAGAAGGATTTGCGACCTGTAACGTCGAGTATATACGGTTTTACCGGCGACATCATTGCACTGAAAGGGATGATTAAACTCCCGATTACCTTGGGAACCGCCCCCGTAGTAGCCAAGTCAATGGCTGACTTCGCGGTAATCGACCAATATTCGGCATACAATGCCGTGATTGGTCGACCAATCTTGAAAGAGATGAAGATCGTGACGTCGATCTATCATCTCACAATGAAGTTCCCTACTCCCGCTGGAGTAGGCTCTGTGCGAGGAGTCCAGTCAGACTCACGAGAATGCTACAATGCAGCAGTCAAGCTCGTAGAGAAGAAGTCAGTAAATTTCATCTATTTGTTAGAGGCACCGCCTCCTCGCCAGGAGGTCCTTAGGATCGAAGAGGTGCCACACACAGATGAACCAGATCTGGATCCAAGGATCCTCGATCATGCCGCAGCCGCCCAAGCCGCGGAAGACACTATTGAGGTACCTATTGATCCCGTAGATAATAGTAAAGTTTTGAAAATTGGCTCTAAATTGACTTTTCAGCAGCGAGAAAAACTAACGACTTTTCTCAAACAAAATCTTGATGTTTTCGCTTGGAAACATTCAGATATGGTCGGAATATCTCCGCAGGTCATGTGTCATCGCTTGAACATTGACCCCGAAGTGCGAGGTGTCCGACAGAAGCGCCGCAAAATGGACCCCGCGAGGTACCAAGCGCTAAAAGAAGAAGTCGACCGCCTCCTAGCCTGCGGCTTCATACGGGAGTCGTTCTACCCCGATTGGTTAGCAAATCCCATATTCGTGCCCAAGCCTAATGGCTCATGGCGCACATGCGTTGACTTTACAGATTTAAATAAAGTCTGTCCCAAAGATAGCTTCCCACTTCCTAGCATTGACCAACTTTTTGATGCCACTGCAGGTCATGAACTTCTCAGCTTCATGGACGCATACTCGGGATATAATCAAATCCCGATGTACGAACCAGATCAGGAACATACCTCGTTCATTATAGATCGAGGCCTGTATTGTTATAAAGTAATGCCTTTTGGTTTGATAAACGCAGGTGCGACATATCAAAGGCTTGTAAATATGATGTTCGCAGATCTTATTGGGGACACCATGGAAGTATATGTTGACGATATGCTCGTAAAATCTCAACATGCAAAAGACCATGTCACCCATTTACAGGCAATGTTTGATATATTGCGACGATATAAAATGCAGCTAAACCCTCTAAAATGCGTCTTTGGAGTCGGTTCAGGGAAATTCCTCAGATTCATGGTTAATCAACGAGGAATAGAGGCAAACCCCGCGAAGATCAAAGCATTGGTGGAAATGCCATCACCGACTAAGCCAAAAGAAGTCCAAAGCCTCATAGGTAATGTCGCCGCTCTAAACCGCTTTATATCACGATCCTCTGATAAATGCAAGGATTTTTTTCAGATTTTAAAAGGCAATAAGAAGTTCCAATGGACCGAGGAATGCGAGGAGGCTTTTCAAGCATTAAAAACACATTTGGGGCAGCCCCCAATCCTATCAAAGCCCATGACCGACGAGGTCTTATCCATTTACCTAGCGGTGTCAGAATATGCGATTAGTTCGGTACTAATTTGCGAAGACCAAGGACGACAATAACCGATATACTATGTCAGTAAACGCTGTTTGGATGCTGAGACCTGCTATCCTCAAATGGAAAAATTAGCGTTCGCCTTGATAATATCGTCAAGAAAGTTGCGACCTTACTTTCAGGCTCATAGTATTGAAGTTTTAACAAACTACCCTTTGAGGCAAGTCTTAGCAAAACCAGAGACATCGGGGAGATTGTTGAAATGGTCAGTAGAGTTAAGCCAATTCGACATCAGGTATAAACCGAGAACTGCGATCAAGGGGCAGGCCTTGGCAGATTTTATTCTCGAATTCCCAAGCACCGAAGTGGCACTCATAAACGACAAGATTGACACTGCTGTACCAAATGGAGAAGGATGGACATTGTACGTCGATGGGGCTTCGAATAGCGAAGGTTCCGGCGGCGGAATCCTACTAATCAGTCCCAACAATTTTAAGGTGCACGCTGCTTTACGTTTTGAATTTTCTGCATCTATGTAATATCCAGTTTATATACATATATTGGTATTTGGTATATTAAGTGTGATACAATTATATTGTTATTATTATTATTGTTGTTGTTGTTGTTGTTGTTGTTGTTGTTGTGCGTGTGTAACTAGAAAAGAAAAATTTATATATATTAAATAGTGAGATAAATAAATAGTGAAGCATTAGATTAGTTAGTTTAAAATTTAAAATTTAAATTTAAATCAGCATAATTTTATCTGATTAGTTAGATTTTTATTTTTAAATTTAAACCTATTATACGATATGTTATATACGTATATATTCTAGAACCCAAGCAGCCAGATAGTATCATATTCCTTTATTCTCACCATCTCTCAATTTCCTTTTTTTTATTCTCTCTATTGAACCAAATCAATTGTTTTAATCTTAAGAGCTTCGGGGTTAGCAATCAACCGATCATCGTTCCGTGTCTTCGAAATCTTCAGGTAAAATTCGTACTTGTT
Organism: Cannabis sativa; assembly: GCF_029168945.1. Classification (NCBI taxonomy): domain Eukaryota; kingdom Viridiplantae; phylum Streptophyta; class Magnoliopsida; order Rosales; family Cannabaceae; genus Cannabis; species Cannabis sativa. The sequence goes on along the minus strand of NW_026870037.1, from coordinate 2,546,871 downwards.
TTTATTTTCGTTTTCAGAGAAATAGGCTTTCATAAAACTATCATATCTCTCTCCCCATAGGTCCGTTTTCAGTGATCTAGGTACCGTTTTAAAGATAATTTAATGATCTATATTTTTTATGAAGAAATTCTTTCCTAATTCTGATTATTTCGATGTCAAAAAATTCATGTTTTACACTGACTGTCGATTTACAGCTTTTTAAAATTTCTTTCCGATATTGCCTTAGTAAAAGTGTGATATCTCTCTCGGTATCTATTATTTTACAGCGATTCTTGTACTGTTAGAAAGATAATTCAATAATCCATATTTTCTTTGAAGAAACCTTTCCCTAGTTTGGAGTTCTTACCAGTCAAAAGTTAGGATCTTTACTCGGTTATGGTATTTCGTTTTAAGTTTCGTTTTAGAAAAAGTGTCTTCAGTAAAAATTCAATATCTCTCTCACTTTTGATCCATTTTAAAAGATCTTTATCTCGTTTTAAAGCTTAGAAAAATAGCTACATTTTTTATGAAGAAAGTATTATCTAGATCGGGGTGTAACTATTTTTAAAACTTTTATTTTTAGGCTGTATTCAGAAATCGGCATGATCCAGGATTTTAAAGAAACTGTTTTGAGAAAACATGCATAACGCCTAGGTTATAGCTCCGATTTTGGTGATCTTTATACCGTTAGAAAGGTCTTTCAATTAACTAAAAACTTTGTGAACAGTAGAACTTCTAATTCAAACGTTTTATAAGTCAAATTCTAGGCTAAACTTGTTGTACAGTAAGAATAATAAATATATTGAGTTTATCGGTGGACTAAGGGTTTCACTAATTGTTATAGGGCCTAGAAGGTATCGTAGGAGTTAATTACAGCGGAGTTGAGGTAAGGAAAAATAATTATACTTTATACTTGCTTTTTATATGGTTTGAGTGTCTAGTATGACTGCTTGAATAAATTGTATTGAAACTGTGGAATGTGATAGTTTCGGTGAAATAGTGTTTTATCGATGAATTGTATATGGCTGTTTAATCATGTTCCAGGTACTTGGAAGTGGTTGGAAACCACACATGTATGGTGATGTGGTAAGTGAGGCAGGGTACGTAAGGGTGCACTGGTTATTGGTACTGCGTTCTGGTTAAGAACGTAAGACACTCCAGATTTGTATGGAAGCTGGAGTGTGATTGTGAGTGTGAGTGTGTGGTATTTCAGTATTTGTGTGGTTGCCTCTATTTATACTTATGATTAGGTTGTTGTATGTTTGATATATATGTTTGTGCTATGATGTGTGAATGCTGGTACATAGTATTTTGTTTTTCCTTACTGGGCTTTGCAGCTCACCCCTTATTTACCCCCTATGTGCAGATAAGTAAGCCTGTAAGCTTTCGGTGACAAGTTGAGTTTGGGCAGCATGGGGTGTATCTCATGTGATCATGTAACTGCGTGTGGTCTTGGCCATCTTCCGCTGAAAGTTTTTTTTTTTAATTTATTAAACCTATCGAGGATGTTGTCGTTTAAATTTTCTATTACTTTTCCCTAAGTGGTAATACTTTATTTTCAACTGGGTACCCATGTTTTGAAAAGTGTTTTTTTTTTTAATAAAGGCAACATTAGTATCTTAACGCCAGTTTATTTATGGCATCTTATTTTACGTAAGTAAGGGCGTTACAATCTAACAATGAAGCCGAATATGAGGCTTTAATCGCAGGACTAAAGCTTGCTCTCGAGATGAGAATCGAGTATTTACAGGCTTTTAGCGATTCTCAAATCGTCGTATGCCAGGTGAATGGAGGATATCTGGCCAGAGGCGGGAGATTGGTTAAGTATCTAGCCATAGTATGCGAACTGATGGAAAAATTCAAGAAAGTAGTCGTGTCCCGAGTACCGCGTGCTCGTAACTTACACGTAGACGCATTGTCCCGTTTGGCCTCAACTAGAGAAGCTGAATTACTCGATGTAATTCCTGTTGACGTATTGGCTCACCCAACAATAGATCGAGAAGAGATAATGGAGATAGAAAATACCCAAGAAGTCACCTGGATGACTCCGATAATCGCATATCTGGAGAAGGGTATCTTGCCCGATGACAAAATGGAAGCAAGGAAGCTGCGACAGCGAGCTTCCCGATATGTCATCTATGATGGAAAATTATATCACAGGAGCTTCAGTCAGCCGTTACTCAAGTGTATCGACGGGAAAGACTGCGACTACATACTACATGAGGTGCATGGGGGTATTTGCGGCAATCATACAGTTGGTAATTCTCTTGCCCTAAAAATCATGCGACAGGGATATTACTGGCCAACCTTGCGACAAGATGCTTTCACTTTCGCAAAGAAATGCGACAAATGTCAGCGAATAGCCACGTATGCCCATCAACCTCCAAGCAACTTGCATTCCATCACAAGTCCTTGGCCCTTTGCAGTGTGGGGGATCGACTTGATAGGCGAACTACCTAAAGGAAAAGGCGGAGTCAAGTATGCTGTAGTAGCATTCGACTATTTAACAAAATGGACTGAGGCCAAAGCACTAGTAACCATTACTGCGATTAAGTTGCGCGAATTTGTCTACAACTCCATAATCTGTCGATTTGGTATCCCTTACAAGCTCATTTCAGATAATGGAAAGCAATTTGATTGTAAGGAGATGCGACAATTATGCGATGACTTGGGAATTAAAAAAGCCTTCTCTGCAGTTGCTTATCCGCAAAGCAATGGACAAACCGAAGCAGTCAATAAAATAATAAAGCACACCATCAAAGGAAAACTCGAAGAGCGTAAGGGTGTATGGCCAAACGAGCTTTCGCAAGTTTTATGGTCATACAACACGACCCCCCGATCCACGACTGGCGAGACTCCTTTCTCGCTCTCTTATGGATGCGAGGCTATGGTACCATTTGAGATTGGGGCAGGTTCCCTACGAAGAGATGTTTTCAACATTGAACAGAACGAAGAAAATCAGTCGCTCTACCTCGACCTTCTTGAAGAAAAGCGCGATCAGGCTCACCTGAAAAACGCGGCTTATCAGCGGCGAACCGCAAGATATTTCAATTCTAAGGTCAAGGCAAGAGTCCTGCGAGTAGGAGACTTAGTCCTTCGAAGAATAATGCCAAACACGAAGAACCCAGCACATGGGGTCTTCAGGGACAATTGGGAAGGACCGTATCTCATCGCAGAAAAGGTTGGTGATGCCACGTACCGACTCGCAGAACTCGATGGTACTGCGATTCGAAGGGCTTGGAATGGCGAGAGCTTAAAATTCCATTATCAATAGTACTCGCATTTTATAGTTTGTACTCATACTTAGTCATTTTTTTTTATAAAAATCCTAAGTATAGGGGGTATATACCACTACCACTATGTACCATTGATTAGTTATGAAAGCTATGAAAATTTTGTCAAGTTTGAAATTTTTCAAGTTTCTGAAATTTTCTACTCTGATATTCATTACACCAAGCTGTAATTAAAATCGCAATCGAGATATTATAAATGACAAAAAATGCGAGTACCCGTGTACTGGGAGAATATTATAAATAAATATCCCCGAGAGGATATAAAGACGTTCAAAAGAAACATAAATATAAATTTGTTCAAGTACAAAGCGTGAGTACCCTTGTACCGCATAGATAAAAAAAAAGAAAGATAGAGTTTAACACAAGTAAATATTAGAGGAAAAGTCAAGCATTGGGAGCAGCAGGGGCAGATCCATCCACGACTTTGCTGATAGCTTCGTTCTCGACTTCCTCGACATCTGCAGCCTCAGCTTCCTCGGGAAACAGATTCCCTCCACCGCCTTGAGTCTGCGTAGGCGACATGGCTCGGAAAGCCTCAGTCATTTTAGCGGCTTCTGCTCCGAGGATTGAGAAGTCAAAATTCGAAATTTTGGAGAGGGTGGTGTAAATGTAGTCTGAGACCGCCCGGTCATACTGCTTCTTCCCATTCTCCTTCTTGACCTCCAAGTTGCGAGACATCTCCTCGGCCTTCGTCTGGGCACTCTAGGATGCTTTGAGCTCGACTTGCTCCTTGGCCTTGTGAAGTTCCTCGAGCTCTTTATCCTTGGAAGTCGCATCTTGTTTCAGCTTCTTAATGTCCTCCTGAAGCTGAACGTTCTGTCTCTTCACAAGTTCGACCTCCTTGGATCCAGTAACAAAGGCCTTCGAAAACATGGCAATGAATTGCGAAGCCAACTTAGTAGAGCGAGGCAACAGCTCTTCAGCAGGGGTCTTGTCGATCTTTGACAGGAATTCATCACCCACGAACTTCTCTTGGAGAGTCAAGACGTTGCGAGCTCGGACAGCCGGATCAATCACGACTTTCTTCCCTTTGTCTTGCGTGCCCTTAGTTGGCCTCTTGGAAGAATCCGTGACAGGGGTGACCACCACATCGCTCTTCCTCTTCTGAGGAACGATAGGGGAAGTCGCCGCTGTTCTAGATTTTGGCTTGCGGTTAAGGATGGGTGCAGACTTCAAGAAAGTCATTTCTGCGACAACAACAACAACAAAAAATAATAATAAGTACCAATAATAGTAAGACTTTAACACACTAGTTTATGCATGCGATATGCTACCTGATATTGGTCGAGAAGTTTGTTTGGAGAGGCGTTTGTCTATTCGCTCCTGTTGTTTCTCAGATGGCTCCTTGTACACTGCTCTCTCTGAAGACTTGCGTTCTCTGGAATCAACTTGTGTTCCCACAGCTTTGAAGTCGTACACAATAATCGCCAGTCACGATCTTGTACAGGAAGGCTCCCGAGAACTTCAGCAGTCTCTCTGCGAGTCGCGTCAAGTGTAGGTCGAGCTGGTCTACCTGCGACAATAAAAGGAGCGAGTTAGCTTAAAATCACAAAATAGCTCAAAAATTGACTAAGTTAGGAAACACGCGACATACTAGGTCGACGATTAAAGTCAGTCTTAATCCCTGGAACTTTGAATACGTAAAACCACTTCGATTTCCAATCTCCCATATTGGAAACCATGCCTTCCACCCCATTAATCTCAGAAGTGGCCCACTTGCTGAAGCAATAGAAATCGTTGTGGAGACCTACGCTCTTTATATCATAGAAGTAGGTGAACTCTTCTACCGTGGGTGCCCTATGCACATACTCCATGTACATCGCGTAAAAGGCTAGGGCTATGCGATAACTGTTAGGGGTTAGTTGAAAGGGAGACACGTCATACTGCTTGAGAATAGCAGTAATGAAAGGATGAAAGGGGATCGATACTCCACACCGAAGAATGGGTATTGAGACTACCACATCCTCTGTAGGTATGATCGCAGGGTTGGTAAAAGAGAGGTGTGCTCTCTGGGTAGGCCGAGGACGTAAAGAGGCAAGTCGCAGAAGGTTTAACCTCGTGAAGGTGGTAAGATCTGACTTGGTGACTCGCAAGACCAAGTCCTCGCATGAAAAGGGTTCGTCCAATTGGGTATTGTCCACCGAATCAGTCCCGCTTCCCTCTGCGTCTTCTTCCTCGTCTGATTCCCGAACTGGAGCTGTCCATGTTGGGTTTTATGCCCTAAATAAAACTCATTTCAATATAATCAGATTTACTTATTAATATAGATCAGAAATAACATTAATGTTGCATGGTTCACATGATTTATTTCATGATTATATGTACATAATGTATGAATTCATCTGAAACCCTTTTCACATACTTGATCCTGTTTATTGTGTTGTCAACATATTGGAAAGTAAACATGACTATGTGAATAAAGTTTCCTAGATTTATCAGACACAGGGTTTTACTGATATGATAATCTACAACAAGAGTTTACTTGCATTTGGAGAAATGATATGTTCTTTCCAGAGCATTGGTTAAAGTAAAGCTCAGGTTGGATGCATGGAGTATGCATCGGAAGGGACCGATATTGAACTTTGACTTAGATTTATTAAACTTACCGTAATATCTATTCAAGTCAATATCGCCTAGTTGATCCTAGATCAAATGATCTTAATCCTGTTATGATTAGGCTCAATCTCGAGAGGCTATTCGTGTTATTTGATTTGTTAGTTAAGCCTACTTTTAGGTCAGGGTGATACGTACATTTTGGGAACACGGTAGTGCAATTGAGTGGGAGCGCTATCATAAACATGGAATCTATAGCTTCTATCTGGCGAATAGTAAGTAAAGGATGATCTCCTTCGAGCTTGACCAAACAAAAATAAATGGTGGAGATCTCATTTCACATAAGCTGAAATATCATTTATACGGGGGTTAAGTGTTTTAAGGATTAAATACATTGTAGGGTGTAACGGTAATCTAATCCCTTTACAGTGTAGATCATTCATATGGAGGATCATTGATCAAATTAGGATTATAACAATGGATAACTAATGATGTGTCTATATGGTGGAACATATAGAGCATTCTATATACTGAGAGTGCAATTCTAAGTTCTATGCGTGGGTTCAACGAAGAATTAATAAGTCAGTGAATTTAGGTTATAAATTCTTGATCTACTTATTGGAAGCTCGGTTTCATAGACCCATGGTCCCCGCACTAGTTGAGATAATATTGCTTGTAAGACTCATGTAATTGGTTTTGATTAATCAATTATAATTCTCAAATTAGACTATGTCTATTTGTGAATTTTTCACTAAGTAAGGGCGAAATTGTAAAGAAAGAGTTTTAGGGGCATATTTGTTAATTATGATACTTTGTATGGTTGAATTAATAAATATGATAAATGAAAATATTATTTAATAATTATTTATAGTTATTAAATAGTTAGAATTGGCATTTAAATGGTTGAATTAGAAAATTGGCGTTTTTGAGAAAATCAGATGCAGAAAAGATAAAACTGCAAAATTGCAAAAAGTGAGGCCCAAATCCACTATGTAGGGCCGGCCACTTTTGTAGGGTTTTCCCTCTGATATTTTCATATTTTAATGCCTAATAATTCAAACCTAACCCTAGTGGAATGTTATAAATAGATAGTGAAGGCTTCAGGAAAATTACACACTTTTCTTCTGACTTTTCATTCAGAAAAAACTCAGCCTCTCTCTCTCCCTATCTTTGGCCGACCCCACTCTCTCTCTCTTCTTCCTTGAATTTCGAAATTCTTAGTGTTAGAGTAGTGCCCACACACAGCAAGTGATACCTCAATCATAGTGAGGAAGATCGTGAAGAAAGACTTTCAGCAAGAAGGAGTTTCAGCACTAAAGAATCAGAGAAAGAGATCCAGGTTCAGATATTGATAATGCTCTGCTACAGAAAGGAATCAAGGGCTAGATATCTGAACGGAAGGGGTCATTAAATTCTGCTGCACCCAATGTAAGGTTTACTAAACTTTATATGTGTTTATTTCATCGTTTTAGAAAGTTCATATTTAGGATGTTAATCAACATACTTGTGAGTAGATCTAAGATCCTGGTAAAATAATTTCCAACAGTCCAGTCGTCATCCATCTCCTCGACCTCGACGTCAGGAGCATGCCTGGAATGGACGAGATGATTGCGTGCTGACACCATAGACTCGTTGTCTCGAATCTCGATGGTTCCTGGTTCCGCGAGCTCCTGCACCATCCTCTCAATGTCTGCTGAGGATAGCGGATCCATTTCTGCGTCTCCGGTAGTTGCGACCTCTTCTTCTGAGATTGAGGTCGGAATAAAGCTGTCTTCCTGGGGATCCTCGTCGCCATCAAATGCGTTGCCTCCTGAGCCAAGCACTTGGCTATCCGATAGATCGCTCATCTGAAAGATAGAAGATCTTTTCAGCGTGGTGAATGTGCGAAAACAAAATAAGTGACCTCACCCGCATGTAAAATATAAAATCCTCTTAGGGGGATGATTTGAATTCTTGAGAAAACCAATCATCCCACCAAGGCACGAGAAGTCAGGTGTGGGAATAGAAGGATATCTCAAAAAACGGCTGGGTGTATCCCAGTAATCTAAGCGACATGCGTTTTCGAGCATGACCCTGAAGTGACTGGGAGACACCCACCGTTTCGAGGAACCTAACTAATCACAACCTGCGAATATGTCACGCGTCTCCAGCTGGCGATGTACCTCAAAAAACGGCTGGGAGAATCCCAGTGACTCAAGGGACATGCGTTCCCGAGCATGACCCTGAAGTTACTGGGATACACCCACCGTTTCGAGAAAATCTGCCAGCCAAAGAGTACGCTTATATCAGAACACTGGCGCATGCCACAAATGGCTGGGCATTTCACAATACTTCAAGGAACATATAATCACATATATGAGCATTGGAATACTGCGACACGCCCACCATTTGAAAGACTCAACCAATGTTCTCTCAATAAAATATACATAGTATAAAATCCTAAGGTTTAAACAACGACTAGAGGTAATAAAGTCTCTCTGAAACCTAGGATAAGCAGACATGCGAGTATTCGAAGTGTTCACCCAAATACTCGCGTGTATTCAAAAGATAAGGATGCGATTATTCAAACATTCTTCCTAAAGTTCACGGTTATGCAAATTTCAGGTCAATTTTTCTGAGATTACCCAGTTCTATACTGAAGAAACATAGCCCTATGTGTATTTCCTACAAGCATGCATTCCTAAAATCCCTCAAAATACCAAAACCCAGAAAAAAAGCAGTTTTGCAATTCAAACAGAAACTGAAAATGCAATGGAATTCGAAACTAACCTTTAGTTTTGGTAAGTTGTTCCTGCGATTGCTCTCGATCACTTCTGAGATTGAAGAGATTTTAGAAGGAGAGGTAGGAATCCGGGCTGAGTATGGAGGTTTCTTTGAAATCTATGTAAAGGAGGGAAAAGGGAAGTTAAGAACGAGAGGGAAAAATGAAGGATTTAGTTCGTATCAAAGGGTTTAAATAACCATATCCCTTATTAATTGGGATTACGACACGTGGCAACAAGAATGCCTAAGGTCGCCCAATCTAACGGCCAGCCATGGCCACGCTTACACGAAAATCGAAGAGTTTCGTGACGTGGCACCATAAATGCAATAAAAAGCAATAATTACAGCCTTCATTTTTTGAAACCCTCGAAGGGACAACCAAAGGTCACCTCCTCGTGACAACCTTTCACCTGTCTCTCGCGTATAGTTTCCCTTGTGACCGCATCTGTCACATCGCAAAACTAGGGGCATGTGTTATAGTGAGATTTCTCTCACCTAGAAACTCGAGACCAGACTCCTGTTTGGAGGACACGTGTATTCAGATTTCCAATGAAAGCTGAGATGTCCATGAGAGACTCCTCGAGTTTAAACCTCGCCTGAGTTAAAGTCAGCCCGATGATGCGAGTATGACCAAAGTCTGATCGCATAACTGTAATTTGCATTATGTGGGACTAGAGAACGAATCCAACTCGCATGTATCAGGATATGCACGAGTATCCTTTCTATACTCTTGGGAAAGCACAGAGATCGACTCTCTTTAATGCGAGTTGATCCCAATGATCTAACAGCCTCGATAAACCAATATAGACTCGCGTGTCTAGATTCTATCAGCTTGTCATACGATGTCCATAGATGCGACTATATAAGAACGCAGACATCCTAAACTTAATTAAATGTTAGGTCCATCTTAAGCCCACGAGCTTACACTAGAATATGAACAGTCAACTCGCATGTTAGAAGATGCATACGTTGTTGTATTTAATGAATAGAAACTGTTATTCATTTATTGATGTTTATGTTTTTTAGTTTAATTATTGTAATTCAATGTGCAAACGAATTGATAATGAATGCAATCTTTGTATAACTAATTGGACACTTGCTTTGTATATAAAGGAGTGATCCACCACGAAATGAGACCTACAAAACTCTTGCTACAGTGGACTAAGCAGACCGTGATCTGACTGAACCACTATAATCCTTTGTCTTCTTATTGTTTCCAATTTTCTGTTAAGCATTCACGTTCCCAGCTCGAGTACTCGCCATTTTAGTTTGAATACTCGCAATTGTTCTTCAAACAATTTCTTCTTGTCATTAATATTATTACATACTTTCGGTGTTGCGAATTTTGCTCGACAACAAGTATTATTATTATTGTTTTGATAGTATATAAATTTGTATAGTCATGTTATCATTATCTTTGTGATATGATTTTACATAAGTTTATATATTAATCTAGGGGTTTTTATAAAAATAAATTTTAGATTAAAGTTTATAATTTTACTGACATAAATTTTTTTTAAAAAAATACTATTTTTTTTTATAAAATAATCGTAAAACAACAAAATTGAACAATTAAAACAAGAGTAGAACAACTAAAACATAATTGTGGAAACTTAATACATTACACAGTATTTTTGAAAAAAAAATTCCACCCCACAGTAAAAAAAAATAAAAAAGTTAGAAATTTCAGTATGTGGTGTAAAAATCCCATTAATCTATTTGTTTTTTTTTTCTACTTTCAATTATTTTTTCGTGGTTGCTAGTTTCTAAAATTATATATATTCTAGTTTCTTTTGTTGAATAGAATCCTTTAATTTTTGTAAATATATATTTATTGTAACGCCCTGATACTTAGGCATGCTACAGTGATTTTTTAATTACAGTGCTATCTTTGCTAATCAAATAATTTTTTTTTAAAAATCGTGTCTGAAATTCCGTATTTTAATATTCCCAGTTTGATTATTTAATTAAATGATTAATTAAATGCGGAATAATAAAACTGGTACTGAAAACAGTTTTCTGTAGTTACAGAATGCAACTCTGTAACTCCAGAGAAACCCAGAAAAACAAACAGTGCATAAAAGTAAAAACACACAAGATTTTTGTACGTGGTTTCAACAATCCTTTCAGATTGTTACTAGTCCACGGGGCCACGCCCAGAGATAAGATTCATTAGATCGGTATCAAAAATACAAAGTAATTGACTTATGCATAAATAGACTCCCTCTTATTGTATGCCGCAAGCTTGATGTATTCCACCTACTAACCGAATCTTGATAAAACTCCAAGTGCTCGAACTCCCTTCGATCACCTTGAAGAGTGCTTGAATCCTCCCGATTCAAGGCTTAAAGGCTATCTCCCGAAAGCCTATACAACCATCTCCCGAAGGTTGTGTGCTTGTATCCTCCCGATGCAAGACTTCAAAAGCAATCTCCCGAAAGCTTGTAAATACCCTTCTCCCGAAGGTGCACTGATGTTCTTCTTCGTTGTAGACTTGAATACAGACTCAAGACAATACAAACAACAAATAAACAGAGTAAGAGTAGAACAACTCTTCTCTACAAATCAAAGACTCTCTTTTCTAAAGATATGAATGAAATTCAAAGATACAAGAGAGGTACCAAGAGAGGTACTAAACAAAGACACTCTTTCCTTAAGATATGAAAGCAATTCTAAGTGTATGAAAGAGATACAAAACCTAGCTACTATAAGATGTATTTATAATGAATATACATCTCATAGACAGCTTACATTCGGTCTGAACAAGACCTCAACCCACTAGAAACTTCCCTAAAATAATTCTTCAATCAGTCCAGGAATTTCCGTTTCTGTACCTACAGAATCGTGGGCAGTTACTACAACTTTCCTTTTATAGAAAAGGAAAGTCTAGCTCCGGTTTTCTCTTCTCAAGAAACCTGATCTTAGAAAATGGGAAACTCAACACAAGATCAGAATAACACAGCTGGTTAGATAAAAACGAAATGGGTAACCAAACTTACCATTTTTACCTTTTTTCCAAAAATAGGAAAGCTAGACAACTTTCCTTTCAAGTTTGAATACACCAAATAGGAAACCATATTAATGTATACCAGCCGAAAATATACAATGAATAATAAAATATTTTTGTCAATTAAATATGCCAAAAATGGAATTAACAATCTCCCCCTTTGGCACTTTGATTGACAAAACATTTTATTATGAGAAAACCTGCATCAAGTGTTAGAAACCAAAGCAACTAGCTTTTTAAAGATACAAGAGTATAGAAAATACTCCCCCTGCATGAAAGCTCTCTAACACATAAAACAAAGGACTTTTTTTGGACGGAAAAGCTTGCAAACCGAAGAACACAACTTTTTAAATGGAAAAGTGTTAAACCACAAACAACTTTTTAAACGGAAAAGTGTTAAACCACAAACAAGCAACTCCCCCTAAAACCAAGGGTCCAGAGTTGTAACAAAGAGTTCAATGAATCCAAAAATATGACTACTCCCCCTTTTTGTCTATCAAGGAGCCAAAGATAACAAAAACAAACATGAACAAAGTCATAAATTCAAATAAACATTAATAAAAGGCAAAAGATAAAAGATTGAACCACTTATTCATCATCATTGGGTCGGAAGTATTTCATGATGCTGTCCATCTTCCTAAGAAGCAAGGCCTGACTTGTCTCCATTCTTCCCAAACGCAAGTTGAATTCGCCATTTCGTAGGAGCAGAAGTGGAAGCAGATCCAGCAGCAGGATCATTTGTAAGACCAGGGGAAGCAGACCGAGCCTTTCTTTGAGCAGCTTTTCCTTGAGGAGGCTTCTCAAGAATTTTGAAAGTGGTTCCAACAGCAGGCATCTCAATTGATTCATTCTCAAGAATCAATTCCTCTTGATCAGATAAAATTTTATAGATTAAGTGAGGAAAAATGAGATTGAGCCTAGGTTTCTTACCCTTTCGAAGAGAGACAATTTGCTCCCAAATCATGTCAGCCAAATCAATTTTAGCACCAATTGAAACTTTATACAAAAAGAAAGCAAGTTCATTTGAAACATTTACCGGATTGGAGCAAGGAAACCAATTGGATAGGGCAAACCTCATGAGAGCAGCATGTTGATAGGTGAGTTGAGACATATGCATGGTGTCGGAGAGTTCAATTTCATTATCACCAGAGAGATAACCGAACACCTTTTGACGATCAAACTCCACATCAGTTGGCTCAATTCCCATAGGCAAATTGAGAGCCTCAGCAACATCCTTCACAGTGAAGGAATACCAGTGTCCTCTGATAAAAACTTTGCCAAACATGAAAGAGTCCTCATCGAGAAACTCATCAGTGATGTTAGCATAAAATTCTTTCACAATTCTATCCACATACCCATCAAAACCGATCAAGGTATCTACCCATTGTCTTTCTTTCAACATGTTATACACTCCAAAAGGCTTATGAGCAATAACATTAAAATTTTTCTCCACAGTAAAATTCCTATTCTCATAGAATTTCATATCTCTAGCATGATCATTATAACAAAAATAATGAGAGTGAGGCTTGAAATTATCAAGAGAAATACCAGAGGGCCTCTTTCTTTTCTGTGGAAGAACAGGATTAGAGACAATGGGCCTTTTTCCTTTGTCCTTCTTTGGAACGGCGGGAGGCCTTTTGGAGCAGATTCTGTAGTGACAGGCTCAGTTTCTGGTTCTTCACTCTCGGATCCAGAATCATCAACAACAGGAAGATCTTTGGGCACAAATTCTTCACTTGAATCGGACAAGCCCTCTGAATCATGATCTTCCTCACTTTCTTCTGGTTCAGAATCCGAGGAAGAGACCGAAGGGGGATTCTCCTTGAGATTTTTGGCCTTTGAAGATGAAGAAACCACCTTTTTCCCTTTGGATGCAATTTTAGGTTTAACCACTTGAGGCTTTGAAGGAGTGGAAACCTTGGACCTTGTTCGAGAACTCACCGTGGGCAAGGTCACCAAAGCTTGGTCGACATTAGGAGCACCATTCGAAGAAGAGGACTTCGACAATGTGTGATCGGATGAATGGGATTCATCATGATCACCCAACCCAGGTGTTGGAGAAGCAATAGGAGAGGCACCAACAAGAGGAGATGAGAATTTTGCCACTGATTTTCGAGCTTGGGTCTTCGATTTCTTGGCAGACTTCGTCGGAGCAGAAGACGAACCAGAAGCTCCGGTTGCTGGAGCAGGCGGCGCAGGCGGAGACACCGGTGAAGCAGAAGCAGATCCACGAGTGGGCTTCTTGGATGGTTGGGCATTCTTAGTTTTGGCCATTTTTTCTTTGAAACCCTAGAACACAAACCCTCTTACTTTGAACAATGTTAGACTTTTGAGAGAAAACAATAAAAAGAGAAGAGAGAGATGTGATCGTGGGATAATGGGGAGTTGAGAATATATAACTTCCAATTTTAAATGCCCAAAAAAAAACTGAAAAGGAAGGTAACTTCCTTACCTTTGACCCACGTGTGGAAAGAAAAAAGGAAACCAAAGAAAGGTTTTCAAATGTGGTCAATGTTTCCTTAAATGAAAAAGGAAACCATATATTCCCACAAAATCCAAAAAATAAAAACCCCACCAAATCCGAAATAGCCACCAAAAAGGAAACCAAAAATAAAATTAATTATTTAAGTACAAGATTCCTATAAACACCAAAAAGACCAAATCTCCACAAATAAAGGAAACATTCTAAATAAATACAATTAAAACATGTTTCCATAAAAAAATAAAAGAAAAAAATATACAAGGATTCGAAAAAAAATTATGCCCCCCTTTTTCTTTTATTTTTGCAATAAATGCCCCCCAAAGAAAAAAAATGCAGATAATAAACAAGAGAACACACCAAGACACAAAAGTCACTAATCACCACTTAAGAGCAAAAATTGTGTCTAAGAATATAATGAAACATAACAAAAAAAAATAACAACATTTTTAACAAAGCTCACTTGACAACTCGATCACGAACCCTTTTTTTTTTTTTAATTGTTTTATTTTTATTTTTTTTTAAAAGACAGAAAAATAAAATAACCTTGATATTTTTGCAACTAGAATTCACAATGTCCATTTGTCTTTGTCCCTGATGAAAAAATCAAACTCATAAGAATAATCAGAAATTATTTTATCAAACTAATGAAGTAATAGAATGAGGTCATACCGGTTCACAGGAAAAATTGACTCCATCACCAAGAATATTAAAGCACATCAAACAGTATGTAATAGCTTTATAACACCATTTTCGAGAATAAACAAATTTTACCACAAACTGTGTCAAGCATTAGTGTGTGAAAGTGTAAGCAGGGAACATTGCCCAATTTGTCAAAAAGACTTTTTCTGATAAATTGTACCCATAGGAGACGCTGTCACACTACCTCAATGGTAGCCCTTTTCAATGGTAGCGTATCTTCTACATAACTCCTAATTACATAGTTCCAACTTACTCAGAGATGGCTTTCACACATTGAGATAGGTAGCTCTATTCATCCAATGGAGCTTGAACACACAGTTTTTTGAACAACCTCATTCGAAAATGGTAGCTTACATAACACTGTTTGATGAACCTGAATATTCCTGTGAGGAGTGGACAATTTTCCTGACAAACCTGTATGACATCATAATATTACAACATTAGCAATAAAATAATGACTGAAATTCTTATAAGGTTGAAATTTTCTTCTAGGACAAAGACAAGACATTATGAACTCTAAGACAACTCAAATATCAAGGACTATGGAAAAATAAAAGCATTAAACAGTACAAACCCCTAAGGATTTCCTTAGAGAAATAAATCGGACCGAGTCAAGAGCTTTAGTAAAAATATCTGCAATTTGTTTGCTAGTTTCAACATATTCTAAGACAAGAATTTTATTTTCCACAAGCTCTCTAATAAAGTGATGACGAATGTCTATGTGCTTAGTGCGAGAGTGTTGAACAGGATTCTTAGAAATGTTTATAGCACTAGTGTTATCACAAAAAATGGTTAAAGTTTTCAAATCAAACCCATAATCTGCCATCATTTGTTTCATCCATAACAATTGGGTACAACAACTACCCGCAGCAATGTACTCAGCCTCTGCTGTGGACAGAGAGATTGAGTTTTGCTTCTTGCTATGCCATGAAACCAAATTGTTTCCAAGATAGAAACATCCACCACTAGTACTTTTTCTATCATCAGCATTACCTGCCCAATCAGCATCACTAAAGCAAACAAGGTTAGAATTAGTGTCTTTTGAAAACCAAATCCCAAAATCAATAGTGCTATTTACATAGCGAATTATTCTTTTCACAGCAGAAAGATGGGATTCCATGGGATTAGCCTGATAACGTGCACAAACACCAACACTATAGCAAATATCAGGACGACTAGCAGTAAGATAAAGCAAACTTCCAATCATACTTCGATACAAGGTTTGATCTACCTTTACTCCTTGTTCATCTTTGCTTAATTTCAA
Organism: Cannabis sativa; assembly: GCF_029168945.1. Classification (NCBI taxonomy): domain Eukaryota; kingdom Viridiplantae; phylum Streptophyta; class Magnoliopsida; order Rosales; family Cannabaceae; genus Cannabis; species Cannabis sativa. The sequence continues at coordinate 2,530,831 of NW_026870037.1, read as the reverse complement.
AGTTGTGCTCATGGGAGTGTTGGTATGTTTGGCTTTCTCAAGGCCAAACTTTTTCACCAAATTCTTTGCATACTTGCTTTGAGTGACAAAAGTTCCCTCATCTGATTGCTTCACTTGAAGACCGAGAAAATAAGTGAGTTCACCTACCATACTCATTTCGAACTCCTTTTGCATTTGGGAAACAAAAACCTGCACTTCAGAGTTAGAGGTAGAGCCAAACACAATATCATCAACATATATTTGAGCAACAATCACATCAGAATTAATGTTTTTGATGAAAAGTGTTTTATCAACATTTCCTCTCTTGTAATCATGAGAAAGCAAGAATTCAGTTAGACGCTCATACCAAGCACGTGGTGCTTGTTTTAGACCATACAATGCCTTGTCTAACTTATAAACATGATCAGGAAAATGTGGATCCTCAAACCCTTTAGGTTGTTCCACATACACTTCTTCTTTTAACAGCCCATTAAAAAGCGGATTTGACATCCATTTGATACAATTTAATACCAAGAATGCAAGCTATGGAAAGAAGTAACCTGATCGATTCCAGTCTAGCTACTGGAGCAAATGTTTCATCAAAGTCAACACCCTCAACTTGAGTGTATCCTTGGGCAACCAACCTTGCCTTGTTTCGAATGATAGTGCCAAACTCATCACTCTTATTTTTGAAGATCCACTTGGTTCCAATGATGTTCACAAACGGTGGTCTTGGAATCATTTTCCAGACTTTGTTTCGAACAAACTGATGAAGCTCATCCTGCATAGCTAAAAACCAATCTTCATCCATTAAAGCTTCTTTTACAGATTTAGGTTCTAAAGAAGAAATAAAACATAAAAATTGAATTATATTGGCATATTTTCTTCTTGTAACCATGCTCTCATCCAAGTTTCCAAGGATGAGATCTGAAGGATGATTCTTTTTAACCCTGGAGGATGGTTCCCTCTGTATTGGATCAGTGATTGAATTTAAAGGATACTCGGATTCTTTTGTTGTTGGATTTTCTGTAGCAACAGATTCCTGCACAGTAACCTCGACGACTGCTTCTGAAGCTTCGTCAGGTTCCTTTTCCTCAGCAGCAGGTTTTTCAAGCAAATCTTCAATCTGTTCTTCTGTGGAAAACTCAGAAAAATCTTTTAGATCATCAACAACAACATTAGCAGATTCCATAACAGTTTGGGTTCTCATGTTATACACACGATATGCCCTACTATTTGTGGAATATCCTAAGAAAACACCTTCATCACTTTTAGAATCAAATTTACCAATGTAATCACGATCTCGTAAAATATAACACTTACATCCGAACACATGAAAGTGACTTACATTTGGTTTCTTACCTTTCCAGATTTCATATGGTGTTTTGTGAGTACCTGGGCGCAAGAATACTCTGTTGATGGTATAGCAAGCAGTGTTAATGGCTTCGGCCCAAAGGCGCTTTGTGAGCTTCTTGCTATTCAACATTACTCTAGCCATTTCTGCTAGAGTACGATTCTTTCTTTCAACCACTCCATTTTGTGGAGGAGTTTTAGGAGCAGAAAATTCATGAGAAATACCGTTAGCTTTACAAAATTCATCATATACGGTATTTTCAAATTCCTTACCATGATCACTCCTAATCCTAACAATTTTGCCAATGTTACAATCTTTTTCAACTCGTAATTTCAAACACAGAGTTTGGAAAGCTTCAAAAGTATCAGATTTTTCTCTCAAAAAATCCACCCATGAGAATCGAGAAAAATCATCAACACAAACAAAAATATATCTTTTACCATTTAAGCTTTCTACCTGGATTGGACCCATTAAGTCCATGTGCAAGAGTTCGAGAACTCTAGAAGTATTCACATCTGGGACACTCTTGTGAGAAATTTTCAGTTGCTTACCTAACTGGCATGGACCACATTTTCCCAATGACTCTTTACCTAATTTAGGTAATCCTCGAACAATCCCTGAAACAGATAATTTTTTCAGATTTTTAAAGTGAATGTGACCAAGTTTTTCATGCCATAGGTCAGTAACATTTTCAATGACAGAATGACAAGTGGCATGCGTAGTGAGAGTATAACAATTATCACTAGATCGCAGCCCTTGTAACACAATTTCATCAAGAATATTATATACATAGCAATGATTGCTATCAAAGCTCACAGTATAACCCTGATCACAAATCTGACTAATGCTAAGTAGATTAGCTTTTAGTCCTTCAACCAACATGACATTCTTTAGTTTAGGAAGCCCTTCGAACTTGAGAGTTCCCATTCCTATGACTTTACCAGTAAGACCGTTACCAAATGTAACTTCTCCACAGTGCATTGGTCTTATGTTCACAAGAAATTCTTTTTCACCTGTCATGTGTTTGGAACAACCACTATCAAAATACCACATGTTAGAAGCAACAGTTTTAAAACAAGTAGAACCTACCAAGCATTTGTTTTTGACAACCCATTTTTGTTTTTGTAAAACATGTTTATTTCCAATGTAATTAGATTTAAACATGTTATGCATGGTTATGCATTTAGGTCGAATGTGACCTTTTACTCCACAAAAATGGCAAATAGGAATGAAACGTCTTCCTTTCCCTTTGAAGTTGTCAAACTTACCGTGCTGCTTCTTTTCTGTAACAACAGAGTGCTTTGCTGTCGAGACAGAGACCTGCGAGGTAGAAACAGTTCTTCCAGAAACAAAACTATTAGTGGTATTAGACACAGGTTGATTTGGAACATAACCCAGCCCAGCATGATTGGTTTGGCCAGATTTTTGAATTTTTTCAAAGATGGTGGAACCTGGATTTAACATTTTAACATTCTTTTTAATGTTATCAATTTCCTTGGTTAAAGAAATAATTTTTGACTCTTTTAAAGACAATTCAGATTCACAGCATTTGAGTTTATCTTCCAACTCATTAATGTTGTTACACAAAATTTTATTATCTTTAACCAGGGAGCGATTTTCAGCACTAGTTTCCAACCACTTACCAAACATTACCTTGTAGGATTCAATCATGGAATCCTCATCAATTTCTGACTCATCTGATTCGGATCTGGATTCTTCCTTGTTGTCATTGATCAGGATATTGTTCAAGCAAATGCTTTTTCCTTTTTCCTGCAAAATTTCTTGACAAAACACTTGTTAGGACAACTTTTTCTTTTTCATCCTCACTACTCTCAGAATCATCACTCCAAGTAACATTCAATCCCTTTTTATTTTTCTTTAAGGTATTAGCACATTCAGATTGAGTGTGACCAAAACCTTCACATTCTCTGCATTTAATACCTTTTTTATTGTTAGATGGAAAAGGTTTAGAGGGAATGTTACCAGAAATGTTACCTTTTGGGTTCTTTGAAAAGAACTTTTTATTACCACCAGATTTCAAGAATTTTTGGAAATTTTTTGCCAATAGAACCATTTCATCATCATTTTCATCATCAGAAACAATATTTTCAGAAGCATTAAAGGCAATACCTTTGCTTTTCTCATTCGAGAGATTTTGCTTACTCTTTTTCTTGATTTGTTGATTCAACTCAAAGGTTCTTAAAGATCCCATGAGTTCCTCAACCTTCATTTTGCCAAAATCTTTCGCCTCTTCCATTGCAAGCAATTTTGTATCAAACCTGTCAGGAAGAACTCGAACAATTTTTCGAACCAAGACAGATTCATCTAGTTTTTCTCCCAAGGCAAAAAACTCATTAGAGATGTCAGATAATCTTTTCATAGAAATCATTTAAAGTTTCAGTATCTGACATTCTCAATTCATCAAATCTAGTTTGAAGCATGGTAAATCGTGATCTCTTTACATCAGCAGTACCTTCAAATTGAATTTGAAGGATTTCCCATGCTTCTTTTGCAGATTCACAAGATGATATTAATTTAATAAAACTTTCACCAACACCATTAAAAATAGCATGTAAAGCCTTATTATTATAACCAGACAGTTTTTCATCTTCAGTGGTCCAACTGAGTTCAGATTTTACCTGAGTATTACCTTTTTCATCATTTTCAGTAGGTTGAGACCATCCTGTAAGAATAGCTCTCCATGCTTTCTCATCTTGCGATTTGATGAAAGCTCTCATCCTGACCTTCCAATAAGGATAATTCGACTCATTCAATAGAGGAGGTCTAGAGATGGAACTTCCTTCTGCAAACAAAGACATCTCACACAAAACAAGTTAAACGGAATAACCTCAAGATCTCACTAAGAATTTAGTGACTTGCTCTGATACCACTTGAAATTCCGTATTTTAATATTCCCAGTTTGATTATTTAATTAAATGATTAATTAAATGCGGAATAATAAAGCGGTGCGAAAATGTTTTACGTAGTTACAGATGCAACTCCGTAACTCCAGAGAAACCCAGAAAAACAAACAGTGCATAAAAGTAAAAACACACAAGATTTTTGTACGTGGTTTCAACAATCCTTTCAGATTGTTACTAGTCCACGGGGCCACGCCCAGAGATAAGATTCATTAGATCGGTATCAAAAATACAAAGTAATTGACTTATGCATAAATAGACTCCCTCTTATTGTATGCCGCAAGCTTGATGTATTCCACCTACTAACCGAATCTTGATAAAACTCCAAGTGCTCGAACTCCCTTCGATCACCTTGAAGAGTGCTTGAATCCTCCCGATTCAAGGCTTAAAGGCTATCTCCCGAAAGCCTATACAACCATCTCCCGAAGGTTGTGTGCTTGTATCCTCCCGATGCAAGACTTCAAAAGCAATCTCCCGAAAGCTTGTAAATACCCTTCTCCCGAAGGTGCACTGATGTTCTTCTTCGTTGTAGACTTGAATACAGACTCAAGACAATACAAACAACAAATAAACAGAGTAAGAGTAGAACAACTCTTCTCTACAAATCAAAGACTCTCTTTTCTAAAGATATGAATGAAATTCAAAGATACAAGAGAGGTACCAAGAGAGGTACTAAACAAAGACACTCTTTCCTTAAGATATGAAAGCAATTCTAAGTGTATGAAAGAGATACAAAACCTAGCTACTATAAGATGTATTTATAATGAATATACATCTCATAGACAGCTTACATTCGGTCTGAACAAGACCTCAACCCACTAGAAACTTCCCTAAAATAATTCTTCAATCAGTCCAGGAATTTCCGTTTCTGTACCTACAGAATCGTGGGCAGTTACTACAACTTTCCTTTTATAGAAAAGAAAAGTCTAGCTCCGGTTTTCTCTTCAAGAAACCTGATCTTAGAAAATGGGAAACTCAACACAAGATCAGAATAACACAGCTGGTTAGATAAAAACGAAATGGGTAACCAAACTTACCATTTTTACCTTTTTTCCAAAAATAGGAAAGCTAGACAACTTTCCTTTCAAGTTTGAATACACCAAATAGGAAACCATATTAATGTATACCAGCCGAAAATATACAATGAATAATAAAATATTTTTGTCAATTAAATATGCCAAAAATGGAATTAACAGTGTCAAATTAAAATTTTAGATTTAACTAATAAACTTTATAAAGTTTTATTTAATTATTTACAAAAGCCGGGATCCCATAATTATACGGCTTGTTAAGAATCCTCCCGAACTTTTACATTTACATAAATTTAGTCTTTCTAATAGGTTCCATCCTATTATTCTGTTTAACAGTTGACGTATTTGTTAATTAGTAATTTTGTCCCTTAAACTTTAACAACTATTTAATTGTACCCGCTCAAAATAAAAATGGAAAAGATTCGATATTTTTCTTTAGTAAATCTAAAAAAAAATTAATTTAGATCTTAAAAAAAATTATTTTTAATGATTAAGAAAATTAAAAAAGAAATTAAAAGTTTAAAACTAATTAAGCAATGTAAAAAAATTATTTATTTATTATGAAAAAAAATCATTTAGATTTAAGAAAAATATATTAAAATACATTGAAGGTGTAACGGTAACTTAGTGCCTATTCAATGTCGATCATCTATTAGAGGGTCATTGATCAAATTAGGATTATAACAATGGATAACTAATGACGTATCTATATCGTGGAACGTAATCAAGGGCTAGATATCTGAACGGAAGGAGTCATTATATTCCGCTGCACCCAATGTAAGGTTTCTTAAACTTTATATGTGTTTAGTTCATCGTTTTAGAAAGTTCATATTTAGGGTGTTAATCAACATACTTGTGAGTAGGTCTAAGATCCTGGTAAAATAAATTCCAACAACTGGCCTCAGAGCCATGGTAATTGATTTACTTGCAAGAAATTTGGACTTTAAAACGATTGTTTGATGTTTTTGGATGGTATCATGTTGTATTGAGTGTTATTTGATGATTGATTGATGTTTGTGAATTTTTTTGAAAAATAATTGAATATCTGTTTCTGAAATTATTTTTATTGGATAGTATGAAAAAAATTAAGCAAGTTACTTTTTTACAGAACTCAATTTCGATTTAATTTGAATTAGTTATGATTTTTTGAAGATTCGAAAAAATCGGAGTTGTGCTGAAACTTGCATGCGCGCGCAGAAATCATGCACGACATGATTCCGCCGCACAAACCTCGCCCACACAGCCCCACGTGCACCCATGCTGTGCTGAAATTTTCCTACGATCGCGAAAACTGTCCGTACAGCTCACAATTTTTTCGTTTTTCTTCGTTTTTTCATGCTTTTTCATGGAATTAACTTCCGATTTTTTGTGTAGTTCTGTATTTATACTATTACTATTCCTAATTCAATTCTAATTATCATTATGAATTAATTTAATATTTTTTAAATTTAATTCAAGATATTAGTGTAATTTGAATTTAAAAATAGTTAGTATCTATCTTATTTGCTTAATAATCTATCTTATTTTTAAATTTGATTATATCTTATCTTATTTTTAAATTTAAGGTGAGATTTTAAATATTTTAAATTAATTTTTTTTTTAAATAATTTGATCTTATTTAAATTTAAAATAAGATAACTATAATCATGTAATTTTAAAAAGATGTAAGATATTTTGCTAACTTTTAAATTTTGTTATTTTATTTATTCAAATTACATTTAAAATCTGAAAAAGATATTCATTTATCTTTTTTAATTTTATATTTAATTTTTATTTATAAAATAACATTTAAATTTTAAAAGTAGTTAGCAAATTTTGAAATGATATTTAGGTAGGTTGAAACCTAATTTTTCAAAATTGTAGGTTTAATTTTAAATTTAATTTTTTTTTTTAAAATTTCAAATTTTTCAAATTTTTTTTAAAATTTTCGAAAATTATTTTTTTTATTTAATTAATTATTTCGAAATTAATTATTTAATTTAAAATTAAATAAATCCTACATCCAACTATCCAGCTAACCTTGTTGAAGGAGTATGTGTTTTAGCTTGTGTGTAAGTTTTTAAAACCTATTATTGCTTGATTGCAAATAGCCATGGTTAACTTGTTGACAGATCCAATGATCTGATTTTAACTCATGGCTCCCTTGGTCAAGTAAATAATTTGTAACAGGTAATTTTCACAATCTTCTTTCATCTGTGTATGACCTAGCAACATGATAGGACCCATCCAAAGTGTGCATGTGTGAGCCTATGTGTTTAATTTCATTATAGATGCATATAGGTTGTTGTTGCTAATATCATAGTTCTTGATGGATTTTATTTAGGCCCATTTAGTTTTTGGGCCTATTCAATTAATAACAGTTGTTCATTTTAAGGTTAAATTCCTCTCTTTTGGGCCTTGTGTGAGAGTTGGGAGCCATAGTAGTGGGTACGACATACTGAACCCAGCACCCCCTCACATGAACCACCCCAATTGTGAAGGCCCATTTGCCTGATTTGAATAACTGTACTAGGTTAATTAAACTAGTTTAACCTAATAAAATTGATTAGCAACATAATTAATTTCATTTATTTAGAAATTAATTTAAGAAAAGCATAGTTTAAAGAATTTTATATTCTAAGCTAAACTATGTGTATTTTCTTGTATTTAATTGAATATAGAATTATAACCATCTAGATTCTTTCTGAAGCTTAATTTAAATTTTTCATTAAATATTCCTATTTAAGTTGATATTTAGTTATCTCTAACTAATCAACTTAAATCCGAATATCTTTTGAATTTCAAATTTTAAAATTAAGTTGAGGAATTTTAGGCATTAGTTATTAAGATTCTTTAAGATATTTTTTAAGTTAATATGTTTTCGAATATTAACTTAAAATGGAATATTTTAGATATTTTTTTTAAGTTAATATCTTTTCGAATATTAACTTAAAATGGAATATTTTTAAATTAAGTGGTTACAACTTAATTTTTGATATTTAATTAAATTTAAATTTGAAAATATTTAAGTTCTAGATTTTTTCTAATACAACTTAAATTAGATATTTTTTCAAATTTTGTGGAAAAGATACTTAGTCAAATAAGATATTTTCTAGATAGTTATTTCTAGACTACTTATTATTTCTAATATTAAATAGGAAAATATTATACATTGTCAAATTAATTATTTAAATAATTAATTTTGGTACAATTTATTTTAATTATATTTTTTCCTAGTATTAAACTAGAGATTAATAATTAAGCCTTCTCTACACTTAATTATTTATTTCTTGAATTTAATACATTTAATTAATTTAAAAATTAAATATCTAAGTTGATTTTCATCATGATACTTAAATATTTCTTTTTCATGACACTTAATTAAATAGAAAATTATTTAGTTGAAATTTATTTTTTAAACTAAATTTAAATAATTTTCAAAATATGTTTTTTCTTTATTTTATTAATCAAATTTCGAAATTGCATTTCTTAAATGCTGGAATTTCGAATTTTACTTGAAAAATAGATTAAAGTTGTAAATTATTTATTTTAATTTTGGACCAACTTAAATCAATGATTTTTTCATTTAATGATTAATTTAAAATAAATTGAATTAAAGTATATTATTAGAAATTGAATTAATTAGTCAAAGTAAAATCTAGATAGATGATATTTTTGCTTGAAGTATTTTTCTAGCGTATTTAATTAAATAGAAAATTAATATTTAAGTTGATTTTCATCATCATACTTAAATATTTGAAATTTTTCTTATATATATTTAATTAAATAGGAAAATTATATTTTTTTTTTTTGTAAATTAATTTTATTAATTAATTTTGGGCCAACATTAAATTAGAATAATTTTTTCCAGGATTAATTTTTTATTTTAACATGCATTTTCGAAAATTGTGTCCTAGAATACTTTAATTTTTCGAAATACAATATATATTTATAGAAAATTAAATTTGAGTTGTAAATTAATTTAAATTAATTTTGTAACAACTTAAATTGAATATTTTTCTAAATATTTATTGGAAATTATTACTAAGATGGAAATAATTCATGTTATTTTCATATCCATCTAAGTAAAATTTATAAATATTAAATTAAAATTTATACTTAGAATTTTTCATTCTAAATTAGAAATTTTAATTAATAAATATATATATTTAAAATAAATAGATTAAATAAAGAGAATCAAAGAAAATACAACTCTCTTTAAATAATGAGCTTTATTATTAAGATATTCGATCTCCATTGTGGGTTTTACACCACGTTTGTTTTAGTGAGTAATCCTCCCTAATGGAGGAACGTTCATTAGCAATTTCGCACCATTTAATCTCGAATGATAAGTAGTTTGTAAGTGTTTTGTATGGTATGGATCACCCTAATGGTGGCGACCATACTTGACTTGCAAATTATGAAACAATGGTGGAAGCTCATAAGATAGAATTGCCTTGACGCTCGCCTAAACGGGACAACGCTGAATTCCAATCTTGATCGAAATAAAGGTTGCTAGAATGTTTAACATTTTAGATGAGCTGCCAACTCTATTCAATGGATGGTAGCTTTGACTCTCGCCTAAACGGGACACTGATATCAGTCTGTTGAAAACCTTGGAAATTATTTAGGATTGTATGTTTTAGTATTTTCACTTGTCATTCCTACTTGCTATATGTTTTATAATTTCTGAATTGTGTATGAATTTATATTGAACCATGTTATTTTCTGTTATTAAGTTGTAGTTTAATTTCGAATCTTCATTGTTGGTCTAACCTTGCTTGTTTATCTAATGAGATAAATCCCTAGTGGATTTTCACCATTAGACAAACATAATAGTGTTAGATCTCGAAAGATAAATATTGTATATGCGACATCTAGCTGTTCATCAATTGATGACACCTTAGACTAGTATTTTTACGATATGAAACAAGAAGATTGTATAAATAAGATTACTTTGACATTCGCTAATCGAAGCATCGTTGGATTCTTATTTATAAACGAAATTATCCTAATTCCTCTTAGCTTATTCATTTTGAATTAGCTTCAAAACATATCATTGGATGAATGGTCTATAAATCATTTCATGTCATTCTATATTTTCTCTTAAGAAATTAAATGACGCATATGATTATAATCCCGAAATTCTATTCCCAATTGATACAAATCCTCAATCTTAGAAATCTCCTGCTCGTATGGGCAAATCAGACTTAGAATTAAATTAGTAGTGGTGGTCCAAGATAGAATTACTCATTATATTTGGTATAAATTTTAAGTCTTTGACTTTAATTTTAGATTCCAAATAGAAATTTTCTTATATTTCTAATTCCAGATACAATACAGTTACACTTTCTCAAGTGTTTAATATCCATCTTTTATTAATGGATTCAAACTGTATGGAATATGAGTTAGGTATTCTGTGACCAGGATCCACTTGCACTATTCTAAGAATTCTTTTATAAACCTAAGTCATCAAAAGACACTACCACATTTTTTTTAATCTATGACATTTGTATCTTGTTCATAGTGGATTTGACAAGATCAATCTCTGCAAAGAGTTAATATGCCTATATCCACTGAAAGTAGTTCATCTCATTCGCAGATGGATGTACATTCAAGGGTGGATATGAGTTTTTCGTTGTATTCTTAAAACGATAACTCTAGATTATACCTTTTAGCAAGAAATTTGAAATGTTTAAAAATTTTATTAATTTCTACCAATGGTTAAAACCATTAAGGTAAGTGGTTAAAGATCTTGCAAACTGATAGGGGTGGAGAAATAGTTAGTAGATATGCAGTTCAAAGATCATTAAATTGATTTTTGAATTATATTTTTAAACTTACCTCCCCAAAAATTTCGAGTTGCATGTTGATGATTAGTTACTAGTCGTTGCCTAATTCCTTCTATGGTAATACAATTTCAGAATGATGTCATGGTTGTATACTTAATGTAAATCATTACTAGATTCATGGATGACCTAATCAAAATCTTAAGAAAAGCTAGAACTGTTAACAATGGTTTGTTAGCTGCTCTAAGTGATTAGAGGTGGACCATCCCATTGTCAACAGATAAGAAAGTGTTTGTTCAAACAAATACTACTTTCTAAGAAAATGACTAAGTCTGAAAATCAAGTAGCAAATAAAGGAGATATTTTTCTTGATTCCAAAAGTGTTCTATCATCTTATATAACATATGATGATCCCACTGCCTCTGTTGTCTTGTCACAACCGAAGAGATCAATACCATCTAGTTTTCTTCGACATAATTCACGGTACCTTGTCGTAGTGGGAGAGTTTCTAGGAACTCACCTTCTTATGACTTGGGAGACACTAGTGATTAAAATCCATTGTGAGTTTAAACAAGTAATGGATTGTTAAGATAAGAAACTAAGAAGAAAGCCAATAGAACTATGGTTTAACCCATTCACATGGAGTAACCTAAAGTTTTCTATTACAAGGACATAAAAGGAAATTTTCGTTTATAAGTCTATTCAATGGACTTAACAAACTTCCTGTTCCTAGTATTATAGGTTTGAGTTTATCTAAGCCTATGGCTTGTGGTATACCTGGTAATTACTTACTCTAATACAAGTAGCTTACTTTAGTAAGATGCTGAAGCATTTTCTTTCTAATGGCAATCTATAGAAGCTTCACAACTTCTTAGACATAGATTTTATTTATCTAAGGAAAAGTCTCAACTATTCCAGAAAAGATAAAGCCATCAAAGAATTTCTTATATCAACAGTGAGAGGTCTTAGATATGCTTTTGTATGCCTTAGACTAGACACCTGCTGTTGAGTGGGAGTAATGAGTAGGTATCAGATTAATCCAGGAGAAGAACATTGGAAGACAATCAAGTAAATCTTAAGATAAAGAAGAGGAACTATATGTTAGTCTATAAGGGTGTGTTTAAAACTCTTAGACTACACCATATCAGATTTCGAAATTTGCCTTTGTGCTAGTAAATCTTTCTGATAAGATGGTGATTACTCTGGGAGTGGAATAGTGATTTTGGAGAAGTGTAAAAACCTATCTGAAGTCTCTAGGTCTACCAGAGAGGGACTGAATGTTAAGGTTGCAGGAAAGGTACTTATTCAGTCTAAGGAAAGTTCTATACATTTTTGGCATCATTCCTAATTGCATTAAACTACTAGTGTTAATTTCTTGATTAACCAAAAGTAGTTGCCAAAGATATAGAATCCAGTATCCCAAGAGAGTAGACATATAGAGAGGAATTTCACATTATCAATGATTTTGTGATTAAAGGAAGAGTAATGGTGGAGAAAAGGTTGTGTTTAATTCAACCTTTCAGATCCTATTACGAGGAGTTTACTACTACTACTACACTATATTTGTATATCAAGGTGTTGAGATTATTTGAAACGCACTTTTAGTTTTATATTAGTGCAAGTGGGAGTTTGTTGGGTTTTATGCCCTAAATAAAACTCATTTCAATACAATCAGATTTACTTATTAATATAGATCAGAAATAACATTTAATGTTGCATGGTTCATGTAACGCCCTAAATAATTAGGCACGCTACCCAAAAAGCTTATGAAACCCTAATCCCCTAATCGGGATTACTAATTAAAATAGCGCAGAATTTAAACTTTTATATTAATCAGAATGAAAATAAACTTGTAATATATTTAAACTTTTCAAAATAGTTGGGATCCCAAAAATATTTACAAACTTATTACAAGTTCTTTCTTACTAGCCGACCTAAGCGGCAAAACAGAATACAAAAGTCAACACTGTAAGACCCATAACCCGCTTGGTCTGAAGTGGCATGAACATGTACATTCTTCGCCCTGCTCCTGAAACTCATGGCTGATCAGCTAATGCCTTACCCTTTCCTGCACAGTAGAGCACCCGTGAGCCAAGCCCAGCAAGACAGTATAAATCATAACAAATATATTATGCTCATTCACATATGTCTGTATAGCACAGACCTGATCATTATATCAACATGCCCATTTATGTCTACGTACCGTAGACCTATGTGTTGCGCTCACACATCTAATTAAATCTACGTGATGTAGACCCACGTGTTGCTCTCACACGTCTAATTACATTAAGGCCTTAGAAGTGGTTCATCTCGGTTATGAGTACCGAGTCCAACTTGATTATGCCTTGAGCACATAATCCTTAAATCTCATTTCAATTAACATGGCATGGCATTTATACACATATATCACTAGGGTAATAACCCTAGGCTATTAGACCGTTCCTATTAGGGTAATAACCCTAATCCCGGTTACTTAACATTCATGCATATCATTCTCAACATAAGCGCCACTGCGCATACTCTACGTGCTAATCACTGTCTTACCTGTTGTCCCGCAATAGTAGAGATTCCAAATCCCTGGGTGCTCCTGATCTGGTGCCGGTAATCCTAGTCACACAATCCGGGATTTTACAAATAGGGTTAATCCCCAATTTCACTTTCACAAAATATAAACATGGGATTCAAAACACAGATAATCAAATAGAGCTCGGAACGAGCTTTCCAACGATATAAAGAACGTCCCAAACGGAGTCCCGAGTCAAAAGTTATGGCCAAAACAAAATTGAGAAAAACAGAATTTCTCACTGCCAAATCCAGTCGCGACGGCCGAAAATCCCGTCGCGACGACTGGGTTTAGAACACCCCAAAACTCCATTTTTAAGGTCTTAAACATGCTAATTTTCCATAACTTCGAACCTCAATCATACCATACCCAAAATTAACTTCTTACAGTTAAAAATCATCACAACAAACATCAATTCTAACATTAATCAACAACATCCAACTAAAGCTCCAAAGCTTGAGCAAAATCAACAAAATTCCATACCCAAAAGCTTGAATACCATGTCCAAACTCAAGCTTAGCAACAACAATAAACTTCAAAGCTTAAAACAGATTATAAACACCAATCAAAACCTAAAATTCTCTCTAGAACTCACCACAAAACAACATACTCCATTCTACTAACACAATCAAGCATAACTTAGCTTATATGAACATAATTACACCCACATGCATTCAAGAACAAACACAATAGCATAAAACATATATCAAGTTTCACCTAACTCAGAATTTATTAAAGAGAAGATCAAAGTATTACCCAAATTCCAAGCCTACAAAGCTTTAACAAAATCCCTCCAAGATTTCCACCAACTTCAAGTAAGATTCAAGGTTAATTTTTCAAGAATTAAAATGGTTGAAAAGATGAAATATAGAGAGGATGAGGGAGGGTCGTTTAGGGCTGAGTAAAACCAGAAAGAATGAATTTCATTTACTCACAATTCATTTTGTTAGAAATACTCAAATAGGCAAAATGACAAAAATGCCCTCTTGGGCCAAATAAAAGCTTATGCACAAAACAAGGGCAATAAAGTCATTTCCATCACCAATTACATCTAAATAAATTTCAGATTATTCACTCAACCATAAAATGCCAATATAAAATCCCAAAAATGTATTTCGGCCCCAAACCCGGTTCGGCCCGAAATACCCGATTGTGACTATACCGCGTCAACCTGTCAGAACACACCTGAAAAGATAACAGAGGCATACTATATAATAATATAGTTATATTAAGCACGTAATTAAATTAATCTCAACAATTTACCCTTTCTCGGGTCATAATTATCAAAATGCCCCTGGCTCACCAACGGGGTCTTTAACATATTAAAATTCATAAAATTTCACATATATTGAACTATATAATAATATAATTCCTCAATTATTCATAATTATCTAATTAGGGTTTTTGCTAATCCATTCCTTAATTCTAGGGTATTACAATTCATATGATTTATTTCATGATTATATGTACATAATGTATAAATTCATCTGAAACCCTTTTCACATACTTGATCCTGTTTATTGTGTCGTCAACACATTGGAAAGTAAACATGACTATGTGAATAAAGTTTCCTAGATTTATCAGACAGAGGGTTTTACTGATATGATAATCTACAACAGAGTTTACTTGCATTTGGAGAAGTGCTATGTTCTTTCCAGAGCATTGGTTAAAGTAAAGCTCAGGTTGGATGCATGGAGTATGCATCAAAAGGGACCGATATTGAACTTTGACTTAGATTTATTAAACTTACCGTAATATCTATTCAAGTCAATATCGCCTAGTTGATCCTAGATTAAATGATCTTAATCCTGATATGATTAGGCTCAATCTCGAGAGGCTATTCGTGTTCTTTGATTTGTTAGTTAAGCCTAATTTTAGGTCAGGGTGATACGTACATTTTGGGAACACAGTAATGCAATTGAGTGGGAGCGCTATCATAAACATGGAATCTATAGCTTCTATCTGGCGAATAGTAAGCAAAGGATGATCTCCTTCGAGCTTGACCAAACGAACATAAATGGTGGAGTACTCATTTCACATAAGCTGAAATATCATTTATAAGGGGTCAAGTGTTTTAAGGAATAAATACATTGTAGGGTGTAACGGTAATTTAATCCCTTTACAGTGTAGATCATTCATATAGAGGATCAGTGATCACATTAGGATTTTAACAATGGATAACTAATGATGTGTCTATATGGTGGAACATATAGAGCATTCTATTATACTGAGAGTTCAATTCTAAGTTCTATGCGTGGATTCAACGAAGAATTAATAAGTTAGTGAATTTTAGTAATAAATTCTTGATCCACTTATTGGAAGCTCGGTTATATAGACCCATGGTCCCGGCACTAGTTGAGATAATATTGCTTGTAAAACTCATGTAATTGGTTTTGATTAATCAATTATAATTCTCAAATTAGACTATGTCTATTTGTGAATTTTTCACTAAGTAAGGGTGAAATTGTAAAGAAAGAGTTTTAGGGGCATATTTGTTAATTATGATACTTTGTATGGTTCAATTAATAAATATGATAAATGACAATATTATTTAATAATTATTTATAGTTATTAAATAGTTAGAATTGGCATTTAAATGGTTGAATTAGAAAATTGGCGTTTTTGAGAAAATCAGATGCAGAAAAGATAAAACTGCAAAATTACAAAAAGTGAGGCCCAAATTCACTTGTATAGGGTCGGCCACTTTTGTAGGCAATTTAAACTGATATTTTCATTATTTTAATGCCAAATAATTCAAACCTAACCCTAGTGGAATGCTATAAATAGATAGTGAAGGCTTCAGGAAAATTACACTTAAATTTTCTACTTTTTCATTCAGAAAAAACTGAGCCTTCTCTCTCCCTATCTTTGGCCGAACCCACTCTCTCTCTCTTCCTCATTGAGATTTCGAAATTCTTAGTGTAAGAGTAGTGCCCACACACAGCAAGTGATACCTCAATCATAGTGAGGAAGATCGTGAAGAAAGACTTTCAGCAAGAAGGAGTTTCAGCATCAAAGATTCAGAGAAAGAGATCCAGGTTCAGATATTGATAATGCTCTGCTACAGAAAGGAATCAAGGGCTAGATATCTGAACGGAAGGAGTCATTATATTCCGCTGCACCCAATGTAAGGTTTCCTAAACTTTATATGTGTTTATTTCATCGTTTTAGAAAGTTCATATTTAGGGTGTTAATCAACATACTTGTGAGTAGATCTAAGATCCTTGTAAAATAAATTCCAACAGTTTCTATCTTGGAAACAATCTGGTTTCATGGCACAGCAAGAAGCAAAACTCAATCTCTCTGTCCACAGCTGAGGCTGAGTATATTGCTGCAGGTAGTTGTTGTACCCAATTGTTATGGATGAAACAAATGATGGCAGATTATGGGTTTGATTTGAAAACTTTAACTATCTTTTTTGATAACACTAGTGCTATAAACATTTCTAAGAATCCTGTTCTACACTCTCGCACAAAGCACATAGACATTCGTCATCACTTTATTAGAGAGCTTGTGGAAAATAAATTTTTTACTAAAGCTCTTGACTCGGTCTGTTTTATATCTCTAAGGAAATCCTTAGGGGTTTGTACTGTTTAATGTTTTTGTTCTTGTTAATCCTTGATATTTGAGTTGTCTAAGAGTTCATAATGTCTTGTCCTTGTCCTAGAAGAAAATCTCAACCTTATAAGAATTACAGTCATTATTTTATTGCTAATGTTGTAATGTTATGGTGTCATACAGGTTTGTCAGGAAAATTGTTCACTCCTCACAAGAATATTTGGATTCATCAAACAGCGTTATGTAAGCTACCATTTTCGAATAATGATGTTTAAAAACTGTGTGTTCAAGCTCCATTGGATGAATAGAGCTACCTATCTCAATGTGTGAAAGTCATCTCTGAGTAAGTTGGAACTATGTAATTAGGAGTTATGTAGAAGATACGCTACCATTGAAAAGGGCTACCATTGAGGTAGTCTGACAGCGTCTCCTATGGTTACAATTTATCAGAAAAAGCCTTTTTGACATATTGGGCAATGTTCCATGCTTACACTTTCACACACTTATGCTTGACATAGTTTGTGGTAAAAAAAATTTTATCCTCGAAAATGGTGTTATAAAGCTGTTACATACTGTTTCATTTACTTTAATATTCTTGGTGACTGAGTCAGTTTTTCCTGAGTAACCGGTATGACCTCATTCTACTACTTCATTAGCTTGATAAAATAATTTCTGACAATTCTTATGAGGTTGATTTTTTCATCAGGGACAAAGACAAGCGGACATTGTGAATTTTAGTTACAAAAATATCAAGGTTATTTTCTTTTTCTGTCTTTTAAATATAATAAAAAAAATTTTAAAAAAAATTGTGACCGAGTTTGTCAATTGAGCTTTCTTAAAAATTCTTGTTATTTTTCTTGTTATGTTTCATTGTATTCTTAGACACTATTTTTTCTCTTAAGTGGTGATTAGTGCTTTATGTGTCTCTTTGTGTTCTCTTGTTCATTATTTGTAAAATATTTTTTTTGGGAGGCATTTTTTGAAAAAATTAATGAAAAAGGGGGGCATATTTTTTTTCGATTCTTTGTCAATATTTTTTCTTTTATTTTTTCATTTGTGGAAACATGTTTTAATTGTATTCTTTATATTGTGTTTCTTTTCTTTTTGGAGATTTGGTCTTATTTTGGTGTTTTTAGGAAACTTGTCCTTAAATAATTAATTATTTTTGGTTTCCTTTTTGGTGGCAATTTCGAAATGGTTGGGTTCTTACTTCTTAATACTGTGATTTTGTGGGGATATTTGGTTTCTTTTTTCCATGTAAGGAAACATTGACCATTTTTTGAAAAAAAAAAATTGGTTTCCTGTTTTCTCTCCACACGTGATTCCAAGGTAAGGAAGTTACTTTCCTTTTCAGTTTTTTTTTTTTTTTTTTTTTTTTTTTTTTTTTTTTTTTTGATTTTGGGTAAGTAAAATCAAGTGTATATATTTTCAACTACCCACTCACCCACGATCACCACTCTCTCTTATCTTTCTATCTTTTCTCTCAAAGGTCTAATTTTTTTTTTCAAAGTGTGAGAGTGTTTGTGTTCTAGGGTTTCAAAGAGAAATGGCAAAAACCAAAAATGCTCAACCGTCCAAGAAGCCCTCTCGTGGCTCTGCCTCTGCATCTCCGATCACCCCTCCTCCGCCGCCTGCACCAGTGACCGGAGCTTCTGGTTCGTCCTCTGCTCCGACGAAATCTGCCTATGGGAATTGAGCCAACTGATGTGGAGTTTGATCGTCAAAAGGTGTTCGGTTATCTCACTGGTGATAATGATGTTGAACTCTCCGACACCATGCATATGTCTCAACTCACCTATCAACATGCTGCTCTCATGAGGTTTGCCCTATCCAATTAGTTTCCTTGATCCAATCCGGTAAATGTTTCAAATAACTTGCTTTCTTTTTGTATAAAGTTTCAATTGGTGCTAAAATTGATTTGGCTGACATGATTTGGGAGCAAATTGTTTCTCTTCGAAAGGGCAAGAAACCTAGGCTCAATCTTATTTTTCCTCATTTAATTTATAAGATTTTATCTGATCAAGAGGAATTGATTCTTGAGAATGAATCAATTGAGATGCCTGCTGTTGGAACCACTTTCAAAATTCTTGAGAAGCCTCCTCAAGGAAAAGCTGCTCAAAGAAAGGCTCGGTCTACTTCCCCTGGTATTACAAATGATCCTGTTGCTGCATCTGCTTCAACTTCTGCTCCTACAGAAATGACAGATGTCAATTTGCGTTTGGGAAGAATGGAGACAAGTCAGGCCTTGCTTCGTAGGAAGATGGACAGCATCATGAAATACTTTCGACCCAATGATGATGAATAAGTGGTTCAATCTTTTATCTCTTGCTTTTTAGTAATGTATGCTTGAACTTATGACTTTGTCCATGTTTTTTTTGTTATCTTTGGCTCCTTGATAGACAAAAATGGGGAGTAGTATTATTTTTTTTGTGGATTCATTGTTTGGATTCTATGTTACAACTTTGGACCCTTGGTTTTAGGGGGAGTTGTCTTGTTTGTGGTTTGTGCACTTTTCCGTTTAAAAAGTTGCTTTATTTTCGGTTTGTAAGCTTTTCCGTCCAAAAAAAGTTCTTTGTTTTATGTGTTAGAGTGCTTTCATGCAGGGGGAGTATTTTCTATACTCTTTTATCTTTAAGAAGCTAGTTGCTTTGGTTTCTAACACTTGATGCAGGTTTTCTCATAATAAAATGTTTTGTCAATCAAAGTGCCAAAGGGGGAGATTGTTAATTCCATTTTTGGCATATTTAATTGACAAAAATATTTTATTATTTCCTATTAATTTCGGCTGGTATGTGTTTAATATGGTTTCCTATTTTGTGTATTCAAACTTGGAAGGAAAGTTGTCTAGCTTTCCTATTTTTGGAAAAAAATGTAAACATGGTAAGTTTGGTTACCCATTTCGTTTTTATCTAACCAGCTGTATAATCTGATCTTGTGTTGAGTTTCCCATTTTCTCAGATCAGATTTCTTGAAGAGAAAACCGGAGCTAAACTTTCCTTCTCTATAAAAGGAAAGTTGTAGTTACTGCCCACGATTCTGTAGGTACAGAAACGGAAATTCCTGGACTGATTGAAGAATTATTTTAGGGAAGTTTCTAGTGGGTTGAGGTCTTGTTCAGACCCAATGTAAGCTGTCAATAAGATGTATATTCATTATAAATACATCTTATAGCAGCTAGGTTTTGTATCTCTTTCATTCACTTTCATATCTTAAGGAAAGAGTGTCTTTGTTATGTAGAGAAGAGTTGTTCGACTCTTACTCTGTTTATTTGTTGTTTGTATTGTCTTGAGTCTGTATTCAAGTCTACAACGAAGAAGAACATCAGTGCACCTTCGGGAGAAGGTATATACAAGCTTTCGGGAGATTGCTTTTGAAGTCTTGCATCGGGAGGATACAAGCACACCTTCGGGAGAAGGGTTTTTACAAGCTTTCAGGAGATTGCTTTTGAAGTCTTGCATCGGGATGATACAAGCACACAACCTTCGGGAGATGGTTGTATAGGCTTTCGGGAGATAGCCTTTAAGCCTTGAATCGAGAGGATTCAAGCACTCTTCAAGGTGATCGAAGGGAGTTCGAGCTCTTGGAGTTTTATTAAGATTCGGTTAGTAGGTGGAATACATCAAGCTTGCGGCATACAATAAGAGGGAGTCTATTTATGCATAAGTCAATTACTTTGTATTTTTTTGATACCGATCTAATGAATCTTATCTCTGGGTGTGGCCTCGTGGACTAGTAACAATCTGAAAGGATTGTTGAAACCACGTTAAAAAATCTTGTGTGTTTTTACTTTTATGCAATGTTTGTTTTTCTAGGTTTCTTTGGAGTTACAGAGTAGTATTTTGTAACTACGGAAAAACTGTTTTCAGTACCAGTTTCATTATTCCGCATTTAATTAATCACTTAATTAAATAATTAAACTGGGAATATCAAAATACGGAATTTCAAATATAAATAAGTTTTATTTTTATTTTTTTCAAGAAAACTTAGTTTGTTTAAATTACTTATTGGATTGTCAATAATTTTAGTTTGATTTTGTAAGATAGGTGTTTATAAATAAAATAAAGTTCGATTTTTTTTTAAGAATAATTTAGATTTTTTTAAGTAAACTTAATACTTTTTAAATAATTTAATATTTTAATTAGCTTTCAATAATTTTTACATAATTAATAAAATATTATTATTTTTAAAATTAATTTTTTCTAATAAAAAAGAGTAAAATTTTATATTAATTAAAGTTTAAGGAATTATTAACTTTTTTTTTTTTTTTGAAGGAAGGAATTATTAACTTTTAATTTTAACGAAACGAAAAAAGATATAATTATACAAGTGTTATATTTTTTTTTTTTGAGAAAGAACTGTTATTATTAATTAAAAGAATCATCAATAACAACAGAATGAATTGGGTAAGGAATTTCACCCAACCATGAACTATCTTCATCCAATTGAAGAGCAAATTTAGATAAAGCATGAGCAGCTTTATTGGCTTCTCTTTTTACATGAGAAACCTTTACTCCAGTAAAGTAGGATAAAAGATAAACAATGTCCTCTACTAAATCATGAAAAGAAGATGCAAAACGAGTAGAAGACATAGAATTGATTGCATTGGCCAGCACAAGGGAATCGGTCTTTATAAAATGGATGGGAAGTTGGTTCTGTATTGCCCATTGCAGACTGTGTAAGAGAGCAGCAGCTTCCATGTCTTTTGGGAGAAAAAAACCATGAAAAGGCTTTGAAAACCCAGCAATAACATCACCAGTATGACCTCGGATTATCGCACCAAAGCCGATGAGTCCTTCAGTTTGATCACACGCCGCATCCACATTAAGTTTAGTGAAACCTGATGGAGGAGATCGCCATTTGGGAGTAAATTTATCTGTAGCAGAGGGAGCAAAATTGGACGAAGAAGTGCCCTGTGATGATGCACCAGCAACAGTAAGTGTAGAAGCAGTAGCTTTAAGGAATTGGTTCAGGTAAGCTACTGATGATGCACACAAGACATCAACCGCTTTAGGCTTTGTACCATGAGTCTCTTTGTTCCGTTCAGACCATATGCTCCACATTAAACAAACAATCTGCCCAAGTTCCTCATCATTATGAGCAGCAGCAATGTAGGAAAAGATATCGAAACCTTTAGCATTACCAATGTTCGGCATCTGAATTCGATATTGAAATTGTTGCCAAACTGACTTTGTCCTTTTACACCTAAAAATAGCATGTCTAGAAGCTTCCCAACTACAACAGCACAAAGAACAAGCATTGGTAGTACTAATTTTCCTATGAGCAAGATTGACTGCAGTAGGCAGTGCCTCATTTATAAATCTCCAAGCAAAAATTTTAAGTTTCTTAGGCAACCGCAGAGACCACACTCGATTCCACCATTGACGATTAGTGGAAGATGAGGAGTGCTCGTTTTGAGATTCTAAACTAGCCGCCAAATGATATCCGGTTTTCACAGTGTAAAAACCTGTGTCTGAATGATGCCAAATCAACTTATCCTCCCTAGGATACATACTTAGAGGAAGGGAAATGATTCTCTAATGTCAATATCCCCAAAGTGAGACTTTAGAATCCTTAAATCCCATGTCCTAAGAGGAGAGATATAGTGTTCCACTGTAAAGGCAGGGTCGCCCCTATAGGAATAAGGGGTAAAAGTTGTATTGCCAAGTAACCAAGGGTCTGAAGCACACCGTACACTTTGTCCTGTTCCAATCTTCCAACGCAATCCCTTTAACAACAAATCCTTACCATCACAGATATTTTGCCATGTTAGAGATGGTAGAACACCTTTTTTAGCCAATAGAAAATCTCCATTCTTGAAATAACGAGCTTGTAGGACCGTGGCCAATAAAGAGTCAGGATTATCTAAAATTCTCCATGCTTGCTTCGCTAAAAGGGCTTGATTGAAATGAAGAAAGGAGCCAAAACCTATACTAATATGTATATTTTAAGAAATGTTTTTTAACAAAATATGTATATTTGACGGTATAATCAAATAGTATGGAAAGTTTAAAAGTAAAAATACTAATAGGTAATATTTGTTAGGGATATATAGACATATAAAGTGTAAACAGTGGAAATAATTTGCGGCCGTGTACGGTGTATTCGATAATAACTCTTCTCTTCGCCATACCCAAACACTTGTTCCCAGGGATCTCCCTAAACTCACTCTCAAACCCATTAACCGCTTTTCTTCTCTACAATGGCCAGGGACAGTTGTATGACTCGTGTGGCCGCCGGAGTCGCAGTCGGTGGTGCTGTTGGCGGCGCTGTTGGTAATTATCCCTATACTTCTCTCTCTCTCTCTCTCTCTCATATATGTATACGGAGTTATATACATTTCTCTCAATACCTCTATCATATAATCATCTAGTTTTGTGTTTCGTCGTTCTGGGTTTAGGTTTTCAACGCTAATTTCTGCTGATTATGGGACTTGTGCACTTTTTATTTTTAAATTTCATTATATGTGTATCTGAATTCGTGGTCTGCGTTGGAAGTTAGCAATTTGAGTTTCGAGTTTCATGATGCATTATACATTTGTTTCTTGATTTTTAAGCATCGCGCTGTACTGTGCTGTACTGAGAAATTTTATTTATTTATTTTTTATAACAGTTCATTGTTGCATCTATGGTTTTATCTATGAATTTCATGTATAGAGCTTGGTCACACTCACAAGTTATATACATCATTTGGCTTTGGTTTGCATTTGGAAGTTGGAACACCCCCGATGATAATTAATATCAAACCATTATTAATACAATTCCTTTCCTTTGATGTTTACATGTTTTATTTTACAAGTCCTAAGTCTTATTTGTTTTAGGAATTATTCTTATTGTATTAATCTTTTGTTAGCACAGTTTTCCTTCATACACCTCTGTCTCTTTTCGAAAAAAAGAACAAAAAATAAGTAACAGTTTCTACCAATAAAGTGCATTTCAGTCCAACCCTATCCCACAATTTTCCGGAACTTTAGGAATTCCTACATCAGTTGTGTACTTTCTAATGTTGCTTTTGTCTAAGATGATAAAGATTACCTTGGATGGATGTTTGATTAGTCTAAGAATTCTGAAGAATCTCGGTACTTTTAGTTTTAATGACTGTTCTAGCCTCCTGCCTAAGTTTCTTATTCCCTTACAATTGCTTGGATTTAACTTAGTTGAATAGTCAAGTCTTTTATGATTTTGTTTCTAATACTAACTTTACATCCAGGCGCTGTATATGGAACATACGAGGCTATTAGGTATAAGGTACATAATCTGATCCTGTCTTAGACTTCAACATATGATATTGTAGTGACTTCAAAGTTGGCTCCTTTTTTATATATTATTTTTGCATTGTCTATTGCTGCATATACTTCCATATTCGATGTTCCGTTACTTCTATTTTCATTGTTCTGAATTTTTCAGTATCTCCAGTAAAGATTCTTACGTTATCTTCTTTACAGTGCAAAGCCTTTTTATTAGAGAAGTAAGAGGAATGGAATGTAACCTTAAATATTCAATCTCATTAATTCAATCTCATTAGTCTTCAAAAGATTACAAGGCCAAATTTATATACAAACGGTAAAGAAAGATAATATACAATATAACTCAAACCCTATGACATTGACAGCTCATAATACTCTAACTAATTCTGAAAACTACAAACACGGTTAGATAGAAAAATGCTAAAGTATCATGTAATACTTCCCCCCAAGATGGAGAATAAATTTTGTCAACCTTTGATGTTGGTTTGAAACTTGCAATGTCATCAATGTTCTTGCTTGCAACTTTTCTCGAACAGTATGGGTTTCTATCTCTTTACGTTTGGTGCACTCAAAATGAATAGGAGTAACATCAATGTGGAGAGTAACTTGAATGTCGCAAAAGAAAAGAGTTGGTCAAGGATTAGGGACGCAATGATTTTTCATCAAGGAAAAAAGCCAAGTAATCTCACAAGTGGTATTTACTATAGCATGATTTCTTCTTTTGCTGAAGAATGTGACACAATATGTCTTTTCTTGGGCCTCCATGGTATTGGAGATGATCCAAGAAAAAGAAAAAATCGGTGATGGGCCTTTGAGTGTTGAGTGTGTTTCCAATTTGAATTTGGAAAACCTTCACATGTATTTGAAAGGATGAAAAAGATACCTTCACCATGAACATTTTTTATGTATTAAATACTATGATTAGCTTCCTTGAGATGTGGTTCTTCCCAATTGCCTATCATTAAATAGCTAATGACAAGTCGAGTGATGGTTAGATATATAAGTTTCCCAATTAGTTGTCTATACCTTGTAGGATCAACAAGGAGCTCACCTTCATCTTGTGAAAGTTTGAGACTAGAGACCATTTTACAGCTCAAGTATCAGTATACGAAAATGACTCAAGAACATATTTCGTAAAACTCCACAAGGAGATGATACCTATCGTGTATCCCTTCCTAGTAGGCTTATTTAAAATGATAGAAGAGATGAATGCTTTGGGTGTCATGGTACTCGGGACTAGGTCAATTTACTTTTGGGGAAATGGGCTATAGAATGGAAATGGGTGTTTGCAATTATGATCAATCTAGATGGCTCAGTTACTCGAATGAAAGGATGTCTTGTTGCTAAGGGCTATGCTCAAATTTATGGCGTGGACTATTTTGACACATTGTCTCCTGTTGCTAACTTGACCTATTTGGTTTATTTTAATGTCAACTACTCATCATTGTCCTTTGTATCAACTTGATATAAAGAACACTTTTCTTCATGGTAATCTTCAGGTTGAGGTGTATATAGAGCAATCTTTTGGGTTTGTTGCTCAAGAGGAGTTTGTCGTCTTCAAAAATCTTGTATGTAGTGGAAAATTTTGGTATGATAAAAAGTATGTTTGATCATTTTGTGTTGTACAAACAAACAAAAGCTTTATTTTTGTTTTAATTGTCAAAAGGGTTGGATGGGGCTACCATGCGTGGCTCCTTTCTCTGGGTGCAACCATGAGAGCTCCAACCCATCCACGAATGTTGGCCAAGACCCTTTGAGGTAGATCACCCCTACCTACTATGGGGTGCGTCACATGAGCCCCAGCCGAGAACGTAATCTTCTATTAGTTGTGTATGTGGATGGTATTGTTATTACTAGAAGTGATCCTACAAGAACTCCATCTCTCAAGTCTTTCCTTCTCACTGAATTTCACGTGAAAGACTTAGGCATGCTTAAGTATTTATTTGGTGTTGAAGTCACAAGGAGCTAAATAGGCATCTTTCTATTTTAGAGAAAATATGTCATTGACTTATTAACTGAGAATTGGGAGCAAAGTCTTTTAGTGCTCTAATGAATTCAAACATGTACATTACTGAAGGTGGGGAACTATTTGAACCTTCTAAGAGGTATCGATGGATGGTTAAAAAGTTAAAATATTTTAGTTTGACTCATCCAAATTTTGCATATTTAGTCAATATAGTCACCCGGTTAATGTCATCTCTAGCAATTTATCATTGAGAAGCATTAGAGCATTAGAAGATAATGTATCTATCAACTTTTGACTGATGAAGGACTTGAAATTTTTATACAAATAATATTGCGGTGTGATAATCAAGTTGGTTTTCAAATTGCATTGAATTTTGTGTTTCTTGAGCTAACTAAGCACATTGATTATAGACGGGTTGACAATATTACATTAAATGGGTTGATTACAATTCTCATATTATTACATACACATTTAAGAAAAAAATAGAATTTTTATATTGTAGTTGACTTGAGATTTACTTGTATCTCTTAAAGTACAAATAAACGGGTTTGGGTGACATTTCTGGAAAAAGGGAGAGGTGGTCGGTCATGAGAGTCACAAATGGGTTGCTGCCATGGTTGGGTTGTGAGTTGGATAGTTTACCAGGTAGGACTTACCAGTGATTGCCTACAAAAGGCAACCAATTTTCCGTACTAGGTACATTTTGCTTCCATAATTCCAATGTACTAGGTACATTACGCTTCCATAATTCCAATATCATTTAATAGCATGGCCTGGTAAGGATATGGTGGCAACATGAAATGTGGCATCAACAATGACAACATAGATAGAGCAGAGACGGCGACAATGCAAAGGACAACATCAATGACAATGGTCCAGGTAGAGCTCCAGGAAATGGCGAAATGGATTGAAAGGGAGGTCATTGCATTAGCCCTAGGATCTCCCATTCAAATGGGGCTAATGGATATTCATTTGGGCCTTGTTTTTGAGATAAAATACCTAGGTGGGTAATTTATAACAGCTATCCATATTGTGACCCAAAAAACAACAACAACGAGAGTGAAGAGGCTGGTCACATCTTTGTTTGGGGACTGAAGCTGTAGCAAAAGCCATGGAATTTGACAACAGAGAAGAGCAAACATTGATGGAGCATTGACACTATTCTTTTACTAGTCGAAAAAACGTGAGCCACTTGTATCAAGATCTGATCTCGAATATGATTACAGGCACCATTTGAAATCATTGAGCTCATCCTATAAGATATTGAGGCGAGTATAATAGGTGTTTAATATCAAGAGAGCCAGGCAAGTTCCACAACATTTAGATGTTGCCAAAAAGTATTTTTCTCCATGCACTGCGTGATTTGCCTTTGCCTAAAATTAAAGTGACTAGTTGTTCTTGCATTTTTTTATAATATTACACCCAATTAAGTAATCTTATCCCTAAACTAAACCTATGCATTAAACCAACAAAACTCAAAGAATATTTGTTTAAAACACACTAAATTGGTGCAAATTCTAGAAAAGAGATGACAAATATCTTTATTTCTTAAGAATTAACAAGACAATTGGTTGTGGTCGCCCATGATGTAAGCCCCAGATTTTTTGGTTTTGCTTTGGCTTTGTTTCTTGTGCTAAAAGATGGAAAAAGGAGATGACTCTAGACTAATAGCATGCCCTATTGGATCTCTTTCCTTCTGTATATTCCTAATAGTTTTTGTTCCTTTTCTTTTTATTATTTTTAACATTTAAAAAAGGGCCACAGAATTGCTTGAAAAACCAAGTAGTGGCCTCTTATAGAGCGCTGATCATTTTTTTTTTACTTGTTTGACTTCCCATTTAAAAGAAAGTGAATCATAGCGTTCGGCTAAACGGAAGGGTGACAGATTAAACTGATATCCTCACTTGAGAGGATTTCTAACTAAAATGTGAAACGATGCTTTAATGGAGCATTCAGCAATAACTTTTGGCTTTGTAATCTTGGACTTCTTTTTACTTCTGCATTTATATTGCTTGTTGTAATATTGTTAGGTTAAGGTTGTTAAATTTAGTATATGACAGTCTCTTTACTATAGCCATCAATGTTATGCATTTGCGGTTTCATACTTACTTTGCTTTTTTTTTTTCCTAAAAGGGAAAGTTTTTTACTCATTCATATATTTGTTGAGGAATACAGGTCCCGGGACTACTGAAGATTAGGTATATTGGACAAACAACACTTGGTAGTGCAGCTATTTTTGGTCTGTTTTTGGGTGCTGGGAGCTTAATACACTGTGGGAAGTCCTATTAAGCTATTCGTTTTCCTTTCATTTTGGTATACCAAAAATATATCAATGTTCTGTTAAAAAATTTCTGGTTTCTACTTTCAATATCACATCTCAAATACACAGATGTTGAATCAGGGTGAATTATCAGTTCTGTGTAATCTGTTGTTTTTTTATGGGTGCTTGCGTAATTTGATAGCCATTTCTGCTGTTTATATTTTATTTCCTTGTTGCTGAGATATATTGCTTTGCATTGTGAAATTTTGTTTGCATTCTCTTCAAATTCTTGGGGTTATGAGCCGCTGAGCTGGCTGGGTGATATTTTATTCCCCCTGTTGCTGAGTTATATTCCTATCAAACTTGCATTGTGAAATTTTGGCTGCATTTTCTCTTCAAATTCTTGGGTCTATGAGTAAGGGTTCGGCTGGTGCATAGGCTTTGTTTACACCAGTATGTGATGGTAAGAGCTTGTTTGGCTTCATAACTTGTTTTCTGTTTTAAGTTTTTAAAAATTAATAAGGGATGTTTGACAAAATTTTTTAAGAATTGAGTTTTAAAAAATTTGAAAACAGAAAACATTAAAATGTTGTTTTCAATTTTTAAAAATAATTTTTTGTCTAACATATATATACATATATTATATTTTTACTCACACATTCGGATCTTAGACCCGAAACCAAATCTGAACCCGGATCCGGATGAGTTCATGTTATGATATGATGTTAAAATATTGATTTTTTTTAATAAGAAAAAAATTTAAAAATAGTTTATTGTGTCAAACATTATTAAATTTTTAAAATGACAAAAAAATTATTTTTTATTCTTTAAAACCACGATTTTTAAAGTTGAAAATTGAAAACAGAGGCTCTAAAAGCTTGTTTGGATGTGTTTTCAGTTTTTAGTTTATAAAATTGTGTTTTTAAATGTGAGAATAAAAAATAGTTTTTTGTTATTTTAAACATTTAATGGTGTTTGGCACAAATTTTTAAAAATTATTTTTTAGATTTTTTTTAGGAAAAAAAAATCAATATTTTATCATCGTACCATAACATTAACCCATTCGGGTCTAAGTTCGGGTATAGTTTCGGGTCTAGGATCTGAGTATGTGAGCAAAATATAATATGTTAGACAAAAAAAAATATTTTTGAAAATTGAAAACAGCATTTTAATGTTTTCTGTTTTCTAGTTTTTTAAAACTCAATTATTAAAAAACAGTTTTTAAAAACTATTTTCAATTTTAAAAAATAAAAAATAGTTTTAAACTGTAAAGTCAAACAACCTCCAAATGATTGATATGCGTTGCTCATTTTGAGAATAATACACTTTCTATATGCAGCATGCATAAAATTAACTTTAATTTCAAGTGGATTGACACATTAGCAAAACACATGGAGATATAATTATTTCTTGAACTAGTTGAAGCCTCTTTTATCCTATTATACTGGGTGTTAAAGTAAAAATTTTATATTTAAAAATTAAAAATAAATGTAAAACACAATTTTATTTATGTCAAATTAATAATACAAGAGTTTATTAGTTTTAAGTTTGATCAACTCAAGATTATAATAAGATTATAAGAATAATCTCTTAATTACATTTCTTTTGTTTAAAAAAAAATAGTATTTGATTTTAATCATGATGATATTAAATAATTAGGGTAATTTTTAAGAAAATGAAAATTGGTATGAATTTAAAATTGCAGTTGAACTCTAATTTTGCTTAATCAAGCTGTTTACATTTTTTTTTTTTTTTTGCTATTTCAAAACTTAGGAAAATTCTTAGGTGGATGAGTTTTTATAGAATTTTGAGATTTGTGTTTTATATCTTTTTGCGGTATTGGTAACTGCACTTAGTCTTAGCAACTAAGTTGTTTATGTATCATTTTTTAGAAATCAAGTCAAATGTAGTTCAAAGTAATCTTTGTGATGCTTTATTAATTAAGAGGTGAATGACTTCTTTTGGAATGCCATTTATTATGAATTTGAATTTTAGTGCACTTTTGAATTTTTAGGTAAAATTACTATTTTTTGAGATTTTAGTGAGGTAAATGACCTCTTTAAAATTTTGGAATGATATTACATCATTTAGATGGACTTTGGTGAGACAAAATTTGTCAAGACAATATTTGTTGAGACAAAAATTGTCAGGACAAAAGATCTCAACCTTGTCCTAAAGAACAAGGGTAGGCACCTAGCATACATCCTGTCCCTATGGAGTTACTCTTTTTCGGTTAATTAATTATTTAATTAATTCAATTAGGTGAATATTTAATTTGGAAAGTATAGATATTTCAAAGTTGTTGAGATATTCTTTCAAGTGGTTGAAAGATTCTCTCATAAATATCAGTAACCGAATTCAGTTATAGATTTTTATTTATTTAAACAATTAAATATGATTTAATGAAAGGGATTTAACTACTATAAATAAAAGCCTGATTTGAGAAATCATAACACACTTAATCTAAACCATAATTTTCGAAATTAAACGGAGAAAAAGAAAACAGTTTTCTCTCTCAATTGCTCTTTCTCATGTGTTGAGAACTCAACAAGAACAAACTTATACACTTTATCCTAATAGCCCACACTATTCCTTGTGTTGGTGGAACAATTCGGAAGACACTAGTGTGATTCCAATTGCAACATCCTCATCAACTAGATTCAGGGATACAACATACGAGAAAGTTTGAAGATACCTTCATAGTCATCAAGATGTATTTGTTCTAAACTTACTATTCTTATGTTTTGATTTAACGTACACACATTTGGATATCTATTGGGATATGGTACAATGATAATTAGCAGCACAAAACTTTTCCACTGCGTATCTGATTTAGTACTACAAAACAAACACTCTCGTCTTCTCATGCACGGATGGCACAACTGCTGGGTACACATGAATACCCGTAATTTCCATCACATGTTTCATAGCGACCAATGCATCTTGCATCCTTTTATTTTGCTATTTTTGCTCTGCTATCTTGGCATCATGTTTAGTAGCTCGTTGCCTTAATGCAATCAATTTCGTACAATCATCTTCTTCGTATGCTTTGTAGTCATTATGGCCTTTTGTATACTCAGTGTCGTTGGTATCTCCTTCTCCTTCAACATCCACTCAAGAGGCCACATCCTCATCCGAACACCTTGGGGCTTTATGTTGGCTTGAAGGACGCGAAGCATTCCTTGTTAAGACCATCCTCGTACAATAATGGTTACAATTTTCCTTTTAGAAAGCTTCCTACAACTCTCAATAAAAGTACTAAAATATTGACCAAGATTTTCAGCAATAATTAATTCAAGTTATTTTGAGTAATTAATGCAAATTTAATAAGAGTATTTTTACGTGGTTGAGGCATTAAACAACCTTAGTCCATAAGTTATTTTATTTCAGTATTGTCTTTCAGAGAACAATTTTATTGATCCCCTTTTCTTCACATTCTTGGGGGTATTTATAGGTTCATAATGGTGATAAAAATGCCACCTTTGTCTTGCTTGTTTGATTATACTTTGTACAATTTCCTAAACTTGGCCTTAGGTCATGATTTCTTATTCTATAGGTATGTGCTTTGGCTCAATATAGGTGATTGGTGAGACAAGATTTTTCTCTTACTGATGACTTGACAGTTCACAATGTAGCCGTCAAACGAGGCATGGGATGTTGCAAAGTCAAAGAATTATAGGTTTAAAGCCTTAAACACACTTTCCATGGTAGAAAGTAGGTTGACCTTCCCCATGTCGCATTAAATTTGCGCATAGTGACAGCCTTGGGCCACACACTGAATCCCATACAATCCAACTATAGCCTCTTTGAGACGAGTCTTCTCCCAGAGGGGAAAAGGCAACTAACTACCGTCCCAGAAGGTCCTCTCGGAGATGACTAAAATTCTGAAGCGATTCTTGACTCACGCGCCTCGCATGTATGTTTTGTTGTAGCACGTCCCGCAGCAGGGCCTCATTACCACATGGCTTCCTCCTAGAGTACCACATATTTTGAGAAAAAATCTAGGCAAAAATTAATTATAATATATAATTAACAATATTCATTAATAATATATTTATATTTCCTATATTCATAAATATATTACCCTTTATTCAATTTCTTTTAGAACATAAAGCCTAACACTTGATAAGATTTGTGCACAAATTGACACACTTTATTTACACTAAATCCTATGTTTGGTCTCGTGTTTATGGCATACTGGAGTGCACCTTCAATGGACCTATAAAGAGCATAATTAGGAATAAGTTCCCTACCAAAATTGGAAAGCCTTAACCCACTATTCATAGGAGTGCTCTGCGTTTTCACCCCTTGCAGTTGAGGTTTGCAAATTAGATCTTAAAGATATTTTTGTTGGGACAGCAAAATCCCTTTTAGTGTGTAAAGAACTTGATAGCCAAGAAAGTAGTGAAGTTTGCCAGATCCTTTAAAGCAAAAGTGTTACTTAGGTATGTTATAAGGGAAAATGAAGTTGTTCATCGTTGTTTGTTATCACGATATCATCAACATAAATGACGACATAAGTGTGACTTGTTAATGAAATCTTAACAAACAATGAGTGATTTGTTTAAGCAAACACAAAACCAAAACCTGTAAGAGCACTTAAAAGTTTTTCGAACAAGCCCTAGGAGCCTCTTTAAGGTCATATAATGCTTTATGTAGCTTGCAGATTTTTTTCAAACATGTGGTATCAATAAACTCGAATGGTTGAACCTAGGGGTGTACGTCGGTCAGTTTGGTCGGGTTATAGTATATTTTTACCAACCCAATATAAATATCGAGTTGCAAATATTTAATTGTAACTCGCCCTTAAAATTAGAAAAAGTTCAACCCGCCTAATGATTTCGTCGATTTGGTTGGATTAACCCGTCCAAACCGTTCTTCACTTTTTTTTTTATAATTATTATTTTTAGTTTCTAATTCAAAAAATTAGATTTTAAAAAAATGAAAATACATTATTTATATTTCAAGTTAAAAAATGTTATAGTCTAAATTAATTTTAAAAAATTTAATATAAGATAAATATAATTGAGTAAATATGAAATAATTGAATAAAATAATAAAAAAAAAGTAATAATATTGTATAGATTTTAAACTTTAATTTCAATACCCAAATACAATAAAAATTATTAACTATAAAGTCTAGATTTTAAGTTAAACACTAAAATGTTCAAACTTTAAATACAAAATAGTTTGACTAATAAATATAATTTATGTAATATATCATATACACTTTTATTAAACAATATATTAATCAGTTTAATTCGGTTTATTCAGGTTAATTGGACGGTTTAAAATAATTTGTAAACCACCCAATATATTTATTTGGCAGTTTGGATTTTTATTGTATTATTTCGGATTATATTTTTTGTCGGTTTATTAAGTTTGATTTGGACGATTTATTTGGGTTAGGCGGTTTGTAAATTTTGTTGAACCATATTGATATATTTTGTTAAATCTCCATTTTAGAAAGCATTATTGACATCTAATTATCTTAATGTCCATCATTTAGTTACATCAACAGTGAGCACAATTCAAATAGTAACTGACTTAATAATAAGGCAAAAAGTCTCATTGAAATAAAAATCAGCTAGTGGATGAAAGCCCCTTGCAACAAGAACAAATTTTTATTAAGAGAAATAGTTATTTGGACATTTTTTAACACAAAAAACCCTTTTGTTAGGACCATGTAGGCTTTTGTGTTAAAGCCAAGAATTTAGCTTCCATAATTATTGACCACTTGTCACTTTTCTTTAACTATTAGAGACTCAATGGAAGTAATGAGAACTTTTTGTTTGCAGATATTAGACTTAGCCCTTGTTTGTCGAAACCTAAAAATTGATCACTTATCCAATTTGAGTACCTGTATAGGATAGACCTCAACGAAAAACTGAAGAGTAATTACAACAAGTGTAATTGAGTACATTAGTTCCTGATATAAAATTATTGACTCTAAAAAATATAGTCATATATAGAAGACAAAATTGTTTCAAGCACCGATAGGACTAACCATAAGTGGCTCTTGTTTCAAAAAAAAGAGGGCGGGTTATTCATATTTTATTTCATGGTTAGAGGTGAATTTTGGTTGTTAATGAGATCCTAGTCCAAAATCTAAGATCCATTTACAAGAGATGGTTGGTTTCATTTATAGGTTACTAGGGTGGTTGGTCAGATTAATCATGCCAAATGAGTGGTTAATCCTTATTATCCTCACTAATGGATGGATTAAAATTAGACTATTTCCCTTGACTGACGACCCAATAGGTCAACCTTATTAGGCGTGTAACTTGTTGTCGACCTATCTTGTCTCGAGTGACGTGACAAATTTTGATTTACTTTCGTATGCAAGCGTTTGAACATGTGTATTTTCTAAGAATAGTGGGTGCACTCATCCTTGTTAAGGAGTACACGTATTTTAGTGTAAGAGGCATGCATGCTGCCTAAGCAGACACATCCAGAAATGTATTGAGGTGCTTCACTCTGGGAGAAAAATTATGAAACCCTTTTACTTCGGGAGCATAATAATGAGTATACCTTGTGGTGAAAGGGATCTCTACTCCAAAGGTATTGTCGTATTGATCCGGTCATGCAAATAAATTATTTTGAGATAATTACATAAAATATTAATTTTTGTAAAAATTTTACATTTTTTTTACATATTTACAATATTCTTTAAAAACACAAGAAAACAAAAAAAAACAACAAAATAATATAAAAAATAGTATGGAAATAACAAAAAATCAACGACAAAATAACAAGAGTAGAACATAAAAATACTTAAAAGACCGTGTTTTATATAAATAAAATCTAAAACCATAAAAAAAATATTGAAAAATCAGTACAAACCGTGTTTTTTGTAATTTTTTTATTAATTTTTGTGTTTTTTTGAAATTATCCCAATTATTTTTACGAATGGGCCTACTTGCTTTAAGAATAGGGCTATTTTCAAAAATATGGGAAAAATTATTAAGGTTATGATAAATATGGCATAAAAAGTAAATACCACTAAATATGGCATTATCTAACCAATCAAACTAAAAATATGGTTTTTTTCTAAAAAAAACCATACAAAACATTAAAAAGAAATCTGAATTTAAAATTCATAAAAAATAAAAACTTAATTAAATTACCATAAAAAATATTAAAATTCCCTTCATATTTATTTTTTTTAAAAAAATAAAACAAATAAAACTATAGTGATTGCCGAAGTTGTCACTCGTGCTGGAAAAGTCACCGGAGTTTACTGTCGGCACCGGAAAAGTCGTCGGAGTAGCCGCCGGTGCCGAAAAAGTCGCCGGAGTTGCTGCCGGCGCCGAAAAAGTCGTCAGAATTAGCATTGTCGCTGGAAAAATCACCAAGAAACCGGTTTCTTGATGTTAGAAACCGGTTTCTTGGTGATTTTTCGGTAATTTTACCAGTGACAATGCCAAGTCCGACGACTATTCTGGAGTTTGATGTCGGTGCCGAAAAAGTTGCCGGAGTAGTTCCTGGTGTTGGAAAAATCGCCAGAGTTATTGCCGGCGTAAAAAAAGTCGTCAGAACTGGCATTGTCGCCAGCAAAATCATTAGAAAAATCACCAAGAAAGTGGTTTTTTCATCAAGAAACTGGTTTCTTCACCAAGAAAGTGGTTTCTTCATCAAGGAACTAATTTTGTTACACAACAATAATAAAGATTATGAAAACAAAACAAAAATGATATACACTGAAAATAATTGAAACCAGTTTCATCAATCAACCAAATAGAGAAAAAAAAATATAAAAAAATTACCAAGAAACTGGTTTCTTCATCAAGAAACCGAAAAAAAACCAGTTTCTTGGTGATTAGCCCGATAATTTTTCCGGTGACAATGACAATTTTGACGAATTTCCTAGAGTTTACTGTTGGTACTGAAAAAGTCACCGGAGTAGCTGTCGGTGTATTAGTCGTCAGAGTTGCTACCAACGCTAGAAAATTCGTCAGGCCATTGTCGTCAGAAAAATTACCGGAAAAATTACCAAAAAACTGGTTTCTTCATCAAGAAACCAGAAACCAGTTTCTTGGTAATTTTTCTGGCGACTATGCCAATTCTAATGACTTTTCTGAAGTTTACTGTCGGTGCCGGAAAAGTCGCCGGAGTAGCTGCTAGCGTCAGAAAAGTCGTCAGAATTGGCATTGTCAACGGAAAAATCACCAAGAAACCGGTTTCTTAGACTTTAAGAAACCGGTTTCTTGGTGATTTTTCAGTGATTTTTCCGGCGAAAATGCCAATTCCGATGAATTTTCCGGCGCCGGCAGCAACTCCGACGACTTTTCCGGCACCGACCGCTACTCCGGTGACTTTTCCGGCACCGGTAGCAAACTCCGGTGACTTTTCCGGCATCAATGACAAATAAAACTTCCTAAACAAATAAAAATAGTAAATATGGGATTTAGAAACCTAATTACATATATATGGCATATCAAATACCATACAAAAACCTAAAAACAAAAAAATACCATATAAATTGGCCAAACTTAAATGTGCCATATTTATCATAAGAACTTTTAAAATCCCATACTAAGTGTAATTTCCTCTTAAGAATAACCTAACCTCATCAAATTACAAATATAAATAGTTATGGGCAACTTACAAAAAGACTAAAATTTGAGTTAACTTTTACAAAAATACTGTCACACGGAAAAGTTTTTAAAAATACTGTATTTTTATAAAACACTAATAAAACACAAAACAAAAGACTCAAAACAATAGTAGAACAACTAAAAAACACCAGTAGAACACCAGTGAAAACTTAACACAGTATACTGCAGTATGAAATTTATAAAAAAAACACAGTAAAAAAATAAAAACATACCGCCTGACAATATTTTTGTAAGAAAATAACAAAAGTTAATATATGATGTAAATTTTCCTACAAATATTACTCATGAAATTAATAATTTTAATATTACTAATAGAATTCGGATAAAAAAGTTCTTAGAAGTGTTATTCTTTGAATAGTAAAGAAGCTTTCAGTTTGATGTAATATATTATTTTGGGTTAAGTATATTGACCCGAAATCAACACCTTAATAAACATGTTAAATATGTCAACACGATTTTGACAAAAATTAAATGTATCACCCAAATTTATTTATTTTGTGTTGTTTACGAATTGTGTCCTTCCTACACAATAAAAATTGAAAAAAAAATAAAATAAAGGCTAATTAGGATTTTTTTCCCCGAACTTTGACATGTATCAAATCATGTCCCTGAATTTTTTTTGCCGTTAAAAATTCCCCCTAAACTATTGCGATTGTTAGATTTAAAAACTTTTGACTAATTTTAGAAAAAAAATTCTAACATGAATGAAAGTTCTAGGAACATGATTTAATACATATCAAAATTTGAGGGACATAATTTGATAGATATGAAAGTTTGGAGAGTATAATTTAGTACATAAACAATCACTGAAACAGTAAAATTAAATGAAATTAGACAAGAGTCCTTAAATCTAACAATCTCAATAGTTTAGAGAGAATTTTTAACGGTAAAAAAAAATCAGGGGCATAATTTGGTACATGCCAAAGTTCGGGGGAGAAAAAATCCTAATAATTAGTAGCTTGTATGAACCATGGACTGAATAGAGGGCCTAGTCGATAAAAATTAGGCAATTTTATATGACAAGTTAATTTATAAATATATTACCAACAAACTCTCCTCTTGCGTCCCATGGCCGATTTTCAAAGGACTTTCCAATTATACTGCGTTTCTCAATCACAGTCCCATCCTCAGAACGATAATCTGGAAAGTAGTCCAAGAAGCTTTTGCTTCCTAGTTCATCTATTCCATGGAAAAGGAAGTTCCTTAGCAACTCCTGCAGGATTTCAAAGAATAAAGAACAAAAATTCAAGGAACTGGACTCCTGATTGTGTTCCAAAATCAGAAAGAAAAAGTATGGAATTATACCTTAGCGGCTGTGTCCCCAATTAACCTTTTTAGAAGTCCATGACCAGGATCCTGCTTTCCAGAAAATTGTCAAGGTAATTGGAAATAAATGTGGAAGTTCCAAAGTTGGAGTTGGAAGAAAACCCAAGTGATGAATTCACTAATCAAAGAGCATTTCAATGTGAAGCTTATACATCTGAGTTGACTGAACAATTTATGAACTTTCCACATGATTTCGTTTTGTTTTCATACATGTACTCCCTTCTTTCGTAACACACTTTTGTTTTCTTAATTTTATTTGGTATTTCTTGAAGCACTCTGAATTTTTTTTTTAGTACTCCGGTAACAATGGCATGAAATTATGATTCAAAAATGGGAAAATCCAATATTCTCTATCAATAGGTTTGATTCAAAGTAAGCAAGATTAACCACCTTTTCTGCTCTCCATGCCAAATATCTATGTTGTGCTTCACAGTTGAATTTAATTATGGATGCATCATTCTCCTCTGCTGCTTCATCAATTAGCTCAACCCAAGCCTGCAGCAACAAAGCAGTGACAGTTTAGAATTTAGGAAACAAATTTGAAATATAAACACCAAATAAATGTAAATATTCATGAATAACTGAATTTTGTAAAAGCTATAACATGTATACCTTGTAATAATCAACAAATGCAGAATACAAGGCATCATATTTGTGTTGGTTTGGAGTAAATCTGGTCCATATAACAATCGGTGAAAAGAATGTTAAAGACTCTGATGTAAGTTTTCCTCCCCATGGTAAAAGCTGCATGAAATCAGTGATTAAGTCAACATGGCCAACAAGTTTGACAAAGATTCTTGAAAGTCATTAAGAGGATATTGTAAACATTAGGAAATGCTCTTTGATTCGTCATTGTAGTCTTTCACTTGCCTCAGAATATTTAACTCCAAGAGGAATTAGGCTTGAATAATACTTCTCTTTGTACTCCCTTTGATTGATGACATCATGCAAAGGATTAAGATCCCTACAAACAGTTAATCAGGGTAAGTTCTAATTTCACCAGAAAACCCAGCTTAAAGAGACGTACTTCCATTCTAGTAGCACTTCCTGTTAAAACAATGGCAAGCATATATCCTAGATTCACCATGTTTAATATGGCAAGCAAGTTGAATATGTGCGCACTAATTCCACAATGATCAGAAATTCAGCATGCCCAATTCTTACAAATCCCTTTCTGTTTGCAACTTTTCTTCTCCATTTCCATTAAGCTCTTCGAGTTCTTCATTTTTTGACTAAGTTCTTAATATTCCGCCCACAACAACATAGTTGACGAATTCTCACCTTCAACAAGTATCAAATGACCAATCCATGTAGATGCTTACTTATGATATCAAATACAGGTAAATAGGAACAGTATGAATAAACCATGTCTAAAGACTAAAATATACACAAAGGGTTGAGAAGGCGAAGTAAAAACTCTCACAAAGTTCAGGAAACATTTTGACAAGGAAAGTATTGAATTACGAAAGCCCTTTTAATGGTCAGCATGGTTGACTCTTTGTATTCTCAAAAAAAAAACAAAGAAGTATCGACTCTTTTGTCGTGTTTTAATTGAGAGACAAGAAATCTTACAGTAAAACTATGCTTGTACTTGCATTGCTAAAAAAATTAGCACAAAAGATGGGTACATCGTATTCTGGTTTTGGGAAGGCAGCAAAATCTAAAACCTGTCATAAAAACGAAAAGAAAATTTTCAACTGAAAAGGTAAACATATAAGAAAATGTAACTGAAGCTACAATTAAAGATTTAATAAAAAAGCCAGGGCTAATGTTTGGAATACTGTCCTGCTTCTGTAAAATCAACTCTTTGTGCTTAAAGCTGTGAAACAACCACTAAGATCTCACTTATTCATCATGGTTCTTTCTTTTCTCTAACTTGAGCACTGTAGAGGTCCAGTTATAGACAACGCTATCAGGTTATTTTATCAATTTAATTTTTCATTGGCACAGATCCAATTAAGATAATCAAACTACTTATAAAAGATACATGAGAAGGCACTGGAATTGGTGTCATCTTATCATCCCTTAATACCAACCACACAATATGAAAATGCAACCCAGCAAGTTAGATAGTTCTACCTGCATTGTTTCAGTCTCAATACTAAGACTCCGTAGAAGTCTGATCTTGGGAGCTTCGAAGGACCCCATTTGAAGCTCTACATTACCATCCGTAGACATCATTGAACTAAATTTTTCCTGACATTATAGAAATTATTCCCATAAATATAAACATGTCTATCTAACAAAGAAACAATTCATAGATCTAACACATGGTTACAACTAACAAGTTGAGCTTTAGTTACCATTTGCAATAAAAGAGTGCATAAAAGATAAATTACACTGACAAGAGAAAGCACATTGATAGTTTGTCTTCCAAGGATATTCAGAAACAATTTGAAACAAAAATCCATATGGATTTTACTAGAGTTATAATTTGAGAACCATATTGACATGAATGAAAGTAAAAGAAAGCAGATTGGCCAACAAGACCTGAACAAGATACTATTTTTGACCCTGGAGGAGAAGATTCCAAAAGCTCTTATGATTCTTTTCAGATCAAATAGAAAAACCATTTCATATCACACAATTTAACCACACCAAAACTAATCAAAAGGGAAGTGACATTGGGAGCTCCTCTGCAATAATAGTGTTAAAGTATCACAAAAGACTAACTTCACTTGCCTCATATATCTACATACATAAACAGAGAGATTACAGCAAACAGTGGAATGACATGAGTAATGGGAGGGAAGGTACCTGCAGAGGAGAAGGAGACAAATGGGTATGGTGCTTTGTATGATTTAAAGCAAATTGAATGAATTTCTCGTAGGAGACTGCATAGACTTGGAAAGAGGGTCTCTTGTGTTTCCAACTATAGCTGACACTAGAATGTAAGACAGAGCTGGAAAGACGTAGTCGAGGTGTTTCGGGCGGAAAGAAGCTTAAGAAAGAAGAAGAAGAAGAAGAAGATTTCATTGATGAAGATAGAAGCTTCTCTGAAACCGACATATAAAACTTGGGTATATGAAGGATGAGGGTTCTATGTCATATTTGGGCATAATTATGATATTTTTTTTTTTTCAAATTTACACAAAATATTTACTCTTTTTTCTTTTCTTTTTTTCTCAAAGTTTATAATTTTTTTTTTTTTTATTTAAGTGTTTATATATTACAACCATGTTTTACCTGGATTCGAACCAGGACCTCTAACACTCACACACCCACCTATGGCCACTTGAGCTAGCCTCAAGTGATTTTCTCAAAGTTTATACAATAGAATTTAAATTCAAGAATACACTTGAGACTAAGCAAATTATATTCTAACTAGGTAATTTAGCAGTGCCAAGTAGAACTTCTATCCAAAAATATACTTGGAACCAATTAAATTATATTCTAATTAGGCAATTTAGCCGCGCGAAGTAGAACTTCTATCCAAAAATACACTTGGAACCAATCAAATTATATTCTAATTAGACAATTTAGCCGCTATTCGCGCGACTAATTTAATTATTTTAGGGCTCGTTTGGTATGCCGTATTACACCGTATTGTATTATATTTTATGTAAAACTATATATGGTATTAACTTTTATGGACACCTAAATATATAATATTTTAGTATAAATTAAAGTTTAACATAGTATTATATAAAAATATGAAATATAATTCAATTCAATATAATACAA
Source organism: Cannabis sativa (assembly GCF_029168945.1). Taxonomy (NCBI): domain Eukaryota; kingdom Viridiplantae; phylum Streptophyta; class Magnoliopsida; order Rosales; family Cannabaceae; genus Cannabis; species Cannabis sativa. Next base: position 2,488,560 of record NW_026870037.1, on the reverse strand, counting down.
TACAATACAATACGACTTAATACAACGTTCCAAACGAGCCCTTAGTGTAATAGAAAAAATAAAATTTATTCATAAAATAAATTAGAATTTTAAAAAAAGTACTACAAAATCTAATAATATTAAATTATATTATCCAATTATATATTATTCTTGTTAATTTTATTTATTAGAAAAAGTTCGATAAAATAAGAATATTTTTTTAATTCATCCCATTATTAATATTATTAATAATTATTAGGATGTTTTTACATGCACCCTACTAAAATGGATACATTGATGTAACCTCTAACTATTTTAGCATCTTTAAGAATTTTTTAGTTTAAAGTTTTTCATAATCGTATACGTTATTGTAATTTAAGATATCCTGCAAAATTTTGAGAAATTCGAAATAATTTACAATATAGAAATCAATGTTTTAAACTGTCTATTTCATGCGCGTATAAAATAAAAAAGTTACTCGTGCAATAGACTCTTTGAACTTTGTTTTCGACCTCTTAAATTTTTTCAAATTTATCTTCTCCTATTTTATGTTTTAGTTATTAATATTGTTTCTTTAGATTTATTAGCATTAATTAAGTTAGTTTAAAACTTATAATATTATAATATTTGTTAACAATATAATATCGTAATATCTATATATCTATATCTATATATATAAAAGAGAACTATGAAGCGGTGAGGCCAAAATCATCTTAAAATACTTATTCTTTTTTCTTATTTTTTCTAATTTTTAAATTAAATTTTATTCTAACTTTTGATTAATTTAATTAATTAACTATTAATCAAAACTAAAATATCTCGTATCATTATTATTCTTCTAATATAAATAGAACAATGATAATCTAAAAGTATTGGTGATGATTTTATTATGTACAAATATCTCGTATCATCATTATCTATTTTTTATTTTTTTTCTTCAAATTTTCAATCTTTCTTATACACTCATTAACATATTTATTGGTGATGATTTTATTATGTACAATGATATACTTACTTTTTTTTTTGGAAAAGATAAGTTCATTCATACTAAATCGTTAGACCTCTCGGTCGTTACAACAAATGTTCATAGGAATAGTAGTAACATTAATACACTCATAGTGGTTGTAAGTAAAAGTCCATTTAGCCACGTTATGAGCCAGAAAGTTACAAGTTCTAGTAGTAAAACATAATAAACAGGAAATGAAAGAGGAAACGATTCTCTTACAAAAAAGAGAGTAGTTTTCAATTTCCCAACGGGGTTCTATGTCGTTGAGAGAATTAATAACTATCTTAGAACCGCTTTCCACAAGGATAAACTGATAACCTTTTTCCTTAGCTACCTCAAGCGCCAAGCAGACCGCAGCAGCTTTACCACAAAGAGCATCAGAAAATGCCAATTTGGCCGTATGGACTCAAACCACCTTGCTCAAGTAGTCTCTCGCAACAACAGCAATGCACATATGCTCCCCACCAACTTTAACATCACAGTTTAGTTTGATCCAGTCTTCAGGGGGGTTTCCAGGTAGCAGGGGGGAATCGGGGAAGAGTTAGGGATAAGAGAATCTCTGTAATCTGCATAAGAGTGAGAAATATAGTCAATACATTGATTCACATTATCCAACTTGTTATTATGTACCTTATCATTCCGGACCCGCCAAATCGTGTCAATAACAATGGAGGCATAAAGGAACACCTCATCTGTATTTACATTCTTGCTCTTGAGGCTCCATAAAAACTTCACCCAGTCCCACATGCAAATCCATGTTCCTGTAACGGGAAAAATACCCCAGGGAGAAGAGCGCCATAGGTGGAAGGCCATGTTACACTGAAGGAACATGTGCTCTAAGGATTCCACATCAACGCCACAAATCGGGCAAGTGCTACCATCAATATGAAAGTGTTTGAGTAGAACAACCCTTACAGGTAGGGCGTCAGAAAGGATGCTCCACGACAAAACTTTATGGCGTTCAAGGAATTTGTTGTTCCAGAGTCTATTCCAAAGCGTTGGGGCAACCTCACAATGGGGGAACCTCTAAAAGGCCTGGATTAAATAGGTCGATTTGCAAGAGAAGCGACCATTTCCTTCCTTGGTCCAAATCCAGTGTTCTTTCCCATGACTCGAGGGGTTACCCCCTTTCAAAATATCAGCCACTGTTTCACGCTTAAAGAGGTTATGTAGTTTAGTGGTGTCCCAAGTGCCCGATTCAATTAGAAGCTCAGATACCATAGTGTAGGAATGAGTTTGGTTTAGAGATCGTTGAGGGAGGAAATCTTTTCCATGCGTGATCCAGGGGTCCTCCCATATATGCGTGTCCTTACCATCAGTTACAATTTTGCACACCCCTCTCCTAAGGATGTCGTTAGCTTTCACCACGCTCTTCTAGATGTAGGAGTCTGAAGTTTTAGCTTTACATTTGAGGATATCCTGACCCCTGAGATACTTAGCATCAAGAATTATACAGCATAAGGACTGACACCCTGTCAGCAGCTTCCAACCCCATTTAGCAAGAAAAGCCTGATTCATCTCCTTAGTTTTCCTAAAACGAAGGCCACCCCGAGATTTAGGGAGGCACAACTTGTCCCACACTCTTAAATGAACTCCATGATTACTTTTCTCAAAATCCCACCAAAAATCACGAACCATACCATCAATTCTAGAGCACAATCGATTAGTAAGCTTGGTAGACTGCATGACATAGATAGGCATAGCCAAGCCCACAAATTTGATTAGAGTTGCCTTTCCCGCCTTTGACAGAGTTTTCGCTTTCCAGCTGTGAAGCTTGGAAGTCAAATTCTTCACAATAAAGTTAAAATATGCGTCCTTACCTCTAGACTGGAAAAGAGGGAGTCCTAAGTACTTGGGGACACCCACTGGGCCCCCGATGCCTAGAGCCGATTTAATATCCCCTTTCAAGGACTCTGAAGTGTTCTTGCTGAAAAAGATAGTTGTTTTAAGCTTGTTGACATGTTGCCCCGACCAGTCGCATAATTTCTCTAGACAATTCCATAAACTCCTGGCTTCCTCAACAGTCGCCCTTTCCACAAGAATGAGATCACCTGCAAAAAAGATGTAAGAGATGGTAGGCCCACCACGACTCAGTTTGATACCTTTGATGCGACCATTCCTTAAAGCATCATGAATAAGTCTAGAGAGAATTTCGGCAGCCCAAATGAACAAATAGGGGGATAGAGGATCACCTTGCCGAATGCTGCACGAGGGATAAATTCTACCCACCTGGCCCCCATTTAGGCAAACATTAAAGGAAGTTGTAGTAATACACTACGAAACCTAATTGTAGAATACATCCGGGACCCCAAAGCACCTCAACACATGGTCCACAAATTCCTAGCTAAGTTTGTCATAGGCTTTAGTAAGGTCAATTTTGATGGCGAACAAGCCCTCCTTTCCCCTTTTTCGGCTGAAGGTGTGGATAATCTCCTGTACAATCACTTTATTATCCTGGATATCCCTCCCAGGCACAAAAGCAGCTTGAGTGGGGCAAATAATGATAGGGAGAATGGGCTTGATTCTATTTGCAATTATCTTCGATATAACCTTATATGTCATATTACAAAGGGAAATGGGTCTAAAGTGTATGGTACAACTCTCCCTATCTCTTATTCTATTAAGATTCTTATTTTGCTCACACACTCTTTAATATATTTCTTGATAATTTTATTTGTATATACATTGATATTAGTACAATTCTTTCTCTATATAATTAATAGTTCATTATTTATATACATTTTATAAATATATTAACTATATTTACCATTATCTTACAACTATACAAACCATAATATGTAAAATAGAGTATGTCATTATCATCATTATTAATAAAATATGTCAATAATTAGTGTAAACCATAATTTTTCTTAATTTTTGTACACGGTGTAATTCTTTTGTTTTATTATTTTTGCAACAAATTATTATGTTATGTATATTATTATATATTTTTTTTAGAAAATCATAAGTTAATCTCTTATTTTTATTATTCAATGATATTTTATAATAAGTTTTTTATTTTTTTTCTCCAACACTCTCTCCATGCATCTCCATCTAACCATCATAACCATACATATGTTTGTTATGTACATATTTTTTTCTCCATCTTATTCTTTTTTTTTCTTTCATGTCAAATTTTCCTTTTTGATTTCAAAATTTCAATTTAGAACCATCAAATTATATCTATTCGTTCATACTTTCTCTTCATCTCTATTTCATTATTATAATTATATTCTATAGGGCAAACTTATTGAGAATATAATGATAATTATAAGTAAGATACAACAATAACATAACGACTTTAAATATAGTGTCATCTATAAGTGAGATACGATGACGACAATTTTGAAATGCTATAATATGAGGTTTTTTTTTTTTTTTTTTTTTTATAGATTTATCAATTGTACTTTAAAATGATATAAAGATAACGGTTTTGAAATCATATATGATAAATTTTTTAGATTTATCAATTGTTACATTTTCTTTTTAAATTCTATTTCAGTTTATTCAAACGATATAATATTTAGAAAACTAACCTTATAATAATATTCATCTATAATAAACTAATTAAATAAGAATTATCTTAAGTTCAAAATAATTTGTACAACATTAATTTATTTTTCTTATATTAATTTGTTTTTTATATAATTTTATAATTTAATTATCATTGAACAAAATACAATCGCACGCGAAGCGCGATTTGTTTCCTAGTATATATATAAAAAAGAGATATGAGACACTGACGTGATACTCTAAAATCACTCCAAACACTTCTAATTATTTTAGACATATTTATATATACTAGTTGGGTTTAACGTGTTTCGCACGTAAGTCCGTAATTCAAATATTTTTTCAATAAATTAGTAACATGTTGATTCTTTAATCTTGATCTTCAATTTAATTTAAAAAGACCAAAATTATTTATTAATTTTGTGGCTCCTAAAAGTATTTAGGATATTTTACACATGTTTTATTTTTGTAAAATAGAATACTTAAGATTTTTTTTTTTTTTTTTGCTTAAGAATACTAAAGATTTTTGTCAAGGGGGAAATAATCAATACATAAAATATTTAATTAATTTCATAAAATAGATAAATAAGGTTTTTATTAAGTTTAAATTTTTTTTAATAATAAGATGTACTTTTATTTTATTGAGTGTAAATAGAAGTTCTTAAAATTATTAACACTTAGTTATAGATAACTAGGAAACGTAACCGCGCGTTGCGCAGTCCTTTCAATAATTGACAAAAAAATATATAATTTTATTAATTTATAATTAATTTTATATAAGTTTAAAGTAAAAAACTTATACCATAAATAGCAAGACAAAATATAAACTATAATATTCTATTATTAGACAATTCTTTTTTTAAATAAAGCGTTATTTTCATTTTTAAAAATAATTAAAGATTAATTTAAATTTTAAAGTTTTGAAAAAATATTAAAAAATTCAAGAATCTTTCTTGCATTCATCCAAAAATATACAATAAATTAAGCAATACTAAATTAATTATATTTTGCAGCATAAACTTCTAATTGTTAGATTGATGCTGATAGTCTAATAGATACCCTTTAATGAAAATTTGCGACTTAAGAAGCTATCAGTTTTTGAAATTATATTAGTATTGTTTCTAATTGATATGTTAATTCATTCTAAAAATTAATCCCATGTGATGATGTTTTAGTGTTCAAACCACGCTTTAGACTTTGATGATAGAATCCCACCTAATATCCAATAATAGGTCCCTCTGATTTCATCAGGTAATTGTTGTAAAAGGCTCACGTCATCGATGATGAAAATCAACCCCAGAACAGGGTTCACCAACCTAAAAATCTCAAGAATCCCGAAACACAAAGACCTCCCACCAGCTTCTCAATGACAGACCTCGCTTTGCGTAACATATATATGATATTAATAAATTGAACCAACAATTAGGATAAGTACGAAATGATCTCTCTACCATGTGTTCTACCTGTAGCTTCGGGGGGTATACACGTTTGGCATATGCCTGCTTTGACTGAGATCTTTGGAGATGATTCCGTACTACAATTTGGTATTTAATAAAAATTAAGATGACAAAATATTGTTTTACAATAAAAATTAATAAAAAAGTTATATACATGTCTGAAAATGAGATTGTAAAAATTACAGAAAGATACATATTATATTTTTTCAAAGTATTTATTAAATTGGCATCTGTAAACCCAATAATTTTAATACACTAAGGCACATTAATATTATATTAGTTTATTAATAATTAATTAATACATATGAATGTTACATACATGTTGAAATTTAACATCACGAATTTCATTTTCTACAACTCATTGGCTATATAATTTTTTTTTTTAATTTTTAAATTAAATTTGTAATTCACTAAATAATAAACTTCTTAATGTATTTATATTTTAAATTAATCAATTAAAAAATAGTTACATACATTACACAGTTAAAAATAAATCAATTTTAAGAATTAATTTTGTGTAACTTATACATCTCTTATACAATATTCATTTTTATAATTCACTTACTAAACAACTCAACATATTTGCTTTAAATTAATAATTATATTTAATAAAATACAACAAAAGTTGGCATAACATATTTACTTCAAAGTGGGCAAAATAATATTTTTTTTAAAAAAAAAATGAATCTTGAAGAAATAATAAAATACACATGTTCTTATAAAAGATAATTAAGTGAGAAAAATAAATAAAAAGTTAAGTAATTAATCAGAAAAAATAAGAGGAGAAAGTTTAGGATAAAAATAAAAGTTTGTATAATAATACAGCAACACATTACTACAATATGTATTTTACAGGAAAAATTTCTGGCAACTATCATACACAACACAAACTTAACAAATTAATATGCACAAACTTTAAAAATAAATAAAAATGAAGAAATTCTTTTGAATACTTGTAAAATTAATAAAATTAAGGAAAATATTAAGACTCACCTAAAAAGTAATTCTAGTAAGAATGATGATCATACTCAAATTAATGATTAGTTGAGTTTGTTGAAGTGAAAGATCTTTCCTAATGAAATTTAGTTTCTACCAAAAAAAAAAAATTTATTAGAAATATATATATATATATATATCTTTATATATTAAAAGTGTCTATCTAACGGTAATTCTTGGTTTAACCGAATTTACTCAAGAATATTCTGTTAATTTAACGATTAGGTTTGATCTCCGTTAACAAATAAACCCAATAATTAAACCCAAAAAATTAAACAATCTTTTAAATATTAATAATCTCTTTTTAAATTAAAAAAAATCATCTTAGCCACATATCTCTCTAACAAACTTATCTTGGGAGAATATTAATATTTTTTTTTTAAAAAAGAAAAATCTTTATATATTAAAGTTAACCTCACGTTATCAAATATTTTCTATGGATAAGCATAGGAAGCAGAAATACCACTTGTATCTTTGTGTGATTGCAGATATACCACTTCTGTCATTGACCCACTTTTTAGCTTTATAAATGGAGATGTTTATATAATATTAACACTTTACAGAATATTTATAGATATAAACTTACATTACAATGCTATGTTAAAAAAAGAACTAAATAGAATAATCTACTACTCCAATAATAAATTTATTTACAATTTTATAATTACACTAATATTATTTTTAATACATTATTAAATAATATTTCAAATATAAATATTATAAATAATAATATTGCTATTTCTCTCTCCGTATTTCCATTGACCTATATTAGATGGTTATCTCTCAAACTCAAATTTATATTGCGATTGAAGATGCCCAAACGAGAACGATCATAAAATTCAAGGAAAAGAAGAAATTAAAGCTGCCCAGAACGAGAGCGATTGTGAATCTGAAGGCCAATATGAAATGGGAAAGAAGAAACTCAAAACAAAGCCTCCCAAAGATAGTCGACCAAGAAAACAAGATTTGTAAATCTGATTCTCTTAATCAGTTCTTCGCTTGGTCTCCTTTCTTATTTTTTTTATATTTTGAACCGATTTTTTTTTCAGTATATGTATAAATAGTGGTTGTAGGATAGTGGCTATGAAACCTTTCTTCTTCAATAGAATTGCAATTTCTCCAAATAAAAATAAAAAATTCTTTTCTCTTTTCAGATTCACTCAGTCACCTTTCTTGTTCAACAGTATTGCGATTGATATTGTCGTATTCACTCAAATACAGTATTTTGCATAGAAAGAATGGATGCCATTCCAGGTCGATCCTTTGCTTTTCAACAAGTGTATTTTGACAAGTACAAGTGAAGCCTTCATTCCATTATCTTCTTTCTCAAGGTAATTAAATTAACCACATCTATATACCTTCTTACCTTTATTGTAGCAACAATCTCTTAAATTACGAATAAAAATTTATAAAGGCTGAAGAAAAAGAGTTTTCATGAATGATCCTATTTTGTCTTGAAATTTCATTTATTTATTCTCTTTTAAAACCGCTGTTTAAGATTGAATAATATGATTAATTTGTTTCGTACTACATTTTTTTGCCATTCCATACAAGTATTTCTCTAATGTTGTTAATTATTTGTTTCATGTTACTTCTTATAGTGGTTTAATGATTTTGTTGTCCTCAGGGGTTGGAAACAACTTAGATTGACAATTAATGAGGAAGTTTGCCATTCAATTTCAGTAAGTAGTACAACAATTTAGATATTTTACTAGAAGTATCCTTGCTCCTCTTTCCGGTCCTCTTTTCTCCCTTTATAACAGTGTTTATGTCATAACTTGAAAAAAATTGTTAGACTGCTTTTTCGAAATCTGAATGTGGGTTTGTTGAAGAAAGAAGTTTCTTGTTCTGAATAAAATACTTTAGATATCTACTTACAATAAAATTAGCTTCTGTATTGTTATTATTGAATCCAACTCAATTGACAACTTTGCAATATGATTGTCCTTGCTATGTAAGCAAATTATTGGGTTTTTATTGTGAGCAAATATTATTCATATATGTGTATGCAATAAAGTGGCATTTTCATTTTACTTTTCTTTTTGGGTTCTTATCGAAATGATATGCCCAGAATCGAAATCGAAATCGGGTTGATGGTTCAACTACTTTTAGATCGGCCACTTTTGGTGGGTATACTATGTGCTTATAAATATATATGTTATACACTATTGATTTATTGTGAAACTATATTAATCTACATATTATATTATATAATTTGAATAGTTATGAGAATCTTTAATGGTGAAAGAATTTTCACCGTGGAGCAAAGCAAAACGTTCACTTGGATTGACATAATGGAAAAGAAAACATGAATGATAAGAAGTTTGAAAGAAGAGAAGATTTAACAAAGAAGATTATGACGAGAGCATTGATTCATGGAAACAAGCCCATCAATTTTACCAACATATATCTTACCTAATATATAAAATGTCTATCTAACCTATTTTGTTGTGTACTTAACAGATTATTATATATTTAACAGAATATTCCAAAAAAAAAGGTTAACTTTAACAGACACCTATTCTATTTATAAAGATTGTTCACAGACCAAGACAACCATTCACAAACACCCATTCGCATATCCTATTCTTTCGCACAAGTATCAGGAACACTTTTTGTATATACATATAAAGGTGTCAAAAAACTAATAATAATAATAAAAAAATAATTGCACAACTAGGAGAAGAAAGTAGAAAGCGAAGAAGAATGAAGAAAAATGGTGGAAATAAAACTTGCAGCCATGAAAATAGAAATGAATTTTAACTGCTACAGAGTTTTTCTGATTTTTTTTGAAGAAGGTGATTTAAGAATATATATAATTTATATGTCTCTGTATATGTATCTCTCTTCTTTGTTTTGTTCTTTTTACAGAGTAAATACCAAAGATTTTGAATTACCAAAAACATTTATTTTCACTAATATACAATAGCGTTATATAAAAAAAATCATGTCGCCGACGCTGGAGACTAAAACAAGGCCCCTCTCTCTCCGCTGAATCGAATGCCCGATCTCTCTCCCTTTGTGATTGATCTCTCTTCGCCTCGTATGTGTGTCGCTCAGACTCAAAGGTAGTGTAGTGGTTTCTTGTACCATTGGGAGAGAGGAAAGATATTGGGATATTATATATAAAGTCAAAAATCAAAATAAAAAAGAAAATGATAAAATATTGGTTATTGGTTGTTGGTCTCTTGAGATTTGTTAGATGGTATTGTTTGATATTGAAATGTATAAACTAATCTTGAATATATGTTATTGTAATTATTATTTGTGATGGAATGTGAACATGGTTCCAGATACACTTAGTAATCGATATACTTGATTAATATTAATTTTTACTCTGTATCGTTAAAATGTTAGTCTATGAAAGTGTAGTGTTTGTAAAACATGTGATTTGAAGTATTTGATGATATAGGAGTTTACACCCCGACTATATTGAGGGTGGTAGATTGGTGGCGTTGCAATAGATAGGGCATGCTCAGGTGCAGCATAATTGTCACCCCGCAGATCCCGCCTACGACGGGGACTAGGATGCCCTTAACCTCAATATTCTTGGCCCATCCTTGGCCGAGCCGCGCGTCTTCACACGTTCATGGTCCAAACAGACCTCAGATTTGTGGTCTTCGACTCGCCTGTACGGTCCAGTTGGACAGGGACAGCGCGGGGTGGACTGCTCGGAGAAGGAGGCAGTGCGGGGTCGGTTGTCGGTTGGCAGCTTACTGACGCATCCAGTAAAAATTAGAGCCATGTTATATACTTTTTTAACTATTATTTCATTTTTTTTTATTTGTTGAATAGGTAATTATTGACATGACATCGTTCTTAATTTTTATTATTATAATTACTTTTAATTAAATTGCAATTGCTTTTTTGAGTAATTATTTTATTTTATTATATTTTTAAGTATTTAACTTTCAATATTATTGTTTTGAAACTATTATTATAGGTAGATTTTATTAGTGCCATTAGTTATTAGAGAATTTTAAATTCTTAATTATTAATAGAATTATAAGGTTATTGAGTTATTCAAGTTATTAAATTGTTTGAAGTAGACTATGTTGAGGATATAATGTCAAGATAAATTAACAAATATTGATAATAATTTCAAATATAATTATTAATTTGTAATGAAAATATAATGTAAAATTTTTAATAATATTTAATTATTTATTATGATTATTATTTTATTTTATTTTCCCTTACTAATGTATATTTTGTTTATTTGCCGTTAAATTTTTTTCTCTCTTCGAGGGAGTCAATTCTCATGAGCACAAGCTCCGCACATTTATGCTGCTTCCATCCCTTCTTCTAAATGGGGTTGTTGGTTTATTATATGTATTTCCGGGTGTATGTCTTCAACATATTATATGAAATGGTAATATATTCTCACTAATAAAATTGGTTACTATATTAAAAAAAAAAAAAAACTAATAATGATTTACATACATAAATATTTATATATATACATTAAAATAATCATTATCAAGATAATTTATGTATATAAATATAAAAGCATCAAAAGTATCATATAATAGATAGTGGGAGATCCAAAGAAAGTTTTATATATAATATAAATGGGATGTGGGTTCAATGGACAAAAATTAAAAACTTGGTCTATTCCATGATCTCATCAGAATTTTCTGATAGAAGGATAAATTTATTTTAAGATTACATATATTTTCTTAAATCAAATGTACAAATAAATTTCACAAAATAACAAAATATTTGGGTTGAATGATGGCATTATATTGTTCCGACTCCCAAGCAATTCTTGTGTAAAATAATTCTAATACGTACATTTACATATTTACTGTAAATGAGTGGATTACTAAGTTTATTTCATCACTAATTATTTTTTTTATCTTATTGTAGGTATAAAAAAAAAAATAAAAACGATAGGAGGCAGACGATGTGATTGCAGGAAAATGAATGTTCGTTATCGGTATAGGCGAAAAAGTTATCGAAGATTGTTTGGGATATTTTTTTGTTTTGAAATATTTTTTTTAATTTATTTATATATTATTATTATTATTTTTAGGGAAATATATGCAAAATATTATTCTTATTCAAAATAGAAATTAAAGATAATAATTTTAGTTTTTAAAAATAATAATATCAACACCATGTGGAAATATATGCAAAAAAAACCCTATTGTTAAATTTATGTAAAAAATAATTAATACATTAAAATTTTTTAAAGGTTCAAAGAAATATAAAATCAACATCGAACACCCAAATATATAAATAAAACAAAACTTTTACTTATTTAAAGAAACACTTTTTTGTTAATTTTATAATTATATGCCTTATAATTTTATTTTACTATTTACTTGCAATATTACTATTTCTTAAAGTTTAATTTTTTAATTATGTCATAATATTACATATAATATTCTTAACTTATACTATTATCAAATATTTATATTTGTAACAATATACCTTTAATTTTATTAATCTTGCAAAATTATAGAATTAAACAGTATAAATACCACAATTAACAATATCAATCCAACAACATATATGACAGGAAAGCAAAAGTGATAGCTAATTATAAGTCATTGATACATACAAGTCCATCCAAATGTAAAAATAATTATATTTTTTAGTGTAAGATTATATGCTCAAATAAATGACAACACTAAAAGCGTATCTTAATCACGAAGTAAAATAACTTTTAAGATCTAATGTAATATAAATAATAAATTATTTTGAAGAGGTAACATTTCAAGCTATATACTTATTTATTTATATAGTAACATCATCATTAATTGAAGACTAAAACTAACTTTTATAATTTATTTCTTTGAAAAAGATTAAATATATTGAAAGTATTTCTAATAAATTGTCAATTAAGTGTTGGATACTACAAATTTATGTTGATCAAATGAAGATAAAAACTCAAATTAAGATCGCGCGATATAAGAATTTTGACATATATTCTATTGAAGAAATAAAATAAGAAGAAATTGCTAAATTTTTATCTTAAATTATACATTGCATATAAGTAATAATTTAAAAATTATAATAAAAAACTATCCTATGTAATATTTTTTAAATGGGTAAACATCTTATCTTACAAAATATTTAATAAAATTTATAAATAATATTCTATTATTAAAATAAATATTTTAGATAAAAAAATTCCAAAAAAAAAACTAAAAACAAAATAACACGTGCCTCGCACGTAGTTGCCGCCTAGTATATATATATATATATATATATCTATTCTATATAAAGTGTGCCTATATAACTGAATTCTTGGTTTATGAGAAATTCATGGGTGTGACTTTTTATTTATATTTAATAAAATAATAAAATATTATTTATATATAATAAAATAATAAAATAAAAATAAAACAAATCTCATTTAAAGTGATATTTGATATTTGAACTGATATTATTTATATATATACAATATTATATATTGTTCTCATGTGATATTATTTAAACCATAAATTTGCTATCCTATTTTGAATTTAATTAAAACCAACAAAATATACATACCTAATCTTGTACGTATATCTCTCATTTTTTCTAATTTTTTTTATTAAAGTTAATTATTTTAAATAAATAAAAATTCATAATAAAAATCTAATTTCTAAATTTTCTCTATTACTATACTATTTTGAATTTAAATAACACCAATAAAATATATGTACGTATATTTTTTATTTTTTTAATATAAATTTTCTATATACATATATATTTATACAAAAAAATAGAGATAAAAAATAGTAGTGAAGAGATCCAAAAAATTTCACATAAGCTTCAAACACACTCTAAAAAAAATATCATTTATAATTTTATGTGTAACTAATTTATTTGTTTATTTGGATGATTTTAGTCTATATATCTCAAATTATACTTTTTAATTTTTATAATTCGGTTATAGCAAGTAAGAATATTTGGATTGATGTAATCATAACAGTATATATATAGCTTTAGTTGAGCATGAATTGTCCATTTGATTTTGTTTTAAGTTTAGATTTTACAATATTGTATTTGAATACTTAGCTATATATATATATAAATGTGGATCTTAAGTTTATCGGGTTAATTTGTTGAGAATATATGTTTACTGATTTGCTCAAAACAAATATACATAAACACATATATTTTGTTGAATCCAAATATACATAAACACATATATTTTGTTGAATCTATCATGAAGTGCTATGAGATTGATGAGAGGCTTCAAGAGAAGAATGATATTAAGATAAATTTGGAGAGCATTGCTTTGTTATAATATTATTTGGAAGCTATCATATTTCTTATTTTTTATATTCTTTCTTTCATATGTCTAGTTATATGCCTGCTACCCATATTCTTTATAATTTTATTATTAACGGCTCGAGTTAAGTGTCCGTAGTAAGTGTGTAGCATTATTATTTTTTAAATATATTTCAAGCTAATCTCCATTCTCCTCTTCTCTTTCTGCAAATTTTGAATTTGACTTTTCACTATTGATTTTCAAATAACCCCACACACTAATTAAAATTAGTTTTTAAACCATTTTAAATTATATGATTATTTATTGAATCTTTCTTAATTAAATTATAGAGCACCTAACATAAAATTAAGTATACATGCCTTGCACGTAATTTTCTTCTAGTGTATATATATGTGTGTGGAAGAGAAGCGGAGAGATTATGCTATATGTGAGTGTTTTTCTTAACAATGCTCTATGTGACTATTGAATGAGTAGTGTGTGCGATATGCTATAGTCACTAAGCTTTTCTATGAATAGTAGTATTTAAACTAATTAGTTAACAAAATAATAAAATAGAAACCGAAACAGACAATGTTAAGAACAACAATTTCTAAAAGGAGAAAGTTGTCTTAAGATGATTAGATCACATATTTTCTTGTTATGAAGTTGTGCTATGAAAATCTTGCTCTCACTGTCACTAATATATATGGGGTTGAGTTAAAAGATAAATGAATTTTCTGCAATCAAACTAATGTGACTGAACTTTATGTTGGCATTAAGGTGTCGCCTCACTCGTCAATTTCGTAATTCTTATTTTGTGTCATGGTCTTTATTTTCTTGGAATTTGATTCGTTGGGATGGTTCCTTTCAGAAAGAAATATTAGTTGTGCTTTCGTTATCTGTTTATGAGGAAGATGAACGTTTTCCTATTTTTTGTGGCTAGAGTGACAGAGACAGTGATAGAGTTCCATCAAATTTTTGGATTTTTTAATCAAATTTTGCCACTTTTTTCAGGCTATTGTATCCATCAGCCGTGAGCTTTATGCATAATTCTTGTAATGCGAGTGGAAGTAATATTTTAGCTGTTCCTGAAGGTTTCCAGGTAAAATGCTACATTACATTGTTTCTAAATTCTGATATGAGCTTTCTTCTCTTTATTTGTTTATTAGATTTTTATTTATTTGCTTCCTTTTGCTAATTTATTGTAGCTGACATTATGGGACTTGAGAATGAAAGCTAATGGTGGTTGCCTGCAACGGATTTGTGGTTCTGTTGGTGATATATATTATGTTGCTGCAGTTCTACAATTGGTGACATTGCAATAGGTGGAACTGACCGTACTGTGACTATCTACGATCCTCGCAAGTTAGTGACCTTAAACCATTTTAAAACAAGGCACTTAGCTCACAAGCGTTTACTTGACTAACTTTCATTTGTTGAGGATGACATGTTCTGTATTTGTCATTAGATTAGTTTCAAGTTTTTAAAGTAAAATCGTAAGTATTATATGATAAGCTAAAATAAGGAAGTAGCTTTAAGGGTATGAACAAATGATATGTTATGACCAAAAAGAAAGTAGTTCCAAGACCTTTTGATCGCAAAGGGGTAAGTCTATTGTGTTATTTTATAGTTTGTTTATTAACACTATATGATAAAAGGATTAATGAGGTTCTGAAAGTTGGATAGGACAAGCGTGCACTTAAAGTAAAGAAGAAGCTTGAAATCCATAAGAGGGAGAATTAGCGTGAGGAGAAGTCCAATGATCTCCGCAAGAATAGATAATTTCAAAAAATGACATTGATTAGTAGAATAATATTGAGAATTTCTCAACTTGTTTTTCTTACATTGAGTAGATTTTAGCTTTATAACATTGAATTTATTTTCATCACATAATCGTTAGAAAATTAATAATTCTATTGTTGTCTTTGTTTTTTTTTTTTTTTTTGCTTTCTGAAACAGTGTTCATTTATGCATTATGATTTATTTATTTTGGTTCTAATTCCTTTTTTTTAATTTTTTTTTTTTGTGATTTTCTTGCAAATTTGGTGGAGCCGCTAAAAAGAAGAAATGATAATTCTTTTTTCAAGTTATATGTGGGTTACCATTACAATCCAAGTTCTTTTGAAATGAGATAGACTTTATTTTGAATATTTATCTATTAAAGTGATGTTAACTCTAGAAATTATAAAATGCAGCCTTTATGTTTGGTTTTATATTTGTGTGTAGACATGTTTTCTTCTCTAAACATTATAAGCAGAGTTTTCCTTAGTTTTTTAAATTTTAGAGCATATTTCCTTTAAATATTTAGAGTAGTAAACAATATCTTTTTAATTGTCAAAATATAATTATTTTTAGCTCATTTTGTAAACATTTTGCATTTAATTTACTATTCTTAAAACTTTAAGTATTTTTAGTTAACTGTTTTTTCAAAATACTATTATGTGCTTTGTAAAAAAAAATTAAATTAAGCAATTTTTTATTAAAATAATATTGTATACTTAATGAAATTATATTTGATATTTTTTTAATTCAAAAATTTAAATACAACAATTAAAATAAAAATTAAATATAAAACTAAGTATACGTGCATTACTTAACTTCTGCCTAGTATATATATATATATATATATAATAGACTCAAGTCATAATAATGATTTCATATGTCACAAAGTAAA
Organism: Cannabis sativa; assembly: GCF_029168945.1. Classification (NCBI taxonomy): domain Eukaryota; kingdom Viridiplantae; phylum Streptophyta; class Magnoliopsida; order Rosales; family Cannabaceae; genus Cannabis; species Cannabis sativa. The sequence continues at coordinate 2,471,731 of NW_026870037.1, read as the reverse complement.
ATTTAGCCTCTGTATTTAATTTGTTTCTTCTTAAATGAGGATATCTATATATATAGATGAAATATGGGTGTAGATATCATGTAATAATGAAAAAGGTATGGTATAATATAGTTATTTTGTTATTTTTTTTTTAATAAAATGAATGAATGTATATAAATGATAGAAGTGATGGTTTTGTTTTTAGAATATCATAGGCATGTAATTTTTTAGTAAAGAAAGAAATAAAAAAAAAAAAGTTAATTTTTCTTCACTACTATGATTGATAATAAATAGCATTGAGAGGAGAATTGAAAAAAATATATGAATGGATAGGTCATTGCTGTAAAAGTTATTAGTATTAAGTACAGTATTAGTATGATATATATATATATATATGATTTTTGGTCTACATATAGAGGGTTACAAAATTAGTAAAAAAAATTTAAAAAATAAATATTAGAAATAATAAGAATCATGCGACATCAACTCCTTAAAATCTTCATATATATATATATATTGATTGATTAATTTGTGTTTATGTTTTATGTACTATTTTATAAGATTTGTTTCCTTATGATAATAATTTTGTGTACTCTAATATAGCCTCTTTTCTTTTTTTAGCTTTCTAATATAAAATTTGAAGAATTTTTAATGAATAGCAATAAAATAAAATTAATATAACGCAAATAGATTAATTAAGAAAAATTATTATTTTGAATTAATATTCTCGAAACGAAGTAATTTTTTTTCTTGAATAATTATGTTAAAATAAAAAAAAAATTATATAAATTTATAAACAATGTTTTGTATCTAATTATTAATAATATATGAATTTTGTTAAAAATGATTGGAGCATAAAGAAATTTATATATTGTACTAAAATTATATATAACTTATGGCATAAAAATAATTATAAAAAAATTGATGTATACATGTTTTTAAATAAAAGAGAAAAATAAAATAGAAGAGATCACATAAAATTGAAATTTTATTCCGAATATAAAGGTCTACATATACAGTAGCACAATATGGGAGTGCTTTTAAAAAAAAATCTAAACATAATAATACACAATGTTGGATAAGAATTGTTTATCGTCTCTAATAGGTAATATAAACTTCATTGTTGTTCTCGAGTATTATCCCATTTTTTATAATCTTAGAGTTCTTCAAGTAGAGTTTCATCCCGCTTCTTCATGCTTTTGTCGTTCTTTCTTAATTTTTTTGTGAGCCAAAGCCTAATACACATTGATTTTACTCAATAGTGTAGTGATCACCTATTTTAAGGACATTAAACCTCACCATGAGACATATGTAAATAAAAGACCTTGACTCATAATTATGAGATATATATATATATATTTAGATAAAATATTAAGTAAAATAAAAGACTTTTACTCATAATTTTAGAAGTCTAATTTTCAAAGTAATAGAAAAAAAAAACATACGAAATTTAAAAAAAATGAAATGATAATGATCATGATGGATACCATTAACGTTCAAACCACAAATGCATTGCATGACATTTGATAATATAAATAGATAGTAATAATAAAATAGTATTAGGATATGAGTTATGAAAATGAAAAGATACTAATAATTTTTTAAATGATAAATAAATATTAATAAAGAATAAAAATATAACAAAAATGTTTTGAAAGAGCAACAAAAGTAAAAGAAAATTCGTGTGAGAAGCCACCTCACATGCCAAAAGGATTATATAAATATACAAGATACATGATTAATTAATCAAATATGTCATATATTCTTCTTAAAAAAACAACCAATATAAAAGCACCAACGAACGCATGCACACACACATCTATTTATATACTAGGTGAATGTACGTGCCGAGCCACGTATTGCTAATTTCATTTAAGATTTTAGTCTTTTTAAGATTTTAAATATATTTTATTTTTAAAGATTACAATTTTTTTTCTTGAAAAAATTAAATATTTATATTTGAAATATCTTTATATTTGAAAAAATTAAAGATAGAAATAGTATTTTTGCTAAACCATGACACTTGAATCATCGGGGCGAATTAACACCAACCAATAAGAAAGAAAAAAAATAGAGAACGGTTTCAAGGTGGAGTATTGTGTTTAATATATGAGTTTGCACAATCAGATTTAGAACAATTACAAATAATGAGAAAGTAGATACATAATTAAATCTAATCAAATTTAAATTTAAATGGTATATGATTTAGATATTTTTAATTAATCTATTTAATATTTAATAATTATTTAGTAAAAAAAAATATCTACAAACATCATAGTGAAAAAAATAATAACAATAAAAAAAATAGTTAACAGACCCTTACTTTTTAATTTAATTATATATACTAATAAATTTAATTACATATGTTGGTTATATAATTATCAAGTGCAAAATATTCACTTAAAAAGAATAAAAAAATCTTATTAATTTAAAATTATGTTTGTCAATTAGAGACTTTTCTAGTACTAGTACGAAATTACTAAGTCGCCTCTTTTTTTTTTTTTTTTTTCAGCCTAAGGAATATTTATTTTTAACTATTTCACCCCTCCACCCCTCCACCACCAAACTAGCCTAACCTCAGTCAGTGGCTTACTTCTTTACTATGACCCACCCCATTTAGGGCTCGTTTGGTACTCAGGATTGGACTGGATTGGACTGAAAAATATTGGACTGAAAAATATTGGACTAGACTGGACAAGATTAGAATATGCTGAAAGTAATCCTGTGTTTGGTTTAAGAATAGACTGGACTATTTTTTTTTTTTTTAGAAAAAAAAAATTAAATTTAAATAAAAATATATAATACATAATATTAAATTAAAATTAAAATATATAATAATAAACAAATAAAAAATGAATGATCCACAGTAAAAAAATAAAAATAATTAAATTATAAAATTAAATAAAATAATATATCCTATATAATTAAGTATATATCATAAATATATAATAAATAGTTTAGCATATTTTTTATTTAATAAATAAATAAAATAGTAAAATAAAATTACTTGAATAATATGAAATTGTTTATGTTAAACACTAATTTAATAAAAATATTAATTTTTTAAAATATTTATATAAATTTTCTAGTCATTTAAAAATAATATATAATTTTATTGTCATATTGTTTCTCTTAGAATCAATTTAAGTAACAATTGTTTAATTAAAAATATTTTAAATTTTGAATACTTATGTATAATAATTTTAAATTATACATTTTCACTAATTTTAATGAATAAGTTTTTGATAAAAAAAATTATTTTCACTAATTATACATTTTCACTAATTTATAAATAAATATTTTAAATCTTTCATTTAAATTCTTATTAAATTTAAAATATATTGATAAAATCAAAATTAAAAAAAAAACGACTAAAAAAAATCTCATATGCACGGGATTATTTATCCCACCCTGCTGGATGGGATAAATAATCTCAGACATATGAGATTAGCTGGATTAGTTATCCAGACTTCTGCCATGTCCAAACACTGGATTAGACAAATTAATCTGGCTAATCCAATCCAGTCCTGCGTACCAAACAGACCCTTACTTTTTTATGAAAAAGCAATTGCTTTTCATTTCTTAACAAATGAAAAAAAAAAAAAAAAATTAGAGTATATTATTCTTGTTTGTCAGCACTACTGCACTACTTACTAACTTGACATTGCAAATTAACGTGTCTTGCTTCAGGAACTTGTTAGTGGATATATATATAATTGCTTTTACCCTAAAGCAAAAGCATTATAATTTCCTTTATGCTTAAGGAATTAAAGCTCCAATTTGCAACTAAATATTATCCAAGTAAACCTTTTTATCTTTAAACTAAAAGGGTTATGTTGTGCCACTAACTCTAAAATTAAAATTAAATATACATGATTATGTGTGACAAATATATAATTTTGAGTATGAAAACTAGCACTCTTACTAAAATTGATTTCTAACAATAAAGTTTGGCTCCGTGACTCAAACAAATTTGTTGATTTGTATTTGGTAGTATTTATGCACGTGACTATGGTTTAGATATTTGATTCTCCTATTGATCGTCTTCCAAAAAAAAAATGTTCAAATAAGTAGGATTAGTACGTGACTTTGAATTCAATGGAAAACAAGATTGAGAATCTTAGACTGGCCATGTATATCTTAACTTGACAATATATAAAGAGTACTAAAATAAAGTAAGACAGACACATGGTCATTGGGTTACTAAACAACCAAGAAGACAACAAAACTTTGCATATATTATTACTGCCAAATATTAGTCCCTACAAAAGTATTTAATCATATTTTTAATAATAAATAAATAATTAAATAAAATAAATGATCATGCCCTTCTTTGTACACTTCTTATAACTTTGTGACCTCAGGATTTGATCTGCCTATATGGCCAGCACATTGAATGTTTGATTTGATACAATGCAGATAAGGCATAAAGAGACAATACCCAAAATAAAAATATAGTTATCTTTCCCATTCAGTAATGTAGTTATATAGTTAAAATAGATTTGGAAGAACAAAACTTCATGTCTATAGAAAAACAAGACACTCCTCAAATTCAGCCTTAGCCCCCAAAAAAGGGTTCCAGATTAAACTCAAGTAGTCAACTCCTTAATTTTCACTCTACCCTTTCTGTTTAAGCAATTTATTCTTATTTTATTTCTCAATAAATTGTTGATCATCTCTCTGCATATATCAATGGGAATCCAAAGTAAATTCTTGTACACAAGTACAGAAACTAGCCCAACTCCAAGTATTTGCAGCATAGAAGAGAGCATGATGAGCTTTTATAGTGCCCCAACTAGTCCCACATCGGAATTTTATTCAACCACTGAGCCAACCACACCAATAAGTACAACTACAAATACAACTTATTATGAAGACTGTGCCAACTTCAACCTCGAAGACTTTGAATTCGATACAAGTCACCGTTTCCTTCATCTCAACGATTTTGAACCAAAGATTCTGTCGCCGGACTATGGCGATCCATGGCGTGGAGATTCACTTCCATCGTCCATGTCTTTTGCTGATGAGCTCTTTTGTGATGGCAAAGTTGTGCCTTTAGCTCCTACTCCATTAAAACTTCCACCGCGACTTTCAGCCAAAAGTAATGGTAAAGTGGTTGGACCCGTCTCGCCGAGAACTCCACGTTCGGTTCTTAATAAGGTGGCCTTTTCACGCCAGTGCTTGTGGAATGATGATTTTGATCCCTTCATGGCTGCAATTGAGAACGTTAGAGGGAAAAATCACAAGCGTGCTCGGTCGATGTCCCCATCATCAAGGGCCCAGCCTGGTGAATCTGTGTCTTTGGGTCGGCCCACAATGGACAGTGGTTTAGACTCACACGAGCTTAGGCAGCCCAATCGGTCAGTTTCTTTGAGATGGGCAAGCCCACGAGAGAAAGCCAGAGAAGAAGAAGAAGAAGAACAGAAAAGCCATAAGGAACAACAATTGTATGGATTGGTTTCGGAGAGCAAAAGTTGGAAAGTTGTAGCTGAGCCCAAAGGAGTTGCTATGGCGAGACGCGTAAGAAAGCCCGCTGATCCTATTTCAGCACCAGCCCAAATTAAGAGGCAAAAGAAATTGTGGTTTCCTTTAAAGGGTCCGTCCAATAGAAAAGTGAGTGATGAAGAGAACAAGGTAAAAGATCAAAATGTAGGGTTGTTGTCTAAGGCAACCTTTTTGAGTAGAATAATAAGTTTTAAATCCATTAACAAAACTCAGCACAATCAGGATGAAAAGGCAATGACCCAAGCTAGCAAGATGAGCATTGTACAATACAAGCCTAGGCTGTCCTCACTTTGCTTGGGATATGGATCAAAGTATTTGGACTAAAGACAGCCAAATTTCTAGGAACTTGAATGTAAACATATCGTGACATTGTGTAGATTTTATTCAATTGTGCAAAATAGTGTTTTTATTTTCATGATTTTAGGAAAGAAAAAGGTCATGTAATGGTGGTGTAGTGTGAGTGTTTTTATTGTTTGAAATGAATATATAGCGGCTCCATAATCTAGTCTTATTTGTGGATAATAAGACTTGGAAATGGCCCAAATTTCTCTGTAGTTTTTAGCGATTCATTCGAATCATTCCATGTTTGAATTGTTTTTCTATAACTGTGAAGATTTCTAAATCAACCAAATTACACTTTTCCAAATCAAAAAAAAAAAAAAAAAAACCAAATTACACTTTCTGTGTTTAAGTTATCTTTTTTTTTTTTCTTTCCTTTCCCGAATACATTAAATTAAGGAAATATACCAAAAAGAAGGATGGACAATTATGTCACGTTCAAACTCTCCCATAAAGAAATAAGCATCCTATTAATGAGTTAAGATTATTATTGTGGACTAATATAAATATAGCTTTAATACTATACACAATTATTAATTAGGTGCCTAATGTTAAGATTTATAAAACACTTAAAATCATAAATATGTCTTTGCTAAAATAAAGAAGAAAAAGATGATAAAAGATAAACAGAAACACTAACCTGAAGTCATTGTTGGAGATTGCGGGGAAAATTTTGATCTTCCAAGAATACACTATTTTCTTAGGTATTTTTTATGATGAAGGAGAGAATACATAAACCTAAGTGTTTCTTGGAGACCACTACTTATTTATAGACTCATCTTAGAATGAGTTTTGGATATTTATAATTTGGCCCCTCAACAAATTATAAATTAACTTATAGTATCTACACATTATTTTCATGACAATTTATTACTCCTTTGATACTCATAACATAATTGGTCACTTAATTTTGTATCACACTTTATAATAGCATATACATTATACATATGTGCCCACAATAAGATTTTAATCCAATAATCTCCCAGTTGAGCAACATATGTTACCTTATAAATGTATAACCTTATGAGCTCAAAATTTGCTATTATGTAAAGGTATTCACAACAATCTTATTCATTAACTATACCCATATAGGATCAAAGCGATTTTCGTCATATCAATCATGACTAAACCCATCAGTGGTCACATATATAAATATAGCCAAATGACATAAATCAATCATAAATGTGTAGCATGGAAATTACATGCAATGTGAACTGAACATGCCTATTTCCAGCTGGTTCTCCTTAAAATAAAGTGAGGTCAGACTTAAACATAACAAAACAAAGATCAGAAAATAACCAAATACATAAATGTCTTAAACAAACATAAAGCAAAGAAAATACAAAATCCTACTAAATCATGATATCCTCAAGCAATACTACACCCATATGGGCAGTGTGCCCATGAAAGACCTTGGGTGGTAATTGTTTTGTGAGCGGATCCGCGATCATGGAGTTTGTCCCAATGTGCTCTATGGATATCTGTCCACTCTGCACTCTTTCTTTCACAACTAGGATCATCATGTCAATATGCTTTGACTTGGATGAGCTTCTATTGTTATTGGAATACAACACTGCTGATTTATTGTCACAAAATATCTTGAGTGGTCTTTCTATATTCTCCAAAATACGTAGCCTAGTGATAAAGTTTCTCAGCCATATTCCTTGATTTGATGTCTCATAACATGCTACAAATTCTGTTGCCATAGTGGAAGAAGCTATAAGTGTTTGTTTGACACTTTTCCAGGATATAGCTCCTCCAGCTAACAGGAAAATGTAGCCTGATGTAGACCTTCTGCTCTCTTGGCATCCAACGAAATCAGAATCAGAATACCCTATGACCTCCAAATGGTCTTGATGGAAATTATTTTACCAGGATCTTAGATCTACTCACAAGTATGTTGATTAACACCCTAAATATGAACTTCTAAAACGATTACGAAATAAACACATATAAAGTTTAGTAAACCTTACACTGGGTGCAGCGGAATATAATGACTCCTTCTGTTCAGATCTCTAACCCTTGTATCCTTTCTGTCGCAGAGTATTATCAAGATCTGAACCTGGATCTCTTTCTCTCCTTCTTTACTGTTGAAACTCCTTCTTGCTGAAAGTCTTTCTTCACGATCTTCCTCACTATGATTGAGGTATCACTTGCTGTGTGTGGGCACTACTCTAATCACTAAGTGGTTCGAAATTTCAAGGAAGAAGAGAGAGAAGAAGGTGGCGGCTAGGTATAGAGAGAGAAGGCTCGGGTTTTTCTCTGAATGAAAAGTAGAAAGTTAAGTGTAAATTTCCTGAAGCCTTCACTATCTATTTATAGCATTCCACTAGGATTAGGTTTGAATTATTTGGCATTAAAATAATGAAAATATCAGATGAAAAACCCTATAAAAGTGGCCGGCCCTAAGCAATGTGGATTTGGGCCTCACTTTTTGCAATTTTACAGTTTTATCATTCTACATCTCATTTTCTCAAAAACGTCAATTTTCAAATTCAACCATTTAAATGCCAATTCTAATTATTTAATAACTATAAATAATTATTAAATAATATTGTCATTTATCATATTTATTAATTGAACCATACAAAGTATCATAATTAACAAATATGCCCCTAAAACTCTTTCTTTATAATTTCGCCCTTACTTAGTGAAAAATTCACAAATAGACATAGTCTAAATTGAGAATTATAATTGATTAATCAAAACCAATTATATGAGTCTTACAAGCAATATTATCTCAACTAGTGGGGGGACCATGGGTCTATATAACCGAGCTTCCAATAAGCAGATCAAGAATTTATAACCTAAATTCACTGACTTATTAATTTTTCGTTGAATCCACGCATAGAACTTAGAATTGCACTCTCAGTATATAGAATGCTCTATATGTTCCACCATATAGACACATCATTAGTTATCCATTGTTATAATCCTAATTTGATCAATGATCCTCTATATGAATGATCTACACTGTAAAGGGATTAGATTACCGTTACACCCTACAATGTATTTTATCCTTAAAACACTTAACCCCGTATAAATGATATTTCAGCTTATGTGAAATGAGTACTCCACCATTTATTTTCGTTTGGTCAAGCTCGAAGGAGATCATCCTTTACTTACTATTCGCTAGGTAGAAGCTATAGATTCCATGTTTATGTTAGCGCTCCCACTCAATTGCACTACCGTGTTCCCAAAATGTACGTATCACCCTGACCCAAAAGTAGGCTTAACTAACAAATCAAAGAGCACGAATAGCCTCTTGAGATTGAGCCTAATCATAACAGGATTAAGATCATTTGATCTAGGATCAACTAGGCGATATTGACTTGAATAGATATTACGGTAAGTTTAATAAATCTAAGTCAAAGTTCAATATCGGTCCCTTCCGATGCATACTCCATGCACCCAACCTGAGCTTTACTTTAACCAATGCTCTGGAAAGAACATAGCATTTCTCCAAATGCAAGTAAACTCTGTTGTAGATTATCATATCAGTAAAACCCTGTGTCTGATAAATCTAGGAAACTTTATTCACATAGTCATGTTTACTTTCCAATGTGTTGACAACACAATAAACAGGATCAAGTATGTGAAAAGGGTTTCAGATGAATTCATACATTATGTACATATAATCATGAAATAAATCATGTGAACCATGCAACGTTAAATGTTATTTCTGATCTATATTAATAAGTAAATCTGATTATATTGAAATGAGTTTTATTTAGGGCATAAAACCCAACAAACTCCCACTTGCACTAATATAAAACAAAAAGTGCATTTCAAATAATCTCAACATCTTGATATACAAATCAAGTGTAGTAGTAGTAAACTCCTCGTAATAGGATCTGAAAGGTTGAATTAAACACAACCTTTTCTCCACCATTACTCTTCCTTAATCACAAAATCATTGATAATGTGAAATTCCTCTCTATATGTCTACTCTTTTTGGGATACTGGATTCTATATCTTTGGCAACTACTTTTGGTTAATCAGGAAATAACACTAGTAGTTAAGGCAATTTGGAATGGTGCCAAAAATGTATAGAACTTTCCTTAGACTGAATAAGTACCTTTCCTGCAACTTTAACATTCAGTCCCTTTCTGGTAGATCTAGAGACTTCAGATAGGTTTTTACACTTCTCCAAAATTACTATTCCACCCCCAGAGTAATCACCATCTTATCAGAAAGATTTTTTAGCACAAAGGCAAATCTCGAAATCTGATGTAGTGTAGTCTAAGAGTTTTAAATACACCCTTATTAACTAACATATAGTTCCTCTTCTTAATCTTAAGATTTACTTGACTGTCTTCCAATGTTCTTCTCCTGGATTAATCTGATACCTACTCATTACTCCCACTCAACAGCAGGTGTCTGGTCTAAGGCATACTAAAGCATATCTGAGACCTCTCACTGTTGATGACTTTATCTTTTCAGGAATAGTTGAGGCTTTTCCTTAGATAAATAAAATATATGCCTAGAAGTCGAGAAGCTTCTATAGATTGCCATTAGAAAGAAAATGCTTCAGCATCTTACTAAAGTAAGTTGCTTGCATTAGAGTAAGTAATTACCAGGTATACCACAAGCCATAGGTTTAGATAAACTCAAACCTATACTACTAGGAACAGGAAGTTTTGTTAAGTCCATTGAATAGACTTATACACGAAATTTCCTTTTATGTCCTTGTAATAGAAAGTTTAGGTTACTCCATGTGAATGGATTAAACCATAGTTCTATTGGCTTTTCTTCTTAGTTTCTTATCTTGACAATCTATTACTTGTTTAAACTCACAATGGATTTTAATCACTAGTGTCTTCCAAGTCATAAGAAGGTGAGTTCCTAGAAACTCTCCCACTACGACAAGGTACCGTGAATTATGTCTAAGAAAACTAAATGGTATTAACCTCTTCAGTTGTGACAAGACAACAGAGGCAGTGGGATCATCATATGTCATATAAGATGATAGAACACTTTTTGAATCAAGAAAAATATCTCCTTTATTTTCTACTTTATTTTCAGACTTAGTCATTATCTTGGAAAAGTAGTATTTGTTTAAACAAACACTTTCTTATCTATTGACTATGGGATGGTCCACCCCTAATCACTTAGAATAGCTAACAAACATGCAAACCATGGTTAACAGTTCTAGCTTTTCTTAAGATTTTGATTAGGTCATCCATGAATCTAGTAATGATTTACATTAAGTATACAACCATTACATCATTCTGAAATTGTATTACCATAGAAGGTCTTAGGCAACAACTAGTAACTAATCATCAATATGCAAATTGAAATTTCTGGGGAGGTAAGTTTGGATATAGTTCAAAAATCAATTTAATGATCTTTGAACTACATATCTACTAACTATTTCTGCACGCCTATCAGTTCAGAAGATCTTTAACCACTTACCTTAATGGTTTCTACCATTGCTAGAGATCAGAAATTTTTCAAACATTTCAAATTTCTTTGCATAAGGTATAATCTAGAGTTATCGTTTTAAGAATACAACGAAAAACTCATATCCACCCCTGAATGCACATCCATCTACGAATGAGATGAACAACTTTCAGTGGATAAAGGCATATTAACTCTTTGCAGAGATTGATCGTGTCAAAACCACTATGAACAAGATACAAATGCCATAGATTAAAAAAATGTGGTTGTGTCTTTTTGATGACTTATGTTTAGTTACATTAAAAAGTTCTTAAAATAATGCAAGTGGATCCTGGTCACAGAATACTAAACTCATATTCCATACAGTTTGAATCCATTGATAGAAAAATGGTTATTAAACACTTGTGAAAGTGTAACTGTATTGTATTCTGGAAATAGAAATATAAGAAAATTTCTGTTTGGAATCTAAAATTAAAGTCAAATACTTAAATTTATACCAAATATAATGAGTAATTCTTCTTGGACCACCACTACTAATTTAAACTCTAAGTCAGATTTGCCCATACAAGTAGGATATTTCTAAGATTGAGGACTTATATCATTGTGGGATAGAATTTCGGGAAAATAATCAAAAATGTCATTCAATTTCTTAAGAGAAAAAATAGAATGACATGAAATGATATATATGTTGGAATATTTTTACCAGGATCTTAGATCTACTCACAAGTATGTTGTTTAAACACCCTAAATATGAACTTTCTAAAACGATAAATTAAACACATATAAAGTTAAGAAAACCTTACATTGATGCATCGGAATTAATGTCTCCTTCTACTCAGATCTCTAACCCTTGTATCCTTTCTGTAGCAGAGTATAATCAAGATCTGAGCCCGAATGTCCTTCTTCTTCAAGTTTGATCCTTCACAGTCTTCCAATCTATGATTGAGTTACTGCTTGTTGTGTGTGGGCACTTACTCTTTCACTAGGGTCGAAATTGATGAAGGGAAAAGAGAAGAGAGAGGGTTTCGGCCAGGTATAGAAAGTGGGGAAGGCTCAGTTTTTCTGAAGAGAGAAATTTCCGTCAGAAAAGGTTATTGAAAACTTGTGAAAGCATGTGTTGTGACTGAGCCATCACTTTCTATTTATAGCCAACTACTAGGTTTAGGTTAGGAATTATTTGACATTAAAATAATGAAAATATTAATTTGAAAAACCTATTTAAGTGGCCGACCATGGTGTGTTATTGGGCCTCACTTAATTTTGCAGTTTTATCAAATTTTATCTCTATTTTCTCAAAAACGCCAATTTTCCAATTCTAACCTTTTAAATGCCAAAACTAATTATTTAATAACTAAAATAGATTATTAAATAATATTGTCATTTAATTTAATTATTAATTAGACATATAAAGTCCATTAATAAATAAATAAACCTAGAAACTCTTTTCTTTACAATTTCACCCCTGCTTAGTGAAAATTCATAAAATTAGACATAGTCTAACTTTAGAATTATAATTGATCAATCACGAATCAATTAATGAGTCTTACAAGCAGAATGTTCTCAACTAGAATGGGGACCATGGATCTATATGCTGAGCTTCCAATAAGTGAACCAAATTTACCAAGTAAATTCCTACTTATTAATTCTTCGTTGAATCCACTCTTAGAACTTAGAATTGCACTCTCAGACTTATATAGAGCATATTGTATGTTCCACGATATCAATATGCTATCTCATTTAACCATTGTTATAATCTTATTGTGATTTAAAGATCCTCTATATAGATGATCTACATCGAGATGGGATGTCTTTACCGTTCTCACCCCTCAATGTATTTTGCCCCTTAAAACACTTAGCTACCTGTAAATGGTGTTTAGTGATCTAATAATTAGTCAGTTAAACAAGAGCTCATCCATTTACTTCTATTTGCTAAGCTCGAAGGGAATCATCACTTGACTTCTATACACCAGTAGAAGCTATAGATTCCATATTTATGTTCAGCACTCCCACTCAATCATACTATCATGTTCTCAAAATATACGTATCACCCTGACCCAAAAGTAGGCTTAACTAATAAATCAAAGAACATGAATAACACTCCTGAGTTGAGCCCAAGCATATCAGGATTTAGATTCTTTTAATCTTAAGATCAACTACTGATATTGACTTGGAAAGATATGTATAACGGTAAGTTTGTAATATCTTAACTTAGTTGCAATATCGGTCCAGTCCAATGTATACTCCATACATTCGAAACTAGTATACTTTACTAATGTCCTGGAAAGAACATAACACTTACTCCAAGTGTAAGTATACATCATCGCTGATTATCACATTAGTGTAAATCCAATAACACTGATGAAACAGGGACCAAAACTTTTGATTCATATGATCACAATCACATTCCACTGTGTTGACGATACTGTAATTGTGAATAATCATATGATCTGGATTTAACTGATTTTGTGTGTATGAATGTAATAAACATATTAAACCATTAGCATGTAGAATTCATGCAAACATCAATCACTTCAAATTTCTTATATTGATAACTAATCAGATTGCAAAGTGTTTTATTTAGGACATAAAACCCAACAATATAGACCATTCATCCAATGATATGTTATTGAGCTAATTCGAAATGAATAAGCTAAGAGGAATTAGGATAATTTCGTTTATAAATAAGAATCCAATGATGCTTCGATTAGCGAAAGTCAAATTAATCTTATTTATACAATCTTCTTGTTTCATATCGTAAAAATACTAGTCTAAGGTGTCATCAATTGATGAACAGCTAGATGTCGCATATACAATATTTATCTTTCGAGATCTAACACTATTATGTATGTCTAATGGTGAAAATCCATTAGGAATTTATCTCATTAGATAAACAAACCAAGTTAGACCAACAATGAAGATTCGAAATTAAACTACAATATAATAACAGAAAATAACATGGTTCAATATAAATTCATACACAATTCAGAAATTATTAAACATATAGCAAGTAGGAATGACAAGTGAAAATACTAAAACATACAATCCTAAATAATTTCCAAGGTTTCCAACAAACTGATACAGTGTCCCGTTTAGGCGAGAGTCAAAGATACCATCCATTGAATAGAGTTGTCAGCTCATCTAAAATGTTAAACATTCTAGCAACCTTTTATTCGATCAAGATTGGAATTCAGTGTTGTCCGGTTTAGGCGAGAGTCAAGGCAATTCTATCTTATGAGCTTCTACCATTGTTTCATATTTTGTAAGTCAAATATGGTCGCAACCATTAGGGTGATCCATACCATATAAAACACTTACAAAGCTACTTATCTTTCGAGATTAAACGGTGTGAACTTGCTAATGAACGTTCCTCCATTAGGGAGGATTACTCACTAAAACAAACGCTATGTAAAACCAACAATGGAGATCGAATATCTTAATAATAAAGCTCATTCTTTGAAAATGTATTTTCATTATTATTTATAATAAAATATATTCATTAAATATCGAATTTAGAATTACAATTCTAAATTAGAATTTAATTTAATATCTATAAAATTATACTTAGATGGTGACTGAAATAAATTGAATTATTTCCATCTCAGTAGTAATTTTGATATATAAATATTAAGAAAATTATTTAAGTTGTATTAATTTAAATTAATTTGCAACTCAAAATAAATTTTCATGAGAATATATTTATTGTATTTTGAAAAAAAAAGTATAAAATTATACTAATTTTTTGAAAATACTAAAAATAATAAATACTTAGAAAAATACTTCAAGCAAAAATATCACCTATCTAGATTTTCCTTTGACTAATTAATTCAATTTCTAATAATATACTTTAATTCATTTATTTTAAATTAATCAATAAATGAAAAAATCATTGATTTAAGTTGGTCCAAGAATTAATTAAAATAAATAATTAATTTACAACTTAATCTATTTTTGAAGATAAATTCAAAATCATCTTGCATTATGAAATGCAATTTCAAAAATTGATTAATAAAATAAAGAATAAATATATTTTGAAAATTATTTAAATTTAAGTTGAAAAAATAAATTTCAACTAAAAATAATTTTTTATTTAATTAAGTGTCATGAAAAAGAAATATTTAAGTATCATGATGAAAATCAACTTAGATATTTAATTTTCAATTTAATTAAATGTATTAAATTCAAGAAATAAATAATTAAGTGTAGAGAAGGCTTAATTATTAATCTCTAGTTTAATACTAGGAAAAAATATACTTAAAATAAATTGTACCAAAATTAATTATTTAAATAATTAATTTCACAATGTATAATATTTTCCTATTTAATATTTGAAATAATAAGTAGTTTAGAAATAACTATCTAGAAAATATCTTATTTGACTAAGTATCATTTCCACAAAATTTGAAAAAATATCTAATTTAAGTTGTATTAGAAAAAATATAGAACTTAAATATTTTCAAATTTAAATTTAACTAAATATCAAAAATTAAGTTGTAACCACTTAATTTGAAAATATTCCATTTTAATTTAATATTTGAAAAAATATCAACTTTAAAAAATATCTAAAGAGTCTTAATAACGAATTCCTAAAATTCCTCAACTTAATTTTGAAATTTTAAATCTAAAAGATATTCAGGTTTAAGTTGATTAGTTAGAGATAACTAAATATCAACTTAAATAGGAATATTTAATGAAAAATTTAAATTAAGCTTCAGAAAGAATCTAGATGGTTATAATTCTATATTTAATTAAATACAAGAAAATACATATATTTTAGCTTAGAATAAAATTCTTTAAACTATGGTTTTCTTAAATTAATTTCAAAATAAATGAAATTAATTATGTTTCTAATCAATTTTATTAGGTTAAACTAATTTAATTAACCTAGTACAGTTATTCAAATCAGGCAAATGGGCCTTCACAATTGGGGTGGTTCATGTGAGGGGGTGCTGGGTTCAGTATGTCGTACCCACTTCTATGGCTCCCAACTCTCACACAAGGCCCAAAAGAGAAGAATTTAACCTTAAAATGAACAACTGTTATTAATTGAATAGGCACAAAACTAAATGGGCCTAAATAAAATCTATCAAAAACTATGATTATTTTATTTAGCAACAACAACCTATATGCATCTATAACAAAATTAAACATATAGGCTCACACAGGCACAGAATTTGGATGGATCCTATCATGTTGCTAGGTCATACACAGATGAAAGAAGATTGTGAAAATTACCTGTTACAAATTATTTACTTGACCAAGGGAACCATGAGTTAAAATCAGATCATTGGATCTGTCAACAAGTTAACCATGGCTATTTGCAATCAAGCAATAATAGGTTTTATAAAACTTACAAGCAAGCTAAAATACATACTCCTGCAACAAGGTTAGCTGGATAGTTGGATGTAAGATTTATTGAATTTTAAATAATTAAATTTCAAAAAATAATTAAATAAAAAAATATTAATTTTCGAAAAAATATAATAAAAAATATATATATTTTCGAAATTAATAAAATAATATTTAAAATTAAACCTACAATTTTGAAAAATTAGGTTTCAACTAACCTAAATATCATTTCAAAATTTGCTAACTACTTTTAAAAAATTTAATGTTATTTTATAAATTAAATATTCAATAAAAATAAAAAAGATAAATAAATATCTTTTTCAGATTTTATGATTTAATTTAAATAAATAAAATAACAAAATTTAAAAGTTAGCAAAATATCTTACTTCTATTTAAAATTACATGATTATAGTTATCTTATTTTAAATTTAAATAAGGTCAAATTATTTAAAAAAATATTTAATTTAAAATTTAAAATCTGACCTTAAATTTAAAAATAAGATAAGATATAATCAAATTTAAAAATAAGATAGATAATTAAGCAAAAAAGATAGATATTTACTATTTTCAAATTCAAATTACACTAATATCATGAATTAATTTTAAAAAAAAAATAATTAATTTAATTATGATATTTAGAATTGAATTAGGAATAGTAAATGTCTAAATACAAAACTACACAAAAAATCGGAAGTTAAATCCAAGAAATAGCATGAAAAATCGAAGAAAAACGAAAAAATTGCGAGCTGTATGGACAGTATGCATTGCATACTGTCCATGGGCGCGAATGGGAGTGCTTGGGCGAGGAAACACGGCGCAGCAAGGGTGCTGCATGATTTCCACGCGCGCGTGGTGCAGTGACACCACCCCGATATTTTCGAAATTTCAAAAAATCATAATTAATTCAAATTAAATCGAAATTGAAGTCTGTAAAAAAGTAAATTGCTTAATTTTTTCCATACTATCCAATAAAAATAATTCCAGAAACAGAATTTCAATTATTTTTCACGAAAATTCACAAACATCAATCAATCATCATATAACACTCAACACAACATGATACCATCCAAAACATCAAACAAATCGTTTTAAGTCCAAATTTCTTGTAAGCAAATCAATTACCATGGCTCTGAGGCCAGTTGATGGAAATTATTTTACCAGGATCTTAGATCTACTCACAAGTATGTTGATTAACACCCTAAATATGAACTTCTAAAACGATTACGAAATAAACACATATAAAGTTTAGTAAACCTTACATTGTGTGCAGCGGAATATAATGACTCCTTCCGTTCAGATCTTTGACCCTTGTATCCTTTCTGTCGCAGAGTATTATCAAGATCTGAACCTGGATCTCTTTCTCTCCTTCTTTAGTGTTGAAACTCCTTCTTGCTGAAAGTCTTTCTTCACGATCTTCCTCACTATGATTGAGATATCACTTGCTGTGTGTGGGCACTACTCTAATCACTAAGTGGTTCGAAATTTCAAGGAAGAAGAGAGAGAAGAAGGTGGCAGCTAGGTATAGAGAGAGAAGGCTCAGGTTTTTCTCTGAATGAAAAGTAGAAAGTTAAGTGTAAATTTCTTGAAGCCTTCACTATCTATTTATAGCATTCCACTAGGGTTAGGTTTGAATTATTTGGCATTAAAATAATGAAAATATCAGTTTAAATTCCCTAAAAAAGTGGCCGGCCCTATACAAGTGGATTTGGGCCTCACTTTTTGCAATTTTGCAGTTTTATCTTTTCTGCATCTGATTTTCTCAAAAACGCCAATTTTCTAATTCAACTATTTAAATGCCAATTCTAACTATTTAATAACTATAAATAATTATTAAATAATATTTTCATTTATCATATTTATTAATTGAACCATACAAAGTATCATAATTAACAAATATGCCCCTAAAACTCTTTCTTTACAATTTCGCCCTTACTTAGTGAAAAATTCACAAATAGACATAGTCTAAATTATGAATTATAATTGATTAATCAAAACTAATTATATGAGTCTTACAAGCAATATTATCTCAACTAGTGGGGGGACCATGGGTCTATATAACCGAGCTTCCAATAAGCAGATCAAGAATTTATAACCTAAATTCACTGACTTATTAATTCTTCGTTGAATCCACGCATAGAACTTAGAATTGCACTCTCAGTATATAGAATGCTCTATATGTTCCACCATATAGACACATCATTAGTTATCCATTGTTATAATCCTAATTTGATCAATGATTCTCTATATGAATGATCTACAGTGTAAAGGGATTTAATTACCGTAACACCCTACAATGTATTTTATCCTTAAAACACTTAACCCTGTATAAAAGATATTTCAGCTAAGTGAAATGAGTACTCCACCATTTCTCTTCGTTTGGTTAAGCTCGAAGGAAATCATCCTTTGCTTACTATTCGCCAGATAGAAGCTATAGATTCCATGTTTATGTTAGCGCTCCCACTCAATTGCACTACCGTGTTCCCAAAATGTACGTATCACCCTGACCCAAAAGTAGGCTTAACTAACAAATCAAAGAACACGAATAGCCTCTTGAGATTGAGCCTAATCATAACAGGATTAAGATCATTTGATCTAGGATCAACTAGGCGATATTGACTTGAATAGATATTACGGTAAGTTTAATAAATCTAAGTCAAAGTTCAATATCGGTCCCTTCCGATGCATACTCCATGCACCCAACCTGAGCTTTACTTTAACCAATGCTCTAGAAAGAACATAGCATTTCTCAAAATGCAAGTAAACTCTGTTGTAGATTATCATATCAGTAAAACCCTGTGTCTGATAAATCTAGGAAACTTTATTCACATAGTCATGTTTACTTTCCAATGTGTTGACAACACAATAAACAGGATCAAGTATGTGAAAAGGGTTTCAGATGAATTCATACATTATGTACATATAATCATGAAATAAATCATGTGAACCATGCAACATTAAATGTTATTTCTAATCTATATTAATAAGTAAATATGATTATATTGAAATGAGTTTTATTTAGGGCATAAAACCCAACAGATCTGACTTCCTGTATGTGAGCATGTAATCTCTTCTTCTCTAAAGATACCTCATAATCCTCTTAGCTGCTATCCAATGGTCCATACCAGGGTTGCTTAAATATCTGCCTAACATCCCAACAATGTACGCAATTTGGATGCGTACATACCTGAAGATACATTAGACTCCCTACAACTGATGCATCGGGAATCTTTTTCATTTCTTGAATTTCAAGGCTACTTTTTACCCATTGACTAAGACAGAATTTGTCCCCTTTAGCAACAAGGGTATCACCTAGTCTACAATCTTACATGCCAAACATTTTAAGTGCTTTATCGATATAGCTCTTTTGTGATAATCCAAGAATACCCTGAGAACGATCTCGACGTATTTGAATTCTTAAAATAAAAGAGGCGTCGCCAAGATCTTTCATGTCAAATTGGTTAGATATAAATCTCTTGGTTTCGTTCAATAAGCCTATATCATTAGTGGCAAGTAATATGTCATTAACATATAGAACCAGAAATATGTATTTACTCCCACTGAACTTGTGATATACACAATCATCAGTAATATTCATCTCAAAACCAAATGAGATAATTACTTGATGAAACTTATGATAGCATTGATGTAACACCCTAACTATCTTAGGCGTATTACGTGATTTTTAAACGTACTGTGCAGCTCGTTGCTAGTCAACGAGGTTTATGGAAAAACGTGATTAATTAAAATTTTGCTTTTTCATTAAACTTATAAACCATTTTGCAAAAAGTCTCGGGATCCCGATTTATAAAAATATTTACAAACGTTTTTACTGTTCAACTTTTACATCAAAATTAAGTCGTCTAACGACAGTTACAAAATCTCAGCCCTGCTGTCCCGAGGATCGTACGCTCCAGGCCTAACCGCCCCGACATGTACAATCTCATATGCTCGATCACGGTCCATCAGCTACAGCCTTGCCTTTACCTACACATGAACGTAAACTGTGAGTCGACAGACTCAGTAAGAAAAGCATAATAATATCATACATAAAACTGACTGCCGTGTCCAACACGATACTGAGTCCCGCTACTGCCATGTCCAACATGGTACTGAGCACTACTGCCATGTCCAACATGGTACCGAGTTTTGAACGTTCGGGGGACGTACTATTGACAAGTATCCTCCCGATCGGTCGAACCGGTCATACTCCGCTGCTGGTCATACTCCGGCCTGTACCGACGGGATAGGTCAACAAAGCACCGAACCACCAACCAAGTGTCACTGACGGCCGCAAACCTGGCCATACTCCCATCGCGGTCATGCTCCAATCGTACCGACGTGACAGGGTTGGATGGTTCGAAGCCTAAATACATATCTAATGTAATCTAGCAGGCTTCCTACATGCACGCTAAACATGTAATCTACATATGCATACTGTTATACTAATCTTACCTGGATTCCGATTTCAGGTGTGCCGGTCAACCTGACTGGAACTGAAGCTGAACGGCGGATTACTGGCTCCTAAACCATAAAAATCACAACGCTATAAGTGACATGCTAAATCACTTCCCGGGGACTAAAACTTGAAACTAAAAGTTTCCCTATCGATAAAAAGCATGGCAATACCCCTAAAAACCCAAAAACGAGGAAAACTAGGGTTCTGAAAAATCCCCAACCCGCAGACCGGTTGCCCAACCGGAATTCCGGTTCTGGGAAATTCTGAACCCCCCATCCGAATCGGATGCTCAACCGAATCGGTTCCTCGCAGGCAGCAACCACAAAATCTCATAACTTGACCAATTCGACCCCAATTGGTCCCAAACTTTCCAGACCTGTTCTAAATACCCTAAAGAACAAATCCAAGGCAACAAACCTACCCAGAAACCACAATTACAAAATTTGCCATTGGAGCTCAAGCTTTGAGTTCCAAACTCAAGCTTGAGCAAACCACCTAAACAAGCAATCAAACTAGCTTAAAACCTCTTAAACTAGCATATTATAACCTCTGAAAACAAACCACAACATCCAGCAATTCACAGAAACAAAACATCACATTTTCTTTCAAATTTCATAACTTTTAACAAAGAAACTAAAAGCTTGGAACACCCTATATGTTAGTCTATAAGGGTGTGTTTAAAACTCTTAGACTACACCATATCAGATTTCGAAATTTGCCTATGTGCTAGTAAATATTTCTGATAAGATGGTGGTTACTCTGGGGGTGGAATAGTGATTTTGGAGAAGTGTAAAAACCTATCTGAAGTCTCTAGGTCTACCAGAGATAGACTGAATGTTAAAGCTGCAGGAAAGTTACTTATTCAGTCTAAGGAAAGTTCTATACATCTTTGGCACCATTCCAAATTGCCTTAAACTACTAGTGTTAATTTCCTGATTAACCAAAAGTAGTTGCCAAAGGTATAGAATCCAGTATCCCAAGAGAGTAGACATATAGAGAGGAATTTCACATTATCAATGATTTTGTGATTAAAGGAAGAGTAATGGTGGAGAAAAGGTAGTGGTTAATTCAACCTTTCAGATCCTATTACGAGGAGTTTACTACTACTACACTTGATTTGTATATCAAGGTGTTGAGATTATTTGAAACGCACTTTTTGTTTTATATTAGTGCAAGTGGGAGTTTGTTGGGTTTTATGCCCTAAATAAAACTCATTTCAATATAATCAGATTTACTTATTAATATAGATCAGAAATAACATTTAATGTTGCATGGTTCACATGATTTATTTCATGATTATATGTACATAATGTATGAATTCATCTGAAACCCTTTTCACATACTTGATCCTGTTTATTGTGTCGTCAACACATTGGAAAGTAAACATGACTATGTGAATAAAGTTTCCTAGATTTATCAGACACAGGGTTTTACTGATATGATAATCTACAACAAGAGTTTACTTGTATTTGGAGAAATACTATGTTCTTTCCAGAACATTGGTTAAAGTAAAGCTCAGGTTGGATGCATGGAGTATGCATCGGAAGGGACCGATATTGAACTTTGACTTAGATTTATTAAACTTACCGTAATATCTATTCAAGTCAATATCGCCTAGTTGATCCTAGATCAAATGATCTTAATCCTGATATGATTAGGCTCAATCTCGAGAGGCTATTCGTGTTCTTTGATTTGTTAGTTAAGCCTACTTTTAGGTCAGGGTGATACGTACATTTTGGGAACACGGTAGTGCAATTGAGTGGGAGCGCTAGCATAAACATGGAATCTATAGCTTCTATATGGCGAATAGTAAGCAAAGGATGATCTCCTTCGAGCTTGACCAAACGAACATAAATGGTGGAGTACTCATTTCACATAAGCTGAAATATCATTTATACGGGGTCAAGTGTTTTAAGGAATAAATACATTGTAGGGTGTAACGGTAATTTAATCCCTTTTACAGTGTAGATCATTCATATAGAGGATCATTGATCACATTAGGATTATAACAATGGATAACTAATGATGTGTCTATATGGTGGAACATATAGAGCATTCTATATACTGAGAGTGCAATTCTAAGTTCTATGCGTGGATTCAACGAAGAATTAATAAGTTAGTGAATTTTAGTGCTAAATTCTTGATCTACTTATTGGAAGCTCGGTTATATAGACCCATGGTCCCCCCACTAGTTGAGATAATATTGCTTGTAAGACTCATGTAATTGGTTTTGATTAATCAATTATAATTCTCAAATTAGACTATGTCTATTTGTGAATTTTTCACTAAGTAAGGGCGAAATTGTAAAGAAAGAGTTTATAGGGGCATATTTGTTAATTATGATACTTTGTATGGTTCAATTAATAAATATGATAAATGACAATATTATTTAATAATTATTTATAGTTATTAAATAGTTAGAATTGGCATTTAAATGGTTGAATTAGGAAATTGGCATTTTTGAGAAAATCAGATACAAAAGGTGTTAAAATTGCAAAATTGCAAAAAGCAAGGCCCAATCCACTAAGTGTAGGGCCAGCCACTTTTGTAGGAAATTTAAACTGATTTTTTCATTATTTTAATGACAAATAATTCAAACCTAACCCTAGTGGAATGCTATAAATAGATAGTGAAGGCTTCAGGAAAATTACACTTAAATTTTCTATTTTTCCTTCAGAGAAAAACCTGAGCCTTCTCTCTCCCTATCTTTAGCTGTCACTTCTTCTCTTCCCTCTTGAGAATTTCGAAATCCTTAGTGATTAGAGTAGTGTCCACACACATCAAGTGATACCTCAATCATAGTGAGGAAGATCGTGAAGAAAGATCATCAGCAAAGGAGTTTCAGCATCAAAGATTCGGAGAAAGAGATCCGAAGTTCGGATATTGATAATGCTCTGCTACAGAAAGGAATCAAGGGCTAGATATCTGAACGGAAGGAGTCATTATATTCCGCTGCACCCAATGTAAGGTTTCCTAAACTTTATATGTGTTTAATTTATCGTTTTAGAAAGTTCATATTTAGGATGTTAATAAACATACTTGTGAGTAGATCTAAGATCCTGGTAAAATAATTTCCAACAACTGGCCTCAGAGCCATGGTAATTGATTTACTTGCAAGAAATTTAGACTTTAAAACGATTGTTTGTATGTTCTTTGGATGGTATCATGTTGTATTGAGTGTTATTTGATGATTGATTGATGTTTGTGAAATTTTCGTGAAAAATAATTGCGATTTTATCTCTGGAATTATTTTTATTGGATAGTATGAAAAAAATTAAGCAAGTTAGCCTTTTACAGAACTCAATTTGGATTTTATTTGAATTAGTTATGATTTTTTGAAGATTTGACAAAATCGGGGCTGTGTCTTGATAGTTTCTCGCGATCGCAACTGTCCGTACAGTTTCGAATTTTTCCTATTTTCTTCAATTTTTCATACTTTTTCATGGAATTAGCTTCCAATTTTTTGTATGGTTTTGTATATATACTATTACTATTCCTAATTCAATTCTAATTATCATTTTGAATTAATTTAATTTTTTTTTAATTTAATTCAAGATATTAGTGTAATTTGAATTTGAATAGAATTAGTATTTATCTTTTTGCTTAAAAATCTATCTTATTTTTAAATTTGATTATATTTTTTTTAAATTTAAGGTCAGATATTTTAAGATATTTTAAAAATATTTTATTTTTTAAGATTTTTTAATTAAATCTTTTTAGATATTTTGACCTTATTTAAATTTAAAATAAGATATTTATAATCATGTAATTTTAAATAGATGTAAGATATTTTGCTAATTTTTTTTTAAATTTTGTTATTTTATTTATTTAAATTACATTTAAAATTTGAAAAAGATATTTATTTATCTTTTCTAATTTTTTATTTAATTTTTATTTATAAAATAATATTTAAAATTTAAAAGTAGTTAGCAAATTTTTGAAATGATATTTAGGTTGGTTGAAACCTAATTTTTCAAAATTGTAGGTTTAATTTTAAATTTAAATATTTAATTAATTTTCGAATTTTTTTTTTAAATTTTTTTTATTTTTTTTCGAAAATCTTTTTTAATAATATTTCGAAATTAATTATTTAATTTAAAATTAAATAAATCCTACATCCAACTATCCAGCTAACCCTGTTGCAGGAGTATGTGTTTTAGCTTGTTTGTAAGTTTTTAAAACCTATTATTACTTGATTGCAAATAGCCATGGTTACCTTTTGCCAGATCTAATGATCTGATGGCTCCCTTGGTCAAGATAATAATTTGTAACAGGTATATTTACAATCTTCTTTCATCTGTGTATGACCTAGTAACATGATAGGACCCATCCAAAGTGTGCCTGTGTGAGCCTATGTGTTTAATTTTATTATAGATGCATATAGGTTAATGTTGCTAAAATAAATTATCATAGTTATTGATAGAATTTATTTAGGCCCATTTAGTTTTTGGGCCTTATTCAATTAATAACAATTGTTCTTATTAAGGTTAAATTCCTCTCTTTTGGGCCTTGTGTGAGAGTTGGGAGCCATAGAAGTGGGTACGACATACTGAACCCAGCACCCCCTCACACAAACCACCCCAATTGTGAAGGCCCATTTGCCTAATTTGAATGACTGTACTAGGTTAATTACACTAGTTTAACCTAATTAAAATTGATTAGCAACATAATTAATTTCATTTATTTTGAAATTAATTTAAGAAAAATATAGTTTAAAGAATTATTTTTTATTCTAAGCTAAACTATATGTATTTTCTTGTATTTAATTAAATATAGAATTATAACCATCTAGATTCTTTCTGGAACTTAATTTAAATTTTTCATTAAATATTCTTATTTAAGTTGATATTTAGTTATCTACAACTAACCAACTTAAATCTGAATATCTTTTGAATTCAAAATTTCAAAATTAAGTTGAGGAATTTTAGGCATTGGTTATTAAGATTCTTTAGATATTTTTTAAGTTAATATCTTTTCGAATATTAACTTAAAATGGAATATTTTCAAATTAAGTGGTTACAACTTAATTTTTGATATTTAATTAAATTTAAATTTGAAAAATATTTAAGTTCTAGATTTTTTCTAATACAACTTAAATTAGATATTTTTTCAAATTTTGTGGAAAAGATACTTAGTCAAATAAGATATTTTCTAGATAGTTATTTCTAGACTACTTATTATTTCTAATATTAAATAGGAAAATATTATAAATTGTGAAATTAATTATTTAATTAATTTTGGTACAATTTATTTTAAGTATATTTTTCCTAGTATTAAACTAGAGATTAATAATTAAGCCTTCTCTAAACTTAATTATTTATTTCTTGAATTTAATACATTTAATTAATTTGAAAATTAAATATCTAAGTTGATTTTTATCATCATACTTAAATATTTTTTTTTCATGACATTTAATTAAATAGAAAATTATTTTTAGTTGAAATTTATTTTTTCAACTAAATTTAAATAATTTTCAAAATATTTTTTTTATTTTATTAATCAAATTTCGAAATTGCATTTCTTAAATGCTGGAATTTCGAATTTTATTTAAAAAATAGATTAAGTTGTAAATTAATTATTTTAATTAATTCTTGGATCAACTTAAATCAATGATTTTTTCATTTATTGATTAATTTAAAATAAATTGAATTAAAGTATATTATTAGAAATTGAATTAATTAGTCAAAGGAAAATCTAGATAGATGATATTTTTGCTTGAAGTATTTTTCTAGTGTATTTAATTAAATAGAAAATTAATATTTAAGTTGATTTTCATCATCATACTTAAATATTTGAAATTTTTCTTATATATTTAATTAAATAGGAAAATTATATTTTTTTGTTGTAAATTAATTTTATTAATTAATTTTGGGCCAACTTTAAATTAGAATAATTTTTCCAGGATTTATTTTTTATTTTAATATGCATTTTTCGAAAATTGTATTCTTAAATACTTTAATTTTTCGAAATGCAATGTATATTTATAGAAAATTAAATTTGAGTTGTAAATTAATTTATATTAATTTTGTAACAACTTAAATTGAATATTTTTCTAAATATTTATTGGAAATTATTACTAAGATGGAAATAATTCATGTTATTTTCATATCCATCTAAGTAAAATTTATAAATATTAAATTAAAATTTATATTTAGAATTTTTCATTCTAAATTGGAAATTTTAAATAAATATATATTTAAAATAAATAAATTAAATAAAGAGAATCAAAGAAAATACAACTCACTTTAAATAATGAGCTTGATTATTATTAAGATATTCGATCTCCATTGTTGGTCTTACAAAAGTTAAATGTTTTCAATATAACCTCGAGACGCTAGACTTCGTCCCCCTATGGATGGTTATTCGTTGAATGCATTTAACACCGTAAGATTTCATTTGATAAGTGTTTTGTAAGTTTTCGTCTCTATTAGACTCTCCCCTACGGTGACTACTTAGAGATAAACTTATGAAACATGAAACAATGGTGGAAGCTCATAAAATGAGAATAACCTTGACTCTCGCCTACCGGGACAACGTTGGATTCTTATTTTGATCGAATAAAAGGTTCTTTGGAATGGTTTCTATTTTAGATGAAGTGACAACTCTATTCAATAAATGATGCTTTGACTCTCGCCTACGGGACCTTTGTATCAGTTTATTGAAAACCTTGGAAATTATTTAGGATTGTATGTTTTAGTATTTTCACTAGTCATTCCTACTTGCTATATGTTTATAATTTCTGAATTGTGTATGAATTTATATTGAACCATGTTAATTTCTGTTATTAAGTTGTAGTTTAATTTCGAATCTTCATTGTTGGTCTAACTTGGCTTGTTTATCTAATGAGATAAATCCCTAGTGGATTTTCACCATTAGACATACATAATAGTGTTAGATTTCGAAAGATAAATATTGTACATGCGACATCTAGCTGTTCATCAATTGATGACACCTTAGACTAGTATTTTTACGATATGAAACAAGAAGATTATATAAATAAGATTACTTTGACTTTCGCTAATCGAAGCATCGTTGGATTCTTATTTTAAACGAAATTATCCTAATTCCTCTTAGCTTATTCATTTCGAATTAGCTTTCAAAACATATCATTGGATGAATGGTCTATAAATCATTTCATGTCATTTTATATGACGCATATGATTATAATCCCGAAATTCTATTCCCAATTGATATAAATCCTCAATCTTAGAAATCTCCTACTTGTATGGGCAAATCTGACTTAGAGTTTGTATTAGTAATCTTTGGTCCAAGATAGAATTACTCATTATATTTGGTATAAATTTAAGTCTTTGACTTTAATTTTAGATTCCAAATAGAAATTTTCTTAAATTTCTAATTCCGAATACAATACGGTTACACTTTCTCAAGTGTTTAATATCCATCTTTTATTAATGGATTAAAGCTTGTATGGAATGTGAGTTAGGTATTCCGTGACCGGGATCCACTTGAAGTATTCTAAGAACTCTTTGATGTAACGAAACCTATATCATCCAAAGACACTACCACATTTTTTTAATCTATGGCATTTGTATCTTGTTCATAGTGGTTTTGACAAGATCAATCTGCAAAGAGTTAATATGCCTATATCCACGAAAGTAGTTCATCTCATTCGCAGATGGATGTACATTCAGGGGTGGATATGATTTTTTCGTTGTATTCTTAAAACGATAACTCTAGATTATACCTTATGCAAAGAAATTTGAAATGTTTGAAAAATTTCATCAATTTCTAGCAATGGTTAAACACCATTAAGGTATGTGGTTAAAGATCTTGCGAATCGATAGGGGTGGAGAAATAGTTAGTAGATATGCGGTTCAAAGATCATTACATTGATTTTTGAATTATATCCAAACTTACCTCCCGTAAATTTCGATTTGCATATTGATGATTAGTTACTAGTCGTTGCCTAAGTCCTTCTATGGTAATACAATTTCAGAATGATGTAATGGTTGTATACTTAATGTAAATCATTACTAGATTCATGGATGACCTAATCATAATCTTAAGAAAGGCTAGAGCTTGTTAACCATGGTTTGTTAGCTTTTCTAAATGATTAGGGGTGGACCATCCCATTGTCAATAGATAAGAAAGTGTTTGTTCAAACAAATACTACTTTTCTAAGAAAATGACTAAGTCTGAAAAACAAGTAGCAAATAAAGGAGATATTTATTCTTGATTCCAAAAGTGTTCTATCATCTTATATAACATATGATGATCCCACTGCCTCTGTTGTCTTGTCACAACCGAAGAGATCAATACCATTTAGTTTTCTTCGACATAATTCACGGTACCTTGTCGTAGTGGGAGAGTTTCTAGGAACTCACCTTCTTATGACTTGGGAGACACAAGTGATTAAAATCCATTGTGAGTTTAAACAAGTAATGGATTGTCAAGATAAGAAACTAAGAAGAAAGCCAATAGAACTATGGTTTAATCCATTCACATGGAATGACCTAAAGTTTTCTATTACAAGGACATAAAAGGAAATTTTCGTTAATAAGTCTATTCTATGGACTTAACAAAACTTCTGTTCCTAGTATTATAGGTTTGAGATTATCTAAACCTATGGCTTGTGGTATACACAGTAATTACTTACTCTAATGCAAGCAACTTACTTTAGTAAGATCTTTGAAGCATTTTCTTTCTAATGGCAATCTATAGAAGCTTCACAACTTCTTAGGTATAGATTTTATTTATCTAAGGAAAAGTCTTAACTATTCCGGAAAAGATAAAGCCATGAAAGAATTTCTTACATCAACGGTGAGAGGTCTTAGATATGCTTTTGTATGCCTTAGACCGGACACTGCTGTTGAGTGGGAGTAATGAGTAGGTATCAGATTAATCCAGGAGAAGAACATTGGAAGACAATCAAGTAAATCTTAAGATAAAGAAGAGGAACTATATGTTAGTCTATAAGGGTGTGTTTAAAACTCTTAGACTACACCATATCAGATTTCGAAATTTGCCTATGTGCTAGTAAATATTTCTGATAAGATGGTGGTTACTCTGGGGGTGGAATAGTGATTTTGGAGAAGTGTAAAAACCTATCTGAAGTCTCTAGGTCTACCAGAGATAGACTGAATGTTAAAGCTGCAGGAAAGTTACTTATTCAGTCTAAGGAAAGTTCTATACATCTTTGGCACCATTCCAAATTGCCTTAAACTACTAGTGTTAATTTCCTGATTAACCAAAAGTAGTTGCCAAAGGTATAGAATCCAGTATCCCAAGAGAGTAGACATATAGAGAGGAATTTCACATTATCAATGATTTTGTGATTAAAGGAAGAGTAATGGTGGAGAAAAGGTAGTGGTTAATTCAACCTTTCAGATCCTATTACGAGGAGTTTACTACTACTACACTTGATTTGTATATCAAGGTGTTGAGATTATTTGAAACACACTTTTTGTTTTATATTAGTGCAAGTGGGAGTTTGTTGGGTTTTATGCCCTAAATAAAACTCATTTCAATATAATCAGATTTACTTATTAATATAGATCAGAAATAACATTTAATGTTGCATGGTTCACATGATTTATTTCATGATTATATGTACATAATGTATGAATTCATCTGAAACCCTTTTCACATACTTGATCCTGTTTATTGTGTCGTCAACACATTGGAAAGTAAACATGACTATGTGAATAAAGTTTCCTAGATTTATCAGACACAGGGTTTTACTGATATGATAATCTACAACAAGAGTTTACTTGTATTTGGAGAAATACTATGTTCTTTCCAGAACATTGGTTAAAGTAAAGCTCAGGTTGGATGCATGGAGTATGCATCGGAAGGGACCGATATTGAACTTTGACTTAGATTTATTAAACTTACCGTAATATCTATTCAAGTCAATATCGCCTAGTTGATCCTAGATCAAATGATCTTAATCATGATATGATTAGGCTCAATCTCGAGAGGCTATTCGTGTTCTTTGATTTGTTAGTTAAGCCTACTTTTAGGTCAGGGTGATACGTACATTTTGGGAACACGGTAGTGCAATTGAGTGGGAGCGCTAGCATAAACATGGAATCTATAGCTTCTATCTGGCGAATAGTAAGCAAAGGATGATCTCCTTCGAGCTTGACCAAACGAACATAAATGGTGGAGTACTCATTTCACATAAGCTGAAATATCATTTATACGGGGTCAAGTGTTTTAAGGAATAAATACATTGTAGGGTGTAACGGTAATTTAATCCCTTTACAGTGTAGATCATTCATATAGAGGATCATTGATCACATTAGGATTATAACAATGGATAACTAATGATGTGTCTATATGGTGGAACATATAGAGCATTCTATATACTGAGAGTGCAATTCTAAGTTCTATGCGTGGATTCAACGAAGAATTAATAAGTTAGTGAATTTTAGTGCTAAATTCTTGATCTACTTATTGGAAGCTCGGTTATATAGACCCATGGTCCCCCCACTAGTTGAGATAATATTGCTTGTAAGACTCATGTAATTGGTTTTGATTAATCAATTATAATTCTCAAATTAGACTATGTCTATTTGTGAATTTTTCACTAAGTAAGGGCGAAATTGTAAAGAAAGAGTTTATAGGGGCATATTTGTTAATTATGATACTTTGTATGGTTCAATTAATAAATATGATAAATGACAATATTATTTAATAATTATTTATAGTTATTAAATAGTTAGAATTGGCATTTAAATGGTTGAATTAGGAAATTGGCATTTTTGAGAAAATCAGATACAAAAGGTGTTAAAATTGCAAAATTGCAAAAAGCAAGGCCCAATCCACTAAGTGTAGGGCCAGCCACTTTTGTAGGAAATTTAAACTGATTTTTTCATTATTTTAATGACAAATAATTCAAACCTAACCCTAGTGGAATGCTATAAATAGATAGTGAAGGCTTCAGGAAAATTACACTTAAATTTTCTATTTTTCCTTCAGAGAAAAACCTGAGCCTTCTCTCTCCCTATCTTTAGCTGTCACTTCTTCTCTTCCCTCTTGAGAATTTCGAAATCCTTAGTGATTAGAGTAGTGTCCACACACATCAAGTGATACCTCAATCATAGTGAGGAAGATCGTGAAGAAAGATCATCAGCAAAGGAGTTTCAGCATCAAAGATTCAGAGAAAGAGATCCAGGTTCAGATATTGATAATGCTCTGCTACAGAAAGGAATCAAGGGCTAGATATCTGAACGGAAGGAGTCATTATATTCCGCTGCACCCAATGTAAGGTTTCCTAAACTTTATATGTGTTTAATTTATCGTTTTAGAAAGTTCATATTTAGGATGTTAATAAACATACTTGTGAGTAGATCTAAGATCCTGGTAAAATAATTTCCAACACAGAGAACCTTGACCAATGCTATGGTCTTATTCCGAAGGACTTTATCCTTTCTATCCAGGATCTGCACTGGCTGTTCCTCATAAGACATATCTGACTGAAGCTGAAGGCTCTCATAACTGAGTATATGAGAGGGGTCTGAAACGTATTTTCTCAACATTGAGACATGAAATACGTTGTGCACTGCTGATAACGCTGGAGGCAATGCTAACCGATATGCCACTTGACCTATCTTCTCGAGAATCTCGAAAGGTCCTGTAAATCTAGGGCATAACTTGCCTCTTTTCCCGAAACGTTTAATCCCCTTCATCGGAGATACTCGCAAAAACACATGGTCCCCTACTCGGAACTCAACATCCCTACGTTTCGGATCTGCATAACTCTTCTGTCTGCTCTGGGAGGCAAGCATTCTAGCTTTAATCTTCTCTATTGCCTCATTGGTCCGTTGAACTGACTCTGGACCTAGGTATTTCCTCTCCCCTGTCTCATCCCAGTGGATAGGGGATCTGCATTTTCTACCGTACAACAGTTCGTAGGGTGCCATCCCTATCGTACTCTGGTAACTGTTGTTGTAAGAGAACTCTATCAACGGTAGATATTTACTCCATGAACCCTCAAAGTCCATAACACAGGCTCTCAGCATATCCTCCAATATCTGAATTGTCCTTTCGGACTGACCATCTGTCTGAGGATGAAATGCTGTACTGAATTTTAGTTTCGTACCCATTGCCCGTTGCAAACTCTGCCAAAATTTGGAGGTGAATTTCGGATCCCTGTCCGAAACTATAGATTTCGGTACCCCGTGAAGTCTCACTATCTCCCTGACATATAACTCTGCCAACTGATCCACTGTAAACGTTGTTCTAACCGGCAGAAAATGAGCAGATTTCGTAAATCGGTCCACCACTACCCAGATGGAATCATACATACCCGTGGTCCTAGGTAACCCGACCACAAAATCCATAGTAATATCCTCCCATTTCCATTCTGGTAGGGTTAGAGGCTGCAACAACCTGCTTGGTCTGCGATGTTCAGCCTTGATACGCCGGCACGTGAGGCATCTCGAAACGAATTCTACCAAATTCTTCTTCATACCGCTCCACCGAAGTACGGTTTCAAATCTTGGTACATCTTGGTGGTGCGGGATGCGAAGAATATGGAGTAGAATGAGCCTCCTCAAAGATCTCGTTTCTCAAGTCCACCTTTGTTCGGGACACAAACCACGGCTTTATACAAAAGCATCCCACTATACCGACACCGAAAAGTCTTTGGCTTGACCAGCCAATACCTCATCTCGGATCTTCACTAACTCCGGATCCGTCGTACCGAGCAACCTTTATTCTTTCCAACAGATCGGATTGCGGCGTTAAGTTGTGAAGTGACCTACCACAAACTCAATGCCGGATCTAACCATATCCTCTTGCTAGCCGAGGTGAGATACGAACCATGCTAGCTACTTGCCGGGACCCTTTCTGCTCAGGGCATCGGCCACTACATTAGCTTTCCCGGGATGGTAAAGGATCTCACAATCATAATCCTTCACTAGTTCCAACCAACGCCTCTGTCTCATGTTCAAATCTTTCTGAGTAAAGAAATGCTTGAGACTTTTATGGTCGGTATAGATCTCGCACTTCTCACCATACAAGTAATGCCGCCAAATCTTCAGTGCAAAAACCACGCGGCCAATTCTAAATCATGAGTCGGGTATCGCTGTTCATAGTCCTTTAGCGACGGGAGGCATAAGCGATAACCCGTCGGCTTGCATCAATACGCACCCCAAACCTGTTTGGATGCGTCACAATAGACCACGAACTTTTCCTTGTCCGAAGGCAAAGCTAGTACCCCGGGAGCAAAGAATCAACCTCTCGTTTCGGCTCACGAAAACTAGCTTCGCATTTATCTGACCAGATAAATCGCTGATTCTTCTTTGTAAGCTCGGTTAGGGGCATTGAAATTTTGGAGAACCCCTCCACGAACCTACGGTAGTACCCAGCTAACCCCAAGAAGCTTCGATCTCATCCTTGTCTTCGGTCTCGGCCAATCCCTGACGGATTCGATCTTTCCGGGATCCACCTTGATCCCATCCTTACCCACAATGTGTCCTAGGAAGGACACCTGAGACAACCAGAACTCACATTTCTTGAACTTGGCGTAGAGTCTATGTTCTCGAAGTCGTTGCAGTACCATCTGAAGATGTAACTCATGCTCCTCTTCTGTCTGAGAGTACACGAGGATGTCGTCGATAAACACAATCACACAGATATCGAGGAAATCCTTGAATACCCTATTCATCAGGTCCATGAATGCTGCAGGAGCGTTGGTTAGTCCGAATGACATAACCAGGAACTCGTAGTGTCCATACCTAGTGCGGAAAGCCGTCTTTGGAATGTCCTCCTCTCGGATCCTCAACTGATGATAACCCGAACGAAGATCAATCTTAGAAAAGACCGTCTTCCCCTGAAGCTGATCGAACAAGTCATCGATCCTAGGTAATGGATATTTATTCTTCACCGTCAGCTTGTTCAACTCTCTGTAGTCGATGCACATCCTCATAGATCCATCCTTCTTCTTGACGAACAAAACCGGGGCTCCCCAGGGTGACACACTGGGTCGAATGAACCCTATGTCAAGCAACCCCTGGAGCTGAATCTTCAATTCCTTAAGTTCAGCTGGAGCCATCCTATACGGGGCTTTAGAAACCGGATCCACCCCTGGTGCCAAGTCAATCACGAAGTCAATCTCCCGATGAGGTGGTAACCCTGGAAGTTCTTCGGGAAAAACGTCCAAAAATTCCCGAACCATTCTGATGTCCTCTGGCCGAATGGTGTCTGGCCGAGTGGTGTCCACCACCACGGCCAGAAACCCTAAGCACCCACCGTGCAATAATTCTCTCGGCCCGACATAGCCGAGATCACCGGATCCGAGATCCCCGAACCGAACCCACAAATACGAACGGTTCTTCACTTTCGGTTGAAAGACCACCATCTTCCTCTTCTGAGTCAATGCTCGCCGAATATTTAGATAGGAAATCCATTCCTAAAATAATATCGAATTCGACTAAGCTCATCTCTATCAGATCAGCGCTTAACTCTCTACCGTCTATCCTGATCGGCATAGACCTAATCCACCTATTGGAGATAACCAATTCTCCGCGGGTAACAGGGTTCCAAACCCTGATTCATATCTATCAAAGGGTCTACCCAACTTACTAAAGACTCTGGCCGCCACATAAGAACGTGTAGCCCCAGAATCAAACAGCACTGAATAAAGCGAGTCGTTAATAAAAATCTGACCTGTAACAACTGATGGGCTGGCATCTGCATCAGCCTGCGTGATAGCGAACACCCTGGCTGGAGTGGGTATCGCTGGAGCTCTCGGTGCCTACGGCGGGCCGGGGACATTCCCTCTTGAAGTGCCCGGGCATGCCACAATGAAAGCATCCCTGCCCCTTGCACTCACCCCGATGGTGCCTCTTGCAGCTAGGGCATTCGGGATAGGAGAATCGGGTCTCATTACCACCAGGACGACTCCCTCTGTTCTGGTTCCCCCGGAACCTCTTGTTCTGGCTCGAGCCGCCGGAAGCAGTGGGTGCCCTCTTCCTCTGATCAATGGCCGAACCACTACTCCCCCTGCTGAAGCCTGATGCAGGAGGGGTAGGAGCTCCGCCACTAACCGGATCTTGGGCCGATTCCCGACATGCACCCCACTGCGCCCTCAGCTCGCAGTGCCTTCTCCACCATCTGAGCATAGGTGGTGCTGTCGTCCGTGGTAATCATCAGGTCATGCCTGATCTTGGGATTCAACCCGTCCAGATACTTCTCCTTCTGCCGAAGTCGGTCGGCACAATTCCCGAGGCTAACCTCGCCAACCGGTCAAACTGAGTAGTATACTCAGTGACACTCATGTTCTCCCGCTGGGTCAGGTGAACGAACTCTTTCCTCTTGGCGCTTCTGACCGCCTCATTATAGTATTTTGCGTTGAAGAGTTCCTGGAACCTTTCCCAGGTCATGGTGGTGACATCGTGAATCTGAGACACCATGTCCCACCATACCAGGGCATCCTCACGAAACCGGAATGTGGCGCACACCACTGCTGTCGTTACCGGTGACACCCATAAAGTTCAAGGTGCGAGTGATCACGCCAAGCCCGCGCTCGGCTTTCGACACATCTGGACCTCCCAGGAATACCGGAGGTGCTTGCTTCCGGAACCGCTCATACAACGGTTCCAATCTATGGGCCGCCACCACTATCTCGGCACAGGCGGCGGGGCGGTGCCACTGGAATCTACGGCACTGAGGCTGCGGGGAGCACCCCGCCGTCTCAACCTCGAATCTCGAGGTCTTGTTCTTCGATCCGGGCTTGCATCTCCGCAAACCGCAACTCCCGATTCGGGGCTCCACGATCGGCCGGGGAGCACAGGCGACTGTGGCGGGTCCTCAACACCCCGACCACGGGCCCTGCCTCGGGGACCTCTACCTCGGCCCCTAGCAGGTGGGGGAAACCGAGCTCCCTCTCCCTGATTCGACCCCACGGAGTTGCCCCGACTCCTGGTAGTCCGCCTGGCGTCCATCTAGTTAGAACCGCCTGCGAAACCAAGAGTTGGCATATCAGGTCGTATTCAAGGCGAGCTTACTAATGCCGCTTAATTTGGAAATTAGAAATGAAACATGCGCCTATTCTACTATCAGGCTACTAACATGCTTCCTAACAGGCTTTTCTTTTTCATAACTGAATAAAATAAACTACTAAAGCAATAAAGGCTTACTGAACCGTGAACCGAGCTAACTGCTGATGATGATTGTACATGTCGTGACGATCTTCGGAAGACAACACAGCGGCTACGATACCAAATTGTAACACCCTAACTATCTTAGGCGTATTACGTGATTTTTAAACGTACTGTGCAGCTCGTTGCTAGTCAACGAGGTTTATGGAAAAACGTGATTAATTAAAATTTTGCTTTTTCATTAAACTTATAAACCATTTTGCAAAAAGTCTCGGGATCCCGATTTATAAAAATATTTACAAACGTTTTTACTGTTCAACTTTTACATCAAAATAAAGTCGTCTAACGACAGTTACAAAATCTCAGCCCTGCTGTCCCGAGGATCGTACGCTCCAGGCCTAACCGCCCCGACATGTACAATCTCATATGCTCGATCACGGTCCATCAGCTACAGCCTTGCCTTTACCTACACATGAACGTAAACTGTGAGTCGACAGACTCAGTAAGAAAAGCATAATAATATCATACATAAAACTGACTGCCGTGTCCAACACGATACTGAGTCCCGCTACTGCCATGTCCAACATGGTACTGAGCACTACTGCCATGTCCAACATGGTACTGAGTTTTGAACGTTCAGGGGACGGTACTATTGACAAGTATCCCCTGATCGGTCGAGCCGGTCATACTCATTTACTGTGGTCATACTCGGCTTTGTCACAGAGCGGGATAGGTCAATAGCATGAACCACCAACCAAGTGTCGGCTGATCGGTCAAACCGGTCATACTCATTCTTGGTCATACTCCGGCTGTACCGAGCGTGACAGGGTTGGATGGTTCGAAGCCTAAATACATATCTAATGTAATCTAGCGAGGCTTCCTACATGCACGCTAAACATGTAATCTACATATGCATATCTTGTTATACTAATCTTACACGGATTCCGATTTCGAGTGTGCGGTCAACCTGACGGAACCGAAGCCGAACGGCGGATTGCGGCTCCTAAACCATAAAAATCACAACGCTATAAGTGACACGCTAAATCACTTCCCGGGGACTAAAACTTGAAACTAAAAGTTTCCCTATCGATAAAAAGCATGGCAATACCCCTAAAAACCCAAAAACGAGGAAAACTAGGGTTCTGAAAAATCCCCAACCGGCAGACCGGTTGCCCAACCGGAATTCCGGTTCTGGGAAATTCTGAACCCCCATCCGGAATTCCGGATGCTCAACCGGAATTCCGGTTCCTCGCAGGCAGCAACCATAAAATCTCATAACTTGACCAATTCGACCCCAATTGGTCCCAAACTTTCCAGACCTGTTCTAAATACCCTAAAGAACAAATCCAAGGCAACAAACCTACCCAGAAACCACAATTACAAAATTTGCCATTGGAGCTCAAGCTTTGAGTTCCAAACTCAAGCTTGAGCAAACCACCTAAACAAGCAATCA
Source organism: Cannabis sativa (assembly GCF_029168945.1). NCBI lineage: Eukaryota > Viridiplantae > Streptophyta > Magnoliopsida > Rosales > Cannabaceae > Cannabis > Cannabis sativa. The sequence continues at coordinate 2,433,183 of NW_026870037.1, read as the reverse complement.
AACTAGCTTAAAACCTCTTAAACTAGCATAATATAACCTCTGAAAACAAACCACAACATCCAGCAATTCACAGAAACAAAACATCACATTTTCTTTCAAATTTCATAACTTTTAACAAAGAAACTAAAAGCTTGGAACACCCTATCTAACATGCTTCAAACAACTCAATTATTCATCACATAAACATGCTTTGATCCTCATAAATCAACAACAAAAGACAGCAGCAACAATCACATAGAAATCCAACATGCATCATCACATTTCATCATTTTTTTCAAGAAATTTAAAGAGGAAGGAACTAGGAAGCACATACCACAACAAGGGATCACTAAAGTTGCAATCTAGGGCTTGAATCACCAAAGAAAATCCAGCCTTTGCACCCCCAAGGTTCAGCCGAAAGTGGAGAGGAAAAGAGAGTGTTTTTGAAAAAAATCAATTTTCTATTCTAAGTGTTTTTGTGTGAAATTGAAATAAATAAAATATCCCACTTAACATAACCATTAATCAAATCCATTTCAGCCAAAAGCAATTAAATAAATAAACATTTATTTCATTTAATAAACTCATATAAGACAAAACACTAATGGGGCAAAAAGACCATTTTGCCCCTCCACCATAAAATCATGAAAATCATACTAAAGGGGTATTTTTGGGACATTCTAAATTCCCGGCCATTCCCGACATTCCCAATGTCTAAAACCCGTCCCCAAAATACTAACATACTAAGTTGTGATTTCTACTGAGCCAAACGCCGCGTTCCAAAATACCGGACACCGGAAATGCGAAATATAAAAGCTACTGATAACATACACATGCATATCTGAATCCCATAAATATCCAAAATAAATTATTTAAATGGCTATAAATAATTTCATGATTAAACATAAACAACTGCTAATTTCCAAATTAACTAAGCGGGCTTTACAATTGATGAGAAGCTTGCTTGAGTCCATATATGGATTTCTTTAATTTGGAAACCATATTCTTTGGGTCACCAACCACAAAGTTTTCTGGTTGCTCCATATAAATTGTTTCATCAATGTCGCCATTGAAAAACACTATTTTAACATCCATCTGATGTAGCTCAAGGTCAAAATGAGCAACAAGTGCCAATATTATCTTAAATGAGTCTTTCGATGAAACCAGAGAGAAAGTCTTTGTATAATCGATGCCTTGTTTCTAAGTAAAGCCTTTTGCTACAAGACGTGTCTTAAATCTCACCACATTACCATATTTATCCTTCTTGGTTTTAAGTATCCACTTACAACCAATTGGTTTTACACCTTCTGGTAATGGCACAACTTCCCAAACCTTATTGTCTTGCATAAACTTATTCTCTTCATTCATGGCATCAATCCACTTTTGAGAGTTAGAACTTTTCATGGCCTGATGAAAGTTGATTGGATCATCTTCCATCATTCTAATTTCATCTTCATGTTCTTGAAGAAATACAAAATAGTCATCTGAAATAGCATTTCTTCTCTCTCTTGTGGACCTCCTTAATGGCTCTTATTCTTGAGGATGTTAAATTTGTTCTTCAGGAATAATAACCTCATCCTGATTGGGAGTTGTTCAACATTGACTTGTTGAGGTTCCAGATTCATTTTTTGATCAATGACAAGTGTGGAAGCTTAAACATTGTCTAAAATGATAGTAGGACTGAGGTCGAATTCAATTCCTCCTCAAAAGCAATGTCTCTAACCTTATTTATCCCCCCAAATTCAACATCGTCAAAAAATGTTGTGAGTCCCGTCTCAAAAATATTTCTAACAGTGGGATCATAAAACTTATAGCCCTTAGATCGCTCAGAATAACCAATAAAGTAGCTACTAACTATTTTGGAGTCCAATTTATTTTCATGTGGCCTATAAAGCCTTGCCTCAGCTGGATATCCCCAAATGTGGAAATGCTTTAGACTAGCCTTTCGACCTGTCCAAAACTCATAAGGTGTTTTTGCAGCTGCTTTACTTGGTACTCTAATCAGAATGTAAGCTGCTGTCTTTAATGCTTCTCCTCAAAGAGACTCAGGTAAGGTAGAATGAGCAATCATGCTCCTTACGAAGAGTCCTATTTCATCTCTCAACAACACCATTCATGCTAGGTGATCCTGGCATGGTGTATTGTGGGACAATACCACATTCCTTCAAGAATTTAGTAAATGGTCTTGGACGTTGTTCACCTGAGCCATCATATCTACCGTAGTACTCACCACCACAATCAGATTTGACGTTCTTAATCCTTTTGTTGAGTTGATTCTCAACTTCAGCTTTGTAAGCTTTGAACACGTCCACAGACTGAAATTTTTCATCAATGAGATATAGGTACCCATAACGTGAGTAATCGTCTATGAATGATATAAATTATTGTTGACCATTCCAAGATGCCGTAGGGAATGGCCCATAAATATCTGTGTGAATTAATTCTAAGACTTCTGAAGCTCTGTTGGCACCTAATCTCTTAGTTTTGGTCTGTTTTCCCTTGATACAATCTACATAGACATTGAAATCTGCGAAATTGTTCTCAATTAATTAATTAATTCTTTAAATCTTATTACAAGAAAAATTCACATAATAATAATACTATATTCTCAATCTAATAAAATTTTAATTACAAAATAATATATACTTTATATATATCACACAAATTCATAAAGTTTAATACTATCTAATTCTTGTACTAAGGAACAACTTTTGAGCATTTCACTATAAAACAAACACTTAAAAGTGTAAAAATTAATCATAATAACATATATAACTATAAAATATATCTAACTACAATTAATAAATTAATGCGCACTTCGCATAATATGAAATTCTATGCATTCATGTAATCATTGGCTCTCAAGACTATTTGAGAAAAATTGAGATCTCACAGCGGAGTTCATAAATCTAGCAGCCATTGGAAAGGAGGTTGAATAGTTAAAAGATATTTTGGTTGAGATACCAATAATCAAAGAGAATGTATTTACAATTTTGATACATTATGGTAGCCAAGCAACATTGGCTAGATCTTATAGTGAAGTATAAAATGAGAAGTCTAGACATATTAGTCTAAGACATGGGTATGTGAGTGAGTTGATTCAAATAGGAGTTATCTCAATATCCTATATGATATTAAGTTAAAATTTGGCAAATCCGTTTACGAAGCCACCAGCTAGAGATCTAGTGGAAAAGACTTTTAAAGGGATGAGACGAAAACTTCCTAAAGTGGTTCACAATTGAGGGTAACATATATATCTTAATACTAGTAACTTTATTAGTGTTAGGTTCAATAGGTAAGAACAAATCAATATGTGGACAAATGTGATAAGTAATAATTATCCCATCCTAAAATGATGTGTAGTACCTAGTGAGTTACCAATTTTAAGGGTTAAGACTTTTAAAGTCTTTAATAGAATTTAGTTTCGAAAACAAGTATTTTGATAACAAATACTATAAGAATTCTACCTATGTTGACATAAGGGTAGTGTCGCCCTAGATGAGAATTAAGAAGTATAATTGTCTCAAAAAGGCCAACGAATGGAAAGTACACAAGGCCATTAACAGTGCAAAGTGAGACATTGAGGTCTTGGGTAAACTTAGAAAGGTGTGTGTGTCATCACTATTATATTATAAAGAAAAGTTGGTTCAATGCTTTTTCAATCAAATTTTTGTCAAAATTTATGGTGATTACACTATGGTAAAGTTCAAGTTGAAAGAAACTTTACCTTATGCACTTAAGCAAAGAATCTATAGAAAATGTTGATTTATTAAATAAGTATTTCAATGAGATGTCACAAATTTTAATCTGGTGGTGAAATATTATACTATTTGTTATTTAACAAATAATATAATATACAATTAAAAGTGACATATGATATATTAATGATAGGTTAATATATTGGTGATTATATTATATGATATATAATGTAATCAGTGACGGACCCAAAAATTTTATTTTGTGGGGGCTTATTTATTATTAAAAAATATTTATACATATATTATAAATACTTGAGTAGTTACAATAACTCAAGTGGGTCCGTCCCTGAATGTAACTACACATAGAATTATAAGATATGAGTAGTTACAAATTTAAAAATGGGATTTGCAACTCATGGATCATACTTGATTATATATTATTAATATGTGAGTTATTACACAATAGGTTATGGGATTGATAGCTATAAGTTTATAGCTGTTGGAAAATGTTCATATCTCATTTATATCATTAAAATAAAGATTGAAACGTTTGTGGAAAAGTTGCCTCAAGAAGAGTTACAAAAAATAAAAAAGAGTTGGCTGAAATTGTACCAGTCGACATGTTATGTCGCCTAAGGGTTACATTATGAGATTTTTAAGGTTTTGTGATGTTTCTTGATGAAGGGTTTGAAGGTATCACTCCAAGCGACATGTCGCCTGGAACTATTTCTTTTTTAAAAACATTGCAAAACGTTCATCTCTTTAATAGGAATGTTTCTTACTTTCATGTTAACGTTTTTTATTCTATTTAATCCCTCTTACACACCTAGTAACAACCAAAATAAATGTGGGATTGGATTTTTAAGTTTGGTTCTCCAAACACTATAAATAGAGGCTTGTGGTTCACTCTTAGAATACACTTATTTTCTATCTAAAAGCACTAGCTAGAAAATATTATAAGACTTGTTCATTCCCAAAAATATTTTTATCTAAACCCTCAGTGCAGTGCTTGATTGTAGGAGAAATAAATATTTTGGACAAATGTGTAAAAAGTTTATTCAAGCTATTGGTGATCTGTGTATTCTATTTTTTACGTTCTTATTCTATACTATATATTCTATTATTATTTCCTCTTATTATATAACTAGGGAATAGGCCAGGGTTTCGCGCAGTTTTAAATATCTTTTTAATTTTATATTAAAATAAATAAATTTTTTATTATGAATGTAATTTAAAATATAATATTTTCTATTTTTTTTAATTATATATAAAAATTATGATTAACGAAAAATAATTTATAATACAAAAAAAATACCTCTTACATTAAATTATGCATAATAATTAAATAAATCTTCACTTTTTCTTGTTTTACACTTGAAAAATATATCACAAATATGATTTTTGTAATAAGCTAAATTTAATAATAAATTACTTTTAAAAAATTAAAAATGTCATTTTATAATTATTAAAAATTATATTTTACCTTACAAAATTATTACATTAACAATTTTATACATCATTCACAAATTTAATATTTTTTTTATATAAATTAATAAGATAAATAATTGTATGAAACTAATTATCAGGCAACCAAGTGAACCATTTTTTGTCAACTTTTTGAACTAAATCAAAAGTTTATATTCTGATAATGACATAATTTTCTCCAAATATTAAAAATAATATAATTTTATGATAATTTAAATTTATATATTTTGCCTTAAAAATATTATACATTTTCAATTTTAAACATTACTTAACATATTTATTATTTATTTTTTAAAAACAAATATATAAATAATTAATAAAAACAAACATTTGACCCTAGAGTGGAGGCAAAATATAGTCTTTCACATGATATTATTAGATATATCAATTGTAAATGATTATTATATTATTTTTTTTTTAATTATTGTTACTTTTTTTAAAATGCTTAATTTTATGGATTAATGTTAAAATAGAAAGATTAAATATTTCATGAAAAGAAAAAAAAAATTAAATGGCATTCTATAAAATGAAAGGACACCACCACTCACAGTTTAATTACAATGTATATGATGCAATTTAATTTAATTTTATAAATTTACTATTACTATAATTAATGATCTTGTATTATCAAACAATATAATATATAATAAAACTAAAATATTAATAATAATATAAAAGCCTTTTATTATTCTATATTAATTAAATGAGTTAGTCTATTTTTATTCTTAATTAAGTACTTCTATAACAACTTTCTATTGTGCAGGAGACATTTCATATTCTTTCTCCTAATAGCATTAATTAAAAAATAGAATGAATAGAGTTGCTATGTATACAAAAGAGACACTCCATGGTAAACTATATTCTTTATAACAACTTTCGAAATTCTATAACATATCTAAATAAATTTAAATACTTAATCCATAATATTTAAATAAATCAAGAGATATAATTGTATGGTACACACTAAATAACAACATGTCTTTTGAATTTCCTATGAGAACTGAAAATATTGATGATAAAAATAACAAAAAATATTAAATAAATAAGAGAATGGAGAAAAAATTAAAAAAAAAAAAAGAATAATAATTCATAATCTTATTATCAAATGGAAAAAAATTACTATTAATATTAACAAAAAAAACGTAGGCATAAATGACAATAAAATGAATTAGAAACATGTAGCACAAATTAATAATAATAGAATAAGTTAAAAAAAATAATATAATGAATAAATAAAATGGAGAAAATATTAAACTTATGATGGAGTACTATTATTAAACAATAAAACAATTAAAAAAAATATTAATTAAATATCTTATATAAATTATTATATCTTCTTATTATGTCCACTCATTTTTAAGTGAATAATTATTAATACTGATAACTAATAATTAAAATAAAGGCATAAGTAAAATAACTCAATTTTAAAAAAATCACAAAAAAAAAAAAAACAATCCTAAAAAGATAAAATGTCTTCTCACCTCTTAATTGTATTTATAAATATAATTATATCACATATTAAAATAAATGAGTCAACTTAATTAGCTAAAATATACATATATACATATAATATTATAGATATTTAAAGTATCATGAAATAGAGAATAATCAAACAAAAATAGAAATTAAAAAATAAATAATTTAGAGATATGATTGTATAAGAATTTTTTTTTTATAGAGATAGTTTTTGAATATAAACTCAAAAATAATTATATATGTAATTTTATTATTAATATATTTATTATATTTCATTGAAAAATAAAAAAATTTGTCTACACAACAAAATTAAATTATAAAATATATATATATATATTATATATATATAATAATAAAGTGCATAGGCAATGAAATGAAAAATAAAAATATATATTAGAATTAGTATGGCATGCATAACATATCATGATTGTAAAAGAGAAGAATAGTGATAAGAAAAAGGGAAATTTGATTTTCTATACCTACATATACTTAATATTTTTTTTTAAAACACATAACATTTAATATTTGTGGGATATGACACATTTTAGAATATCCCTAAAATACCCCCATTTACATTACCGCCTCCCCACTCTCTTCTTCTCTCTTTGTTATAAAAAAAAAAATAAATTAAAGTGGGCATCGGGCCCTACATCGGGCCCATCGGGCCAGTCATCTGACCATCGGGCCCTACATCGGGCCCATCGGGCCAGTCCTATAAAATGAAAAAAATTAAAAAAAAAATAAAGTGGGCACCTGACCATCGGGCCGACCATCGGGCCCTACATCGGGCCCATCGGACCAGTCCTATAAATAGAAAAAATTTTAAAAAAATCCAAAATGGGCATCTGACCATCGGGCCGACCATCGGGCCCATCGGGCCAGTCCTATAAAATGAAAAAAAATTAAAAAAAAATAAAGTGGGCACCTGACCATCGGGCCGACCATCGGGCCCTACATCGGGCCCATCGGACCAGTCCTATAAATAGAAAAAAATTTAAAAAAATCCAAAATGGGCATCTGACCATCGGGCCGACCATCGGGCTCTACATCGGGCCCATCGGGCCAGTCCTATAAATAGAAAAAAAAATTAAAAAATCCAAAATGGCATCAGACCATCGGGCCCTACATCGGGCCATGCATCGGACTATCGGGCCATGCATCGGGCCTTCATCTTCAAGCTCATATTAAACTAGAAAATCGGATTTTCTTGCCCAGAAAGATCACAGACCCTAGATCTACTCCATCTAACCCTAGATCTAATCAAAAATGCACATATCCAACCTAAATCTATCAACTAACAACATTTTCACCATAATCAATAAGAAAAAAAAAATTAAAAAACCGAAAGGGAAAAGGCTCGTCGCGTGCTCAGTGGATGGGTTCCCTCCGTGGGGTGGTGGGTTCTTCGTTCGAGTGGGGAATCGTGGTGGTGCAATTTCAAACGAGAGAGAGAGAGAGAGAGAGAGAGAGAGAGAGAGAGAGAGAGAGAGAGAGAGAGAGAGAGAGAGAGAGAGAGAGAGAGAGAGAGAGAGAGAGAGAGAGAGAGAGAGAGAGAGAGAGTTTAGAAATGAGGGGGGTAAAATTGGATTTAAGTAAAAGTTATCCCATTTTACAAATTATGCATAGTTTTAGATTAGGATACCAATTTTAATCCCTAATATGCATATAATTTCAAATTTCCCTAAGAAAAATAAGAAAGAATTCATAATTTTACTTATAGATCACTACATAAATAAAATTTAAATCTAATATTTTTATATAATTCACAGAAAGACATTACAAAGAAAAAAAACAGTAATTATACCTGATCATATATGTATCTTTGTATTTAACTTTTGTTGTTATAATATGATTATATATATGAATTATGTATAATAATTCATTAGAAAAATGATAGAGATATATATTTTTGTATTTCAATTTTTGTTGTGATTATTGTTACCGCTTACTATTATATACATCTTCTTCAAATTTATATTCCTATATATATAGTGAGTAATATGCAAGAATCAAAGAGTTGTAGGGAAGTGAAAAAGTTGCAATTGATTTTTTTAATTTTACTTATTTATGTTAGTGATAAATATGCAATAATAATAAGAAGGTTATGAGTAAGTGAAAAAGTATTGAATTATTATTGTTGTTATTATTAAGTATTTTTTTATAAATAAATATAAAATAGATAAAAATATAAATTTTTAACAAAAAAAAAAATAGATAGAGTGAATGGATTGTAAAATGCTACCTCAATGCTTTAAAACTCTCTTTTATATATTGATATATTGATTAGATAGAGATAATGGGTAAAGGCAAGAGAAAATGATATTCTAGTAATTAATTTGTGATTTTAATTAATATAATATGTTATTAATTAATAAATTATAGAGAAGATGATAGGTTTTTAGATAATAATATTAACTTTTTTTTTTAGAATAGATAATAGTATTAACTTTAAATATTAATAACTAGGGTATAAATCCGCGCTTCGCGCAGTTTTAATAATTTTTTAAAATTTTATATCAAAGAAATTAATTTTTAGTTACGAATAAAATCCCACGTCTAATAGATAAATAGTAAAAAAATGTTCATAAGACATCTCATTTGATTTATAAAAAATAATATTTAGTTTCATTTAAAATAATTTAGTTTGAATATTTTTGTGGGTTAATAAAAATATAGAATTATATATATATATAAAATCTTAAAATAAAATCAACTCATAATAAATTATATATTATTATATATTACATCAAATATAAAAAACTTATAAAATAAATATTTATTAAATAATTATTTTTAAAAATATAAATAATAAAATGTATATTAGATGAAAGATTAAAAACTATAAGATATTAAAAATAAAATAATAAAAATTTATAAGGTAAGAAATTAATCAATTACCCATAAATAAAAGTACTTTGGCATGAATTAATATGGTATAAAAAGAATAATATTTATAACCTACATGGATGATACCTACATAATTTATAAATAATGTGGGACATTTAGTTCATATATTTTTGTAGTTGTTTTTTAAACAAAATAGAAAAAATTCACAAAAATTTAAAAATAGAATAAAAAAAATCTAAGATGCCACCTAAACTTATTTTGTGCTTTCCTTTATATTATATATAGATTACATACATTATATAGATGTGAATTATATGTTTTACAATTATTATATACATTACATATGGGTCATTAAATAAAAAAAAAAATTAAAAAAGAGATAAAACAACAATTTAGAGAAAGTAGAAGAATAGAAAGAGAAGAAGCCACTTCACCTCTTAAAAAGTTTCCTTTATATATAATGATGATTGATACTATATATTACATGTATATTAATATAAACACTCTTATATAAATACACATATATATCTATTATATTATCTTATATTATATACATACTATATTATATATATTTATATTGTTTTTGTTATTATATATATTGGGACACGATTTTGTCCCGTTATGTACTTTCACAGAATGTATTCCGTGATGTACGACAACCGTTAGAGGGAGGAGTTATTTGATCTGAGGGCTGAGGTTGATTTAGGGGTAATTAGAGTTAAAAAATGGTAACGTACCCTGAGACCCATCTAATGTAACCTGAGACCCATAAAATACCACGAAATACATTCTGTAAAAGTACATCACGGGACAAAATCATGTCCCTATATATATTTTATGCTTTGAGTTGTAATTCTAGTTTTTTTTTAATATTTTCTACTTACTTGTATTTTGTGTTCTAGAGTTGTAACACTTATTTTTTAATGGATAAATACTATTTTGAATTCCGTATTTTGCAAAAGTTACTGATTAGACTATCTATTTTATTAAATCACAAATTAGACCTTATATTTTCTGAAATTGTACAACATAGTATTATGAATTGATTTTTTTTTTTGTCAAAATAAAAATTAATAATAATTCGGTCTAAAATTGTTATGACAAAAAATATTTGTTCGTGCTAAAAATTGTCTTCAAGTTTGTTATATTAAAAAAAAAATTAAAATTTGAGTTCAGTGTACTATTTGGTACCATTTTAAAAAATACAGAGTCCAATATATCATTTTACAAAACAAAGAGTCTGATTAATAAATTTTACAAAACACATGATCTAAAATGGTATTAACCATTTTCTAATCCTTGTATTTGCTGCATACAATTATATTTTCTTGGTCATATTATTCCTCTTTTATATTTCTTTCATTTGATATCTTATATTTTCCAACACTATTTGATCTTGATAGAAAATTAACAAGTAGACACTTAGGCTCTTATTTTGCAGTGGCTAAATGTTATAAAGTCACCAAGTTATCATATTTATATTTGTGAAATTAAGTATGGAATCTCATATGATTTAATGTAATAACATTTATAGGACTAATCGCAAGGTGTCACCTTTAAATGATATTAGGCACTACTAATACTTAATAACAATACTAACAAAAAATGAATATCCACTAATATATATTATTTTCACTCTTATAAGCATGTGTGAAAGAGGAAAAAAAAAAAGAGCTAGTTACAAAAAGGCTATTGAGGCAATACACTACACATTTTGAGACCATTTGGTTGTTAAAGATGTTTGCATTTCATTCCTGCATGCGTAGTAACAAACTTTAGCGTAAATAAGGCTCTGTTCCTTGTTCAAATGTAAAATTTCTAGTAATCAAAATAAATAAATAAACAAATCTAAAGAGTCATCATAAAATAAATAAATAAATCATATAATTATTATAATTTTTATAGGCTAATCGTAGAACTAGTTCTTGTTATGCTGTATACAATATAAATGTTTTTCTCCCTTCACATATAATTACATGTTTAGTGTAAAGGCACTTGCTTTGCTTTAAATTCTCATTAATTTTTTCAGCAAATCCATAGAAGACAGATGAATTTAAAAGTTGATGCACATTATATGAACAAGAGAAGATAGTGTAAAAGTACAACTTTCTATTATGAAGTGTTATAGTACATCAAATCATCAATGTTGCACCAATTTGGAGCAATATACATATGGATCTTAACTTCATGGAATATGAGTAAATAAGAATGTATGGCATTTTAATTCATTCAATTGCCTCACATATCTCGATTCAAATCTTATCTTCTATCAAGTAAGATTGAATGAGAGGTCATTTTGATCTGAATAAAAATGGATCTTGTACATTGATCAAGCGTGGGAAGTGGTAGTATATCCTTTTCTCTCCTAAAATCCTAATGCCAAAAGCCTAATCCAACGTTTCAGCAGGCCAAATTTTCTTCCATGTCGAAATTTCTTCCTCTTTGTTAAGCTTCCGTATTCCGCCATAGAAACCATCAGCTTCATTTCCTTCCTCTCTATGGTCTTTTCTACTGACTGTTGTATGTCTCCATCGCGAACCTGGTGTGTACTGGTTGAAATCGAGCACCACAGTGTCTGAAAATAGATGTTCAATGTCAGCAAAACTTTTAAGTTTGTTAACATGAAACCACTTAGAGAAAAATGAGACAATGTATCACCACAGTTGAACAGAAAAATGTCAAGATTTCCTAATTGAATTTAATAATGAAAGAAATGTACAAATAATATAAAATTGGGACAATGAAAATTTGGGGATGATGGCTGAGATTTACATGTGCAACAATCTATGCAAAAGGTCATATTACTTTATTATTTGTTTTTTGGGCAAAAGATGATTTCATCCACTGAGTAGAGTTCCCTCAACAGCTGTTGATGGTTTTGGTAAACCAACCAGTTAAAAAGAATAAACACTGTATTGGGTAATTAAAAAAGATAGAGAGACAAGTAATAAACAACGATTTATAAGCTTAGGACAAGTAGTTGAGCCCCACATAGCACGAAGATTCCATTTTATCAAAAAAAAAAAAAAAACAGACTTGAGAGGGAACACTAAGTTCTATCAGTGTGGTTGGCCATAAATATTCTGCTGAGACAGAAGTTATCACAATGTTTGTGGAAATTACGACATACTGACAATGATATGTCTAGGGGTCCAATGAAATAGCTCAAAGAAAAGTGGTCCACCAATTGAAGAAATGGGCATCAAGAAAAGGACCAGGCCAAACCAAAACTGGGTCTGCCCTTTGAAAGTAAACTTTACATTCACGTCATCCACAACTTGAAACACGTTAATGGTGTCTTCCAAAAAGAAATGAAAGGATTTTTTTTTTTATTTTCAGAAACAATATAAGCTTTAGCAGATATCTCTCTCTCTCTCTCTGTCTTTCAATAGTGGGTTGGTTGGTGTCAAATGCACATGAGACTGAGAGAAAGTGAATAAGGAAAAACATGAAGAGAATAAGGCTTGGAATCTAGCTATAATTCTTTCAGCTATACTATTCAATAATTCAAAGGATAAATCCTACTTGCAAAGAAAAGAAAAAGAATTTTCAATTTTTGTTTTCTTTCAAAGCTAAGAGATAATAATGAACATCTCACCACTATCATGGCAGCGGCAGTAATTTTCATTCCCATCACATGATTCCAAGTGACCAACAACTCCATACCACCAACCTATAACATATACATAGCAAAGCATGTCATGATGTTAAATCAATCACTGAAAATTGATTATACAGATACATATACCTTGGTAGAATAATACAAGTGATATGCATAGGATGAGTGTGTTAATGAAATTTCAAATTGAAGAATATTTTGAACCATTAGAACAATGATTATTGTATAAATCAACACCATACCATACTTTAAAAGAGTCAACAATGGAATAATCAAATCATAGTATGAGTTTTCTTGGTGCAAACTAAGTTCCCTTCTTTTCACTTTAAAAAATCCAAATATATGTTACGTGTAGTGCAGAATCATCTATCTGGAAACTGTAGCCAAACTTTCCTACATCACTGTTTTCTGCTTTACAACATCCCCAACCCCCAAAAACTATGATAGAAAGAAATCAAGAAAACCAAAAATGGAAAACATACTTGGAAAATAAAGCCCAGATCCTCAAAAGAAACTGAACAATAATTTTGCTAAAAAAACAATAAGATGAAAAAGCCAAGAGTTTGGTAAAACCAGAGACTAACCGTAAGGAAACTCTTTGTTTCTTCTCCACTGAATCTCAATATGATCTCCAGGGCATAACTCATGCAAACAGTCAGAGAGGTGAAGATCATGAGGAGGAGTTTCAACAGGTGGTGCTCTAAGCCTTTCCCATGGTACACCAGTCTCAACTGCCACTGCCCTCCTTCCGTGTGGTGGGTACCTAAAATAAAGGAGCCTAAAGTTAAAAGAACAGCACCAACTTAAGCACATACTAATTGTGGAAAGCAAAGAGGGAAAAAAACTAATAGGAAGAAACTCTTGAACCCAAAAAGCTAAACAATACAAGTAACAAGATTTCCATTGGAAAAAGTTCAAATCAGTTTTTATATAAAAAAATAAGCTTCAATTTACCTGGCTTGGAAGGTGTCAGTACGAGGGTCGTAGCTAACCTGAGCATCATAGCATGACAACATAAACCCAACATGACCATTCTGCATAAAATACAGACATGAAGAACAATAGATATCAATAAACAGTGTGGAAACCTCTGAATACCAATGAAAAACCAAAGCACAAACTCTGAAGCTTGGAAGAAAATGACATCAGATGCAGAAGAACCCTTTTTTTTTCCTCAGTTTTCAAAGATGGAAATAAATTACTCTAATGAATATATGTATATATATACCTCACGATTGTAGACCTGAGCTGGGAAAAAGAAATTGCCGGTTTCAAGAGCAAGATACCAAGCCATGATGGAATCAACAGGCAAAGTACTCCTCTGCTTACTAGTAATATCGTCAACCTTTGATCTAACAATCCATGAAAAAGGCCAACCAAGAGAAAGAATTCTCATCAGGCCTCTTTGTTTCCCTTGTTTGAGATTGCCCATATCATTTTTTGAAGCAATATGCCATTGCCACTCTCTGTAAGCAGCTTGGCCAATGAGACTACCCCATTTCAGCTTCATGTGTTTCTCCCAAAGACGATCGCTCATACACCTCTCTCTCATAGAAGTACAAACACCTGCCATGCTACATAAAGCCTCAGGTGGAAGTCTCTCAAGAATGCAGTCCAACACCAACTCTGGCAAGTCAAGAAACGACATCTGTCCCATCTCCTCGACATTCTCCACCTTCGAACTCAGATTAGTCTTCCTCTTCAGAGACATATTTTGAGAAAGAAACAAACTTGAAAAGATATGGGTTTGCTTCTTCTTCTTGTTTGTGAGCTGGGATTTGTTAAAGAAGGACAAATATTTCCAGAACCAGGTTGACAACAATCTCATCTCACTTGCCCATGGTGGGAGTGGTTTTAAAGAGAGAGACTTTAAAAAGAGGAAGAAGGGAACACAAGTTATTAACAAGTAGAGTAGCATGAGAAAAGGTGAATATTTTTTCTCTTACGGGTCAAACTCAAGTTTGGCATAAATGATAAAAAAAATAAAAAGTTTAACAAAACCAAAATGGTAAAAATATATGTATTGGAAGCTTGAACTTGTGTTTCGTTCCTCTTTCCACCACAAATAATCAGTGAAAAAATGAAAGAAAATATGGAAAATGTGGGATCTTAAACAGAACCCAACTCCCCACTTTGATTAAATTTGGGTTTAATTTATTGAATTAGTTTAACGAAGCCCACCAAACCCAATGGTGGGCCTCCTCTTCCAATTTTATATCAGAAGATAGAAAAAAGGGTAAATTTTAGACAAATTTGGTGGGCAGTCAGCCACCTTAACCAAGCTACAAATTAAAGGAACTTAATAGTTAATACGTGTTTATTTGATCTTTATGATATGCTCTTCTTTAACAAGAACCCAATCGTACAGACACCTTAAACAGCTGTCATTCAAAGACAGGAGAAAAAAAAATAAGTAAATGGGGTTTAATTGGATGAATCAAGGAAGCTAATGAAGAGAGAGAAAGAGAGGTGGGGCACTCAGATCTGATATGGGTTTCTCTGACACCTGGAGTTCCCAATAAAAGGATATGAAGATAAGTCTAGATTCAAAGACCCATATCTTCAAAATCTCTTGAAATTTCAATCTTTTGAAACAAACAAAATTTTGGAAATAATAAGGTATTAAAAGAAAAACAAATACCTGATGGGTTGGTGTTAAATCAAAATAAGCTGAACCCAACAGTTAATATGAGTAAAACCAAGGAAATGACCATAAAAATTAAAAGGAAGAAAAAATCAAGAAGGAGGAGGATCTTAAGGTGGTGGGTTGGTTGGTGATATAATATTCTTTTAAGTTTTACAGAAAGAAACGAAAAAAAGAAAAGAGGGGATAGATAGAATAAAGATTTGATGAAGAAGATGGTGAACGTGATATGTGGGGTCCTCTCCTCACTTCAGTCCAACATATTCTTCATCACAAAGCTCGTTTAATCTATCCTCCTCCACCCACAGAGCTCTCAATCTTTCTCTATCTCTCTTTCGTTTTCCTTTCTTTCTTTCTGTCTTTTCTCTCTAGCAAATTAACAAACAGGTAGTAGGAGAGAGAGAAGTCAAAATTTTATTTATACCTGCTACAACAAGAGGTCATTATTTAAAATGGGCATTTTCTAGAGATTTCAATCAAAATTCTATAAAATAGAAACTCTGTTATCATAAACAAGTAGAGGAAAATCCGTCCAACCAGAGGTGTGGTGGTGTTTAAACATAGGAATGAGATAAAAGAATAATGAAATATTTGGATATTGGTTGGTTTGTTAGTTATTTGTTAAGACCTGTTATTGTAAATATGTAATAGGGTTTTTATTTTTTTAGGTTGTTGCTGTCTTCTCCTGTTATATGATATTTACATAAATATACATGTAAAATAATTATATCTTGCTATTATAAAAGTTGCTTATTTGTGTGATATTTATAGACTATTTTATCCTTATAAGTTTAATTTTATTACAATTCTATTTTTTTTTTTGTCTTTACCCTTATAATTACAAGTCAAACTTCTTTCAAACCTACAATACTAATCTTTTTCTTCAACCCTTATTTCTAATTACATAAATATCCTTTCAATGTTGATATTGAAAAAAATATTGTGCACTTACAATTATCAATAGGATTATTCCTTTGTCTTTTTTTTTCTTGCTATTATAAAAGTGGCTTATTTGTGTGATATTTATAGACTATTTTATCCTTATAAGTTTAATTTTATTACAATTCTATTTTTTTTTTTTTTTGTCTTTACCCTTATAATTACAAGTCAAACTTCTTTCAAACCTACAATACTAATCTTTTTCTTCAACCCTTATTTCTAATTACATAAATATCCTTTCAATGTTGATATTGAAAAAAATATTGTGCACTTACAATTATCAATAGGATTATTCAAGACTTATTCAACCCTTCTTTTCTGAATTGATATTTTTCCTTGTAAAAATCTACAAAATATAGCCTTTCAAAGAAGAAGAAAAATTCCATGGCGATTTCTAGAACCCTCAAGAGGCATGTTTCCCTTCCTCCGTCCGGTACCCAAAATGGGTTTTTGGTCCACCCTCCACGGTGGTGTGGTGGCAGTTGGGTTTGGAATCCTCCATCCTCCCCTCATCATTTCTTTGTTCAGAGCATTAATTGTGGAATTAATGCTTCTGATGGTTATTATCTCCCAAAGATCCTCTCTGCTGTAACTGTTCATGGTATTAATTGCAAATTACTCTTCCCACAAAGCCTTAAGCCTTGTTTGTCAACCCTTTGTCTCTCCATAACCCTCATTTACTCTCACCATCAAATCAATAATCTATCTGAAGATATCTTCTCTCTAATAGAAGAGGCGGCGTGGAGGAGAAATGGTGATGATGAAGCCTGGGGGAATGTAATGGCCTGCAAAACTACTCAAGAGGCTAATGCTAGGGATCAACCAAGAGTCTTCTTGAAAGGTCTGATCTTTTTCATCTATAAATCTCGTTTTCGTTATCTTTATTTTTCCATTTCTGTTTGGTTTGTGTTCTTGTCTGGGTTGCCTAACTTTCTTGCTTTCAAAATGAATTCTCTAAGTACCTCAACTGTTCCCCCTCTAATGCTTACTCCTGATGAGAACATGGTTTATACCATGAATGAAACTCAGGATGAAGCTTCCCCTGATATTAGCCTTCTCCTCAAACTCTGCACTGTTAAACATTTTAATCGTGCCTCCCTCATTAAAACTTTAGGCCCAATCTGGACCTCTCAGTGCCGTTTTCCTGTTACCATTTCTGAACACTCTGATGGTCTTTTTCTTGTCACCTTTCTTTGTGAGGGGGATAAGCGTAGAATCCTTGATGGGCAGCCTTGGCATTTTGCCCAAAGCCTCATTATCTTTGCAGCCCCTGATATTTCCTTCCCTATTACCCCTGATCAAATGCATTATGTACCATTTTGGGTACAGGTGTATGGGATCCCCTTTAGGTGTAAATCATATGATTTAGCAAAGCTTATTGCTGCTGGGGTGGGAGATTTAATTCAGGTTGATAGCACTACTCTTAAGGATGGGACTGGGCCTTATCTTAGGGCTAGGTATCTGTTAGATGTTAACAAACCTATTAGGAGGGGAATAAACATTTGTTTTATCAAAATGGGTAGAGAGTTCACTAAGTGGCTAGACTTTAAGTATGAACGATTGCCTGTCTTTTGCTTCTACTGTGGTAAGCTTGACCATACTAAAAAATACTGTCATGCTTATTTACAGAAATGTGATGAATCCATGGCCCCACCTCATTGTCCTTATGATAGGTTGCTTTGTGGAAAAGAAAAACTTTCTGAGAAACCCCTCCCATTTGAATACCCTCATGCCCCAGCTATTACCATAGCTGACTTGGATGTTACTGATTTTCCTCATGATGGCCAGTCTAATAACCCTTTCCTTGCTCAATCGGTTGGGTTCACCTCTCTTCTTAACTCTCAAATGGCCTCCCTTTCCAATTTGAGTGCTTCTGGGCAATCTTCTAGTGTTATGATCCCTACTCATATGAACCCAAACCTCTTTGTAAGCCAACCTGTGGTAACTGACTCCACTATTGTCAGTGACACTCCTGCTTCTGTCACTCCTGACATGATTCATGCTGCTCATTCTTTGGCTGCAGCTATGCCAAGCTTGGGTTTGGGTCATGCTGAGGGTGCTTCTCAGGCTGCTGAAGAGGAGGCTCTGCAGCCTGATTTGCAGGTTAGAGGAAAAGGGTTGGCCTGTGCTTCTGGGGTTAAAAGGCCTTGCTTTCAGCCTTTTCAAGCTCAGGTTGGTGGTTCTCTGCGGTCGATGCTTAAGAGGGCCCGTGCTGGTGAGTCTGATTCTGGTGGTGTTTCTTCTGTTGGAACCTTTGAACAGGCGGGTGATGCGGAGCACACCCGCCCAGAAAAATGAGTTTTATAAGTTGGAATGCTCGTGGATTGGGGAGTCCTCGAGCATTCAATCGCCTCTCCCAAATGGTCAAGAATCATCGACCTAATGTTCTTTTTTTGATGGAAACTCGACTGAAGGCTTTGTCTGTGGATAGGTTTAGACAATCTTTAGGTTTTGTGTCTGGTTTTGAAGTCCCAAGACAGTATTTTGGTGGGGGGCTTCTTCTTTTGTGGGATAATGATGTTAATATTACTGTTATAAACTCTTCTCCTCATCATATAGACTGTATTGTAAATATTAATGATAATATATGGCATTTTACGTGTTTCTATGGTTCTCCTGTTAGTTCTTTTAAACATGTTACTTGGAGATTGTTGTGTGATTTGTTTTCTAATGCTCCTAATCTTCCATGGTTGGTCATGGGGAACTTTAACAGCTATTTGTATAGTTCAGATAAAATAGGAAATGATCATCGTGACTCTCCTTCTATGTCTTTATTTGCTGATTTCTTGGCTAAGTTCAATATGTTCCCTGTCCAGTTTTTAGGAAATAGGTATACTTGGTCTAATAAAACAATTTCTGAACGCTTAGATTGGGCTGTTGTGTCTGAGTCTTGGAGTGAGCTTTATCCAAACCATAATCTTCAGCATCTTAGTTATTATGGCTCTGATCATCGTGTACTTAAGCTTAGCCTAGCCCCTTCTAATGTTAACTATAATGTTAATAGGACTAGGCGCTTTAGGTTTGAGAACACTTGGCTGGAGGACCCCTCTTTTTATGATGTGGTTAAAAATGTCTGGACTAGTCCGTGTGTTTCTAATTCTGATTCTGTTCAGCCTAGCCACCTTATAGGTGGGTATAAGAGCTTCCTTAAGAAGCAAGGGGCTTGCATCTCTTCCCTAAAAAATTGGAATAGGGACAATAATCTCCTTTTTAAAACTAGAATCCAACACCTTACTCATGAAATTAACATGCTCCAGGATCAGTTGATTTTAAATAATGAGGATAGGGCTCGGTTGGGTAGACTACAATCTTTACTTGATGCTTTGCTTTATAAGGAGGAGATCTATTGGAAACAGAGGGCTAGAGTTAAATGGCTTAGTGCTGGAGATAGAAATACTAAGTTCTTTCATAAGCATGCCACTTCGAGACGCAAAAATAACCATATTAAATATCTTAAAACTGATAACGGGGAGATTATCAACTCCTTGGAGGGAATTATGGGTTTAATCACTGATTTTTTCTCCGATCTTTTTACCTCCCAAGGAAGTGATATTGAGGCTGCTGCCTCCATTTTTGAATGCTTAGGCCCTGGGCTTCCTGATCATAGTGTAGAGAGTCTTTCTCAGCCGTTTGTTGCTGATGAGGTTAAAAGGGCTGTGTTTCAGCTTTCTGGGGACAAAGCTGTAGGGTTGGATGGCCTTAATGCTTTTTTCTATCAGAAGAATTGGTCTGTTTTAGGTAATGATTTTACTACTGCTGTCTTGGACTGTCTCAATAAAGGTGTTGATTTTTCTGAAATCAACTCCACTCTTGTAGTCTTAATTCCCAAAAAAGCTCGTGCTAATATGCTTAAAGACTTTCGGCCTATCAGTCTGTGTACTACTTTTTATAAGGTTATCTCTAAAATTTTAGCTAATCGTCTTAAGCATGTTTTGGATAATGTTATCTCCCCTTTTCAAAGTGCATTTGTGTCTGGTCGTATTATTTATGATAATATTATTTTAGCTAATGAGTTAGTTCATAATATAACGAATAGGAAAGTTGGTAAAAGGGGTTGGGTTGCTTTAAAGCTTGATATGGCCAAAGCTTTTGATAGGGTTGAATGGGACTTTTTAAAGAATATTATGTTTCATTTGAACTTCCCTGTTAATTTTGTTTCTCTTGTTTTTAAGTGTTTAACCTCGGCTGCTATTTCTTTTGCTGTAAATGGTGTAGTTAGTGAGCCTATTAAGCCTTCTAGGGGTTTACGTCAAGGGGATCCTTTGTCACCTTACTTGTTTATTCTTGTTTCTGAAGGCCTTTCTGCCATTCTTAATTCTTATCAAAGTAGTGGCCTTCTTAGGGGTCTTGCAATCGCTAGGAATGCCCCTCCCATCTCTCACCTTTTGTTTGCTGATGATAGTATACTCTTTTGTTCTGCTGACCCTACCTCTTGTGCTGCCCTAAATCAAGCTCTTACACTTTATTCCAAAGCTTCTGGACAATTGATAAATTTTAATAAGTCCTCTATTTTGTTTTCCCCCAATACTCAGTCTGCGGTCAGAAATCTCTTTTTTGACACCTTTCATTTGGAAGATAAGCCTTTCATTACTAAATACTTAGGTTTGCCCCAATGTTTGTCTAGGTCTAAGTATCCTGCTTTTGTTTTTCTCAAAGATCGAGTCTCCAATATTATTCATTCATGGCATCACAAATGGTTTTCGAGAGCTGGTAAGGAAACCCTCATTAAAGCTGTTCTCCAAGCCATTCCTACTTATGCCATGTCCTGTTTTAGATTGCCAACTAAACTCTGCAAGGATATTGAGTCCCTCATTGCCAAATTCTGGTGGGGCTCATCGGGGGATAATGCAAAGCTTCATTGGAAAAACTGGGGAGCTATTTGTCAATCAAAATTTATTGGGGGGCTGGGTTTCAGATCTTTAACTCATTTTAACCAAGCCATGCTTGCCAAACAAGCATGGAGGGTCCTTACTTGTCCGCACTCCTTGCTCAGTCAGACTTTAAAAGCTAGGTATTTTCCTAATTCATCTATCCTTGAGGCAGGCCCTGGTTTTAGTCCTTCTTATTCCTGGCGTAGTCTCCTTTGGGGATGTGATTTAATGAAGAAAGGGTTAATCTGGAAGGTTGGTGATGGCTCTAGTATACATACAATTCAGGACCATTGGATCCCTGGGCTTCGCTATAAGTCTTATGCCTTCCCTCCCCCTCCTGACTCTACTCTTTTTTTCTTTCTTTCTCCCTCAGGTGGCTGGGACTTAGCCAAACTCAATCAACATTTTGATTCCTCCATGGTTGCCAATATCCTCCATGTTCCAATCTCTGGCATTAGTGGTTCTGATAAACTCATCTGGGGGCAGGATTCTTCAGGAATTTTGAGTGTCAAGAGTGCTTATCACCTAGCCTTAACCAATCGTAGCATAGCTTCGGGTTCCTCTTTTCAAAATAGCAAACGATTTTGGAATAAGGTCTGGTCTTCCAATGTTCCACCTAAAGTCAAACATTTAATCTGGAGAGTCTTATCTCATTCAATCCCTGTTGCCTCCTCCCTATTTTTTCGACATATCATCCCTTCTCCTGTCTGCCCAATCTGTCATCAAACCACGGAGTCAGTGAAACATGCCATCTTGGAGTGCAAATATGCTAGGAAAGCCTGGAAAAATTCAACTTTCATTAATTTCTATACTAATAATTTGTCTAGTTCTATAGATACTTTTGTTGCTGCTGCTTTTGAAACTTTTGATTCCCATCAAATAAACTTAATGTTTTGTTTTGTTTGGGCTATTTGGAACTATAGAAATAAAGTCTTTCATCAACATAAAAGGTCTTGGCCTCAAGATATTTTTCAGTCTGCTTGTAATTTTTTGGATGAATTTCAGTTAGCTCGTGTCAAGAACCTCAAGCAGGGGGCTGTAACTTCAGAGGATCAGGCTCTAATTCCCATCCCGACAGCAGGAACCTGGCAGGTCCATACGGATGCAGCTATTGATGTGGCTACTCAAAAAACCAGTTTAGCTTCCATAGTCACGGACGAGTGTGGTACCATTAGAGCTGGTTTTATGCTACCATTGCAGGGAGTCTTTCCTCCGGATGTTGCTGAGGCTAAAGCCATTTTGACTACAGTGCAATGGTTACAGGCTACTAAACTGCCAGTTTTTCTCCTTTTATCGGACTGTAAAGTTGTGGTAGATAAAATTAATAATGGTTTTTGTAACAATTCTATTTTAAGTGATGTAATTAATTGTATCATTTATACGGGGTCAAGTGTTTTAAGGAATAAATAATATAAAATAAAAAACTTAGAGAAAATTTGTAGTATTTTATATTATTCTTAACAAAAAATAAATAATTAATGGTTTTTCTCTAAGTTTTTTATTTTATATTATTTATTTAAAATGATTACATGTTAAGAATTTAGTAGTAGTATATATCGTAGAAAATATCTACGGTGTAATTCTTAAAAATGGGTGCACCAATACACCCTTTACTGCTTTAACATTCAGAAGAATTTTTTAACTATCATTTTTTTATAATTGTGGACATTATATATAGTTAATAAAGATTTGTTCTTACTCTTGTATCTCCAATATAAAAATAAAATATGTATTTATAATTTGTATTACAATTAAGATGTAAAATTTATATTATTAAAATTATTTATAAAATAAAAATTAAGCAAAAATATAAATGATTTAGAACAAGAAAAACTATACACGTGCAAATGCACGTGGTATACTCACCTAGTACATATAAAAAACATTAATTACAAAAATATCATCCCAATTTAATTTTATTTTATTTATTCATATTCCAAAATAAACCTTGTAGTTACTAGCAATTTATGTTAGAATTACTATTGTAGACTAAAATAATCATAATTTTAATACTACAAACATAATTATTAATTATGTGTCTAATATATGTCAACAACCATAATGGAATGGTTAATAATTATTTATTATGTTAGAGGCACATAAGAGTACATTTAAAACTATATTGACCCATTAAATTATAATATACCATTATAAAATCACTTAAGTACAATTAGTGTATAACCCTTTAGGGTTATAAGGGTATGGCATATATGTTATGTATATAAATATATATGTCTTAAGTGGAAAATTTTATGGTTAATGGTAATAAAAAGAAAAGAGATGATAGCTCCACATTGTGCTCCTCTCTAATATCACTCTAATCTTGATTTTGTGTTGATTCATGTTGGAGATTCTTCGAATCAAAATGGCTCACATGGATGGATCATCAATAGGAGGTATTTGTGTGTTTCTTATATTGGATGCTCTAAATAAATGTTGGGTTTTATGCCCTAAATAAAACTCATTTCAATATAATCAGATTTACTTATTAATATAGATCAGAAATAACATTTAATGTTGCATGGTTCACATGATTTATTTCATGATTATATGTACATAATGTATGAATTCATCTGAAACCATTTTCACATACTTGATCCTGTTTATTGTGCTGTCAACACATTGGAAAGTAAACATGACTATGTGAATAAAGTTTCCTAGATTTATCAGACACAGGGTTTTACTGATATGATAATCTACAACAGAGTTTACTTGCATTTGGAGAAGTGCTATGTTCTTTCCAGAGCATTGGTTAAAGTAAAGCTCAGGTTGGATGCATGGAGTATGCATCGGAAGGGACCGATATTGAACTTTGACTTAGATTTATTAAACTTACCGTAATATCTATTCAAGTCAATATCGCCTAGTTGATCCTAGATCAAATGTTCTTAATCCTGCTATGATTAGGCTCAATCTTGAAAGGCTATTCGTGTTCTTTGATTTGTTAGTTAAGCCTACTTTTAGGTCAGGGTGATACGTACATTTCGGGAACACGGTAGTGCAATTGAGTGGGAGCGCTAACATAAACATGGAATCTATAGCTTCTATCTGGCGAATAGTAAGCAAAGGATGATCTCCTTCGAGCTTGACCAAACGAACATAAATGGTGGAGTACTCATTTCACATAAGCTGAAATATCATTTATACGGGGTCAAGTGTTTTAAGGAATAAATACATTGTAGGGTGTAACGGTAATTTAATCCCTTTACAGTGTAGATCATTCATATAGAGGATCAATGATCAAATTAGGATTATAACAATGGATAACTAATTATGTGTCTATATGGTGGAACATATAGAGTATTCTATATAACTGAGAGTGCAATTCTAAATTCTATGCGTGGATTCAACGAAGAATTAATAAGTTAGTGAATTTTAGTGCTAAATTCTTGATCTACTTATTGGAAGCTCGGTTATATAGACCCATGGTCCCCGCACTAGTTGAGATAATATTGCTTGTAAGACTCATATAATTGGTTTTGATTAATCAATTATAATTCTCAAATTAGACTATGTCTATTTGTGAATTTTCACTAAGTAAGGGCGAAATTGTAAAGAAAGAGTTTATAGGGGCATATTTGTTAATTATGATACTTTGTATGGTTCAATTAATAAATATGATAAATGACAATATTATTTAATAATTATTTATTTATAGTTATTAAATAGTTAGAATTGGTATTTAAATGGTTGAATTTGAAAATTGGCGTTTTTGAGAAAATCAGATGCAGAATTGAGAAAACTGCAAAATCCAAGTAAGGCCCATTACTGTACATGGCCGGCCACTTGGTTTGAATTTTTAAACTGATATTTTTATTATTTTAGTGCCAAATAATTCAAACCTAACCCTAGTGGAATGCTATAAATAGATAGTGAAGGCTTCAGGAAAATTACACTTAAATTTTCTATTTTTTTTTATTCAGAAAAAACTGAGCCTTCTCTCTCCCTATCTTTGGCCGAACCCACTCTCTCTCTCTTCCTCATTGAGATTTTGAAATTCTTAGTGTATGAGTAGTGCCCACACACAGCAAGCAATACCTCAATCATAGTGAGGAAGATCATGAAGAAAGACTTTCAGCAAGAAGGAGGTTTCAACATCAAAGATTCAGAGAAAGAGATCCAGGTTCAGATATTGATAATGCTCTGCTACAGAAAGGAATCAAGGGCTAGATATCTGAACGGAATGAGTCATTTATGTTCCGCTGCACCCAATGTAAGGTTTACTAAACTTTATATGTGTCTATTTCATCGTTTTAGAAAGTTCATATTTAGGGTGTTAATCAACATACTTGTGAGTAAATCTAAGATCCTGGTAAAATAATTTCCAACAACTGGCCTCAGAGCCATGGTAATTGATTTACTTGCAAGAAATTTGGACTTTAAAACGATTGTTTGTTTGGTTTTGGATGGTATCATTTTGTATTGAGTGTTATTTGATGATTGATTGGTGTTTGTGAATTTTCGTGAAAAATAATTGAATATCTGTTTCTGGAATTATTTATATTGGATAGTATGGAAAAAATTAAGCAAGTTACTTTTTTACAGAACTCAATTTCGATTAATTTGAATTAATTATGATTTTTTGAAGTTTCGAAAAAATCGGGTTGTGTCGCTGCACCACGTGCGTGCGCGGAGAGGCCGCAAGCAGCCCCCTGCACCCATGGACAACGTACAGCTCGCAATTTTTTTGTTTTTCTTCGTTTTTTCATGATTTTTCATGGAATTAACTTCCAATTTTTTGTGTAGTTCTGTATTTATACTATTACTATTCCTAATTCAATTCTAATTATCATAAAGAATTAATTTAATATTTTTTAAATTTAATTCAAGATATTAGTGTAATTTGAATTTAAAAATAGTTAGTATCTATCTTTTTTGTTTAATAATCTATCTTATTTTTAAATTTGATTATATCTTATCTTATTTTTAAATTTAAGGTCAGATTTTAAATTTTTAAATTAAATTTTTTTAAAAAATAGTTTGACCTTATTTAAATTTAAAATAAGATAACTATAATCATGTAATTTTAAATAGATGTAAGATATTTTGCTAGCTTTTAAATTTTGTTATTTTATTTATTTAAATTACATTTAAAATCTGAAAAAGATATTCATTTATCTTTTTTAATTTTTTATTTAATTTTTATTTATAAAATAACATTTAAATTTTAAAAGTAGTTAGCAAATTTTGAAATGATATTTGGGTTGGTTGAAATCTAATTTTTCTAAATAGTAGGTTTAATTTTAAATTATTTTTTTTTAAATTTCGATTTTTTTTATTTTTTTTAAATTTTCAAAAATAAATATTTTATTTATTTAATTAAAATTTCGAAATTATTTATTTATTTAAAATTAAATAAATCCTACATCCAACTATCCAGCTAACCTTGTTGCAGGAGTATGTGTTTTAGCTTGTGTGTAAGTTTTCAAAACCTATTATTGCTTGATTGCAAATAGCCATGATTAACTTGTTGACAGATCCAATGATCTGATTTTAACTCATGGCTCCCTTGGTCAAGTAAATAATTTGTAACATGTATATTTACAATCTTCTTTCATCTGTGTATGACCTAGCAACATGATAGGACCCATCCAAAGTGTTCCTGTGTGAGCCTATGTGTTTAATTTCATTATAGATGCATATAGGTTAATGTTGCTAAATAAAATGTCATAGTTTTTGATAGATTTTATTTAGGCCCATTTAGTTTTTGGGCTTATTCAATTAATAACAGTTGTTCATTTTAAGGTTAAATTCCTTGGGCCTTGTGTGAGAGTTGGGAGCCATAGTAGTGGGTACGACATACTGAACCCAGCACCCCCTCACATGAACCACCCCAATTGTGAAGGCCCATTTGCCTGATTTGAATAACTGTACTAGGTTAATTAAACTAGTTTAACCTAATAAAATTGATTAGCAACATAATTAATTTCATTTATTTTGAAATTAATTTAAGAAAAATATAGTTTAAAAAATTTTTATTCTAAGTTAAATTATATGTATTTTCTTGTATTTAATTAAATATAGAATTATAACCATCTAGATTCTTTCTGAAGCTGTAACACCCTAACTAGCATAGGCGTATTACGTGATTTTTAAACATACTGTGCAGCTCGTTGCTAATCAACGAGGTTTATGGAAAACGTGATTAATTAAAATTTTTGCTTTTTAATTAAACTTATAAAATAATATTACAAAAGACTCGGGATCCCGATTACAAAATCATTTACAAAAAGATTTAACTGTTTATACAAAATAAGGTCGCCTAGCGACTAGTTACCTTATTTAAATTTAAAATAAGATAACTATAATCATGTAATTTTAAATAGATGTAAGATATTTTGCTAGCTTTTAAATTTTGTTATTTTATTTATTTAAATTACATTTAAAATCTGAAAAAGATATTCATTTATCTTTTTTAATTTTTTATTTAATTTTTATTTATAAAATAACATTTAAATTTTAAAAGTAGTTAGCAAATTTTGAAATGATATTTGGGTTGGTTGAAATCTAATTTTTCTAAATAGTAGGTTTAATTTTAAATTATTTTTTTTTAAATTTCGATTTTTTTTATTTTTTTTAAATTTTCAAAAATAAATATTTTATTTATTTAATTAAAATTTCGAAATTATTTA
This sequence comes from Cannabis sativa, assembly GCF_029168945.1. Classification (NCBI taxonomy): domain Eukaryota; kingdom Viridiplantae; phylum Streptophyta; class Magnoliopsida; order Rosales; family Cannabaceae; genus Cannabis; species Cannabis sativa. The sequence continues at coordinate 2,404,993 of NW_026870037.1, read as the reverse complement.
TTTATTTAAAATTAAATAAATCCTACATCCAACTATCCAGCTAACCTTGTTGCAGGAGTATGTGTTTTAGCTTGTGTGTAAGTTTTCAAAACCTATTATTGCTTGATTGCAAATAGCCATGATTAACTTGTTGACAGATCCAATGATCTGATTTTAACTCATGGCTCCCTTGGTCAAGTAAATAATTTGTAACATGTATATTTACAATCTTCTTTCATCTGTGTATGACCTAGCAACATGATAGGACCCATCCAAAGTGTTCCTGTGTGAGCCTATGTGTTTAATTTCATTATAGATGCATATAGGTTAATGTTGCTAAATAAAATGTCATAGTTTTTGATAGATTTTATTTAGGCCCATTTAGTTTTTGGGCTTATTCAATTAATAACAGTTGTTCATTTTAAGGTTAAATTCCTTGGGCCTTGTGTGAGAGTTGGGAGCCATAGTAGTGGGTACGACATACTGAACCCAGCACCCCCTCACATGAACCACCCCAATTGTGAAGGCCCATTTGCCTGATTTGAATAACTGTACTAGGTTAATTAAACTAGTTTAACCTAATAAAATTGATTAGCAACATAATTAATTTCATTTATTTTGAAATTAATTTAAGAAAAATATAGTTTAAAGAATTTTTATTCTAAGTTAAATTATATGTATTTTCTTGTATTTAATTAAATATAGAATTATAACCATCTAGATTCTTTCTGAAGCTGTAACACCCTAACTAGCATAGGCGTATTACGTGATTTTTAAACATACTGTGCAGCTCGTTGCTAATCAACGAGGTTTATGGAAAACGTGATTAATTAAAATTTTTGCTTTTTAATTAAACTTATAAAATAATATTACAAAAGACTCGGGATCCCGATTACAAAATCATTTACAAAAAGATTTAACTGTTTATACAAAATAAGGTCGCCTAGCGACTAGTTACAAAATCAGCCTCCCTGTCCCGATGATCGTACGCTCCAGGCCTAACCGCCCCGACATGTACAATCTTCACAAACTCGCTCACGATCCATCAGCTTTAGCCTTGCCTTTACCTACACATAAACGTAGAACTGTGAGTCGACAGACTCAGTAAGAAAAGCATAATAATACTCATACATAATCCTGGTTATGATCAGACGCCCATACCCCTGATCATAACCCTAACTGCCGTGTCCAACACGATACTGAGTCCCGCTACTGCCGTGTCCAACACGGCATGCGAGCCACTCTTGCCATGTCCAACATGGTACCGAGTTCCGAACGTTCATAGGGACGGTACTATTGACACGTAACGGCTGATCGGTCGAGCCGGTCATACTCCATTCTTGGTCATACTCCGGCTGTACCGACGTGTTACTATATCCACACGATCGGTCGAACCGGTCATACTCCGCCGCTGGTCATACTCCAGCCTGTACCGACGGGATACGTCAATAGTACGGAACCACCAACCAAGTGTCAGCCTGATCGGTCGAACCGGTCATACTCCAGCCTGTACCGACGTGACAGGGTTGGATGGTTCGAAGCCAACATACATAACTAATGTAATCTAACAGGCTTCCTACATGCACGCTAAACATGTAATCTACATATGCATACTGTTATACTAATCTTACCTGGATTCCGAATTCAGGTGTGCCGGTCAACCTGAGTGGAACTATCAGCTCGGCGGATTACAGGCTCCTAAACCGTAAAAATCACAACACTGATAAGTGACACGCTAAATCACAACGGGGACAAAGGTTTTAAAACCAAACTTAACCTACTGAAACTTAAAACAAAAAGACCCCAAACTAGCAGAAAACAAAGCGCCCGAAAACCCGAAACTAGCACGAAACGACCGAGTTGAGAAAACCGGTTTCTCACCCTATCCGCAAAATCCGGATGTAACCGGTTTTACAACGATGTAAAACAGGTTAGCCGGTTTTACCGAAAACCCACAAAAATCAATTCTCCAACCAAAACGTTTCCAAACTCAACCAAACTTTCCAGACCTGCTAATTAGACCCTAATAAACATTTTCCAAGTGATAAAACGAAGCTTCATGCATAAAATCAAAATCCACCATTAAAGCTCCAAGCTTTGAGTTCAAAACTCAAACTTGGTTAAATCTAACAAACAAGCATCCAAACCAACTCAAATCTTCCTAGATATGCATAAAATAATCTCAGAAAACAACAACAAGCAACAACAATAAGAGCAAAGAATCGATTCATCAATTTCTTTGAAAAAACATAGTTTTGAGTAAAAATTTCATAGCTTGATAAAACCAACAAATCATCAACACAATCATGCTTGAATCAACATTCTAAATCATATTCTAACTTCAGAGATCAACAACAAACAACCACAGCCACAACAGCAACTAAACTCCATTACATGCATGATTTCTTTTCTTACAATTCAAGAAAATAAGAAGGAAAGAGCTAAGGACCTTACCTAGATTAAAGATCACAAAGAATTTGATTGAAATCCATAGATGAAGCAGCAAATTCACCAACCCTAGCTGGGTTCTTAAGGGAAAAACGAGAAAGAGAGTTTGAAGAGAGAGAGAGAGAGATAAGCTTCTTTTTTTCAATTTCTTATTTTTTGAAAAAGTGGATAAAATAATGGTTTTATTAACTCATTTCAGCCAACACAATAAATAATAAACCCACATAATCACATATTTTCACAACATAAAGTCCACAAAAGGACAAAATAACAATGGGGCAAAATGACCATTTTGCCCCTTCTCACTAAAATAGCATAACTAACACTAAAGGGGTATTTTGGGAAATTCCAAATTCCCGGCCATTCCCGACATTCCCAATGTCTAATAAACCGTCCCAATCTACTAACATACTAAGTTGTGATTTTACTGAGCCAAACACCGAGTTCCATGTTACCGGGCACCGGAAATGCAAAATTATGAAAACTACTGAATAACATAATCATGCATTTCTGAATTCCATAAATAACAGTATAATAAATTATTTAAATGGCTATAAATAATTTCATAATTAATCATAATTAACTGCTAATTTCCAAATTAAACTAAGCGGGCTTTACAACTATCCCCCCCCTTAAAAGGATTTCGTCCCCGAAATCTAACCTGAATAACTCTGGATATTGAGCTCTCATATCTGACTCTAGCTCCCAGGTGGCTTCCTCCACCTTGCTGTTTCTCCAGAGAACCTTGACCAATGCTATGGTCTTATTTCGAAGGACTTTATCCTTTCTATCCAGGATCTGCACTGACTGTTCCTCATAAGTCATGTCTGGCTGTAGCTCAAGGCTCTCATAACTGAGTATATGAGAGGGATCTGAAACGTATTTTCTCAACATCGAGACATGGAATACGTTGTGAACTGCTGATAAGGCTGGAGGCAATGCTAACCGATATGCCACTTGACCTATTTTCTCGAGAATCTCGAAAGGTCCTGTAAATCTAGGGCATAACTTGCCTCTTTTCCCGAAACGTTTGATCCCCTTCATCGGAGATACCCGTAAAAACACATGGTCCCCTACTTGGAACTCAACATCTCTGCGTTTCGGATCTGCGTAACTCTTTTGTCTGCTCTGTGAGGCAAGCATTCTAGCTTTTATCTTCTCTATTGCCTCATTGGTCTGCTGTACTGACTCTGGACCTAGGTATTTCCTCTCCCCTGTCTCATCCCAGTGGATAGGGGATCTACATTTCCTACTGTACAACAGTTCATAGGGAGCCATCCCTATTGTACTCTGATAACTGTTGTTGTAAGAAAATTCTATCAACGGTAGATACTTATTCCATGAGCCTTCAAAGTCCATAATGCAGGCTCTCAACATGTCCTCCAATATCTGAATTGTCCTTTCGGACTGACCATCTGTCTAAGGATGGAATGCTGTACTAAATTTCAGCTTTGTACCCATTGCTCGTTGCAAACTTTGCCAAAATTTGGAGGTGAACTTCGGATCCCTATCCGAAACAATAGACTTCGGTACCCCGTGAAGTCTTACTATCTCTCTGACATACAGTTCTGCCAACTGATCCACTGTAAATGTTGTTCTAACCGGCAGAAAATGAGCAGATTTCGTAAATCGATCCACCACTACTCAGATGGAATCAAATAAACACGTGGTCCTAGGTAACCCGACCACAAAATCCATCGTAATATCTTCCCATTCCATTCTGGTAGGGTTAAAGGCTGCAACAACCCTGCTGGTCTCTGATGTTCAGCCTTAATCTGCTGACAAGTGAGGCATCTCGATACGAATTCTACCAAATTCTTCTTCATGCCGCTCCACCAAAAGTACGGTTTCAAATCTTGGTACATCTTAGTGGTGCCGGGATGCAGAGAATACGGGGTAGAATGAGCATCCTCAAAGATCTCATTCCTAAGTTCCACACTATTCGGAACACAAACTCTGGCTTTATACAAAAGCATCCCACTGTCTGACACTGAAAAGTCCTTGGCTTGACCAGCCAACACCTCCTCTCGGATCTTTACTAAATCTGGATCCGTCATCTGAGCGACTTTTATTCTTTCCAACAAGTCAGATTGTAGCGTTAAGTTGTGAAGCTGACCTACCACAAACTCAATGCTGGATCTAACTATATCCTCTGCTAGCTGAGGTGAGATCCGAACCATACTAGCTACTTGCCCGGGACCCTTTCTGCTCAGGGCATCGGCCACTACATTGGCTTTTCCGGGATGATAGAGGATTTCACAGTCATAATCTTTCACTAACTCCAACCAACGCCTTTGTCTCATATTCAAATCCTTCTGAGTAAAGAAATACTTGAGACTTTTATGGTCGGTATAGATTTCACACTTTTCCCCGTAAAGATAATGCCGCCAAATCTTCAATGCAAAAACCACTGCGGCCAACTCTAGATCATGAGTCGGGTATCGCTGTTCATAATCCTTTAACTGACGAGAGGCATAAGCGATAACCCGATCGACTTGCATCAATACATACCCCAAACCCTGTTTGGATGCGTCACAGTAAACTACGAACTTCTCCTTGTCTGAAG